>NC_092718.1:8596889-8896889 GCF_047496885.1 Scyliorhinus torazame
AAATATTTGGAGTCTGGTGCTGCCGGATAAGTCAGATTCTTTATGATCCCAAATGTCTGGGCTTCACAAGCGGTCAGGAAGAGGATCATCTAACAGTCTTCCCCCAAAATCCCATTTGCCGGGAGAAAATACTTGCACTTCCCACACTGGTTCCAATCTTCCAAACCTGTGTCAAAGGCGTCCAACTTTCTGAGTAACGGCATCTTAAATAATTACGATGTTACATCCCAACAGCAAAACTCGGTGCTCAGGTGGTTCTATGAGCGAGTTGGAGTTTCCTTTAATCCTCATCGCCAATTTAGTAACTGAGGGCGCCGGTGGTAAATGCACGTTAATTTATTAAACTATTTACTGACTTCTGCTAAAAGCAGCATCCCGAGTACACGGAGCTGTCACCAAGTCACTTCCTGCTACTCCCCCCCCCTCCCCACCCCCACCGTCCCAGGCAACCACACCCCAGCAGGCCTGACAAGTTTGGAGTTTTTAAAAGTTTCCTTACCTTCTTACTCCCCCTCAGCAGCCATGGCGCCCAGGCCCCCTTAGTAAATATTTGCACTAATTCACATCCACGTGTCTTCCGCCTGAGAGGGGGGGAGCATCGCGGGAGGGTGGGGCATATTGTATCCATCCCACTAAGTAGATTTAAATGCATGTGAATGCCTATTTTGCATACCCTGCCGGCACGCCGCAGACCTCGTCGCTGCCAGGGAGGGACCGGAGTTTGGTGCCCAAATCAGTACTGGGCACAAACCTCAATCTCCACAAGATGACCAATTCTCCGCCCGATCGCGGTTTGAGTTTCCAGAGTCACAAAGCGGAGAATCCAGGGACTTTCACAGTAACTTCATTGCAGTGTTAATGTAAGCACCGGGATCCTCAGCGTCGTAGGCCGCTGTGCTAACCACTGTGCCGCCGTGCTGCCCCTTAAAAATATAATAATAATAATCTTTATTATTGTCACTACATGTGACAATAATAAAGATTATTATTATTATATTTTTAAGGGGCAGCACGGCGGCACAGTGGTTAGCACAGCGGCCTACGACGCTGAGGATCCCGGTGCGATCCCGGTCCTGGGTCACTGTCCGTGTGGAGTTTGCACATTCTCCCCGTGTTTGCGTGGGTTTCACCCCCCACAACCCAAAAGATGTGCAGGGTGGGTGGATTGGCCACGCTAAGTTGCCCCTTAATTGGAAAAAAAATAATTGGTCTAAATTGTTATGGGTCCGGGTTTACAGAATCCCAAAGTGTTTCATGGAGTTCAACCGACCCACAACTTTTAATAGATTGTGGTGTGGGAAGCACACGGCGTACTCTCCAGGTGTGGTACAGCAGAAATGGACAAATGGTTTTTAAAACAAAACAATGTTTATTCTATGAACTCAAGTTAATCTTTTAAAAGCAAACATTGAATATCTTAACACCCATTACTTCAAAGATAGCCCCAAAAGACTACAACACTAAATACTCCTTCAAACTGTTCCTTTAAACATCCAAAAGACTTCAAACCTTCAAAAATAGGAGCACATTAGGTTACATTCAATATATTTATAGTCTTTGGATTGCAGAAATCAACAGACCAGCTCTGTGTTTCTTCCTGCAGCTCTCAGCAAAAAAAAACATACACTCCCAGCTGCCTCCTCAAACTGAAACTCAAAAGCAGAAGTGAGCTCAGCTCCCCCCACCCTCTGACATCACTTCAGTAATATGATCAGCTCCATTTCTTAAAGGTACATTGCTTAAACATCCATTTCTTAAAGGTACTCTCACATGACAAAATTTATTAAAAGCAAATTATTGGCCTTTGCCTCCTTGGTAGCCCAGAGACGGATGTTTTTAGCGTGGAGGACTCGGAGTCCCCGAAATCGGGGGTATGGGTTAGCGACATGGCCGGGTTTCTCAGGCTTGAGAAAATTAAATTCGCCCTGAGAGGATCAGTGTTAAGGTTCGTCCGGAGGTGGCAGCCGTTTATCAACTTCTTTGGGAAAGCCAAACTGTTAGCAGATTCAATAAGGAGGGGGTGGGGGGTGGGGGGGGTTAGGGAATAAGTGGGGCAGGGGAGTTAGTTTAGTTTAGTTTAGGCGGGACCAGCGAGAGGAGACGGAGGGACTTGGGGAGTGTGTGTATAAGTTATGTTGGCTGTGTATGGTTATTGGCTGGGGGGGGGGGGGGGTTACGCACTGAATTATGTTTAGATTTGTATTTGTATCCTTTGTTGCTATAAAACCATAAATGCCTTATTAAAATGTTTGTTAAACAAAACATTATGATAATTTTACAACCTACTCCTCAATATAATCCAATTCACAACTTGCCATCACAGATTTCTTCAGCCTGTTATATTAATCATTACGAACAATTTAACAAACGCTTAGCAGGCATACTTTTGTCAAACTTTTGCGAGTTTTAGCCAGGACTTCAAACCCGTTCCATTCACAAGCTGGAGCTTTCGGACCTAATGCAAATTCCAAAGTATCTGTTCCAAAATCCGCTCTTCTTCACAACAAGATAAGTCACACATATCTCTGCGCTACCTGATACAATTCCCACACCCCTGATCAATTTGCTTTGTTTTAGCGATTCTTTTCCCATAAGCTGCTACGACCCTCCCTACTTGGTTGCACTCCCTTTCCTCAGGCATTTTAAAAATTATCTTTATGATCTTTCTTCTCATCTCGATCAGTGGGACATTCTCTGCTGCTCCCGTGGCTCTAATAAATCATTTCCATTTCATCCCAGTCTCCTGCTGCTCCAGGGGTATGATGTGCTCCTGCTGCGAAACTTGTTTTCAACTAATTACTGGAATGCCTCCTAATTAGGTTTATTGTCCAAATTGATCATTGCTTTAAGGTCCATCAAAACTTGACAGTTCAGTGGTCATTGCATCTAAATTGACTTGTAACTCCGAACTAAACAGACAAGAGCTAAAAAGTAACATTACTACGACTTGGAGAGAAATAGCAATTAGCAGAGAGCAAGGCAGTCTGATTAACCCTTTCCTGACCACATGGCAAATAATAAGCGGATGGGTGTCTTAAATCCTATTGCTTGTGACAGCTGTCCCAGTTAATATGAAAGGTCCTCTTGACAATATTCATGCAGTGGTTTCACATTGAGTTACAGCTGCATGAAGAAAACTCACATCGACTGCGTCAGGTTAACTTATTCGTTGGGCCGAGTGGCCTAATTCTGCTCCTGTATCTTATGGCCTTATGGTCTCCAGCTGTCAATCACGCTTTATTCACTAGAACGGTTATTGTAGCACTTGGCAACATCCATACACCCACTCCGACAATCACCACAAAGTACCATTTACTGCCACATTATGAACAACATCAGGGGCAGAGAGAAGAGCGTCCAGCTCCTCGGGCCTGCTCCATTAGATCATGGCTGATCTATTTCTCAATTCTATTTACACCCCCTTCAACACCCCTTGATGCTCTTGCGGCACAGGAATTTGCCATTCCGAGTGCTAAAAGCTTCAATTTTCCAGCAGGTTCCCACAGCTTCAGTGACCCCCCCCGCCCTCCACCATTCCCCCCCCCCCCCCCCCCCCCCCCCCCCCCCCCCAAGGTGATCAATGAAAACTCTGGGATATCAACCAAATATCATCCAGCCCTCACCAGCTCTGTCCCGCAGAAAGTATCCATTTCAACAATACTGGAGCCACTGGTCACCCTGACTGAATCGTGTATCCTACAGCTTCTTCCATAAAAAGACACATAATTTAAAAGTCAGATACGTCAATCTGTCTGCTACACATCCCCACCACCTAAAACATGTAGGCTTACATTAACACTGCAATGAAGTTACTGTGAAAAGCCCCTAGTCGCCACACTAAGGCGCCTGTTCGGGTACACGGAGGGAGAATTCAGAATGTCCAATTCACCTAACAGCACGTCTTTCGGGACTTGTGGGAGGAAACCGGAGAACCCGGAGGAAACCCATGCAGACACGGGGAGAACGTGCAGACTCTGCACAGACAGTCACCCAAGCCGGGAATCGAACCTGGGACCCTGGTGCTGTGAAGCAACAGTGCTAACCACTGCGCTACCGTGCCGCCCACCAGTCTGTCAGAGGGCGTGTTTGCTGGATGGAGAGTGGTGCCTCGAGAAAGTCGGTTTTATTGTGCTTATTCCAGGAAAAGCAAATCTTCAAAAAAAAACTCTTTGAGTGATCAGGGTGCCCTCCTCACAGTGAATTACCCAGAAGACCAACCATACTGTTCAGCTCAGTGGGTGGTAATTAGCATCACTGGCGTAATGTTCATTTTCTCCATTCTGAGCTAATAGTTAGGGCCAGTGTCATTCATTAACATTCTGCCACTGGAAAATACATCAAGCTCTATTTTTAATGCTGAAAGTTTTTTTTAAAAAATCAGATAAATATTAACCAAGAGTTCAACACTGAGTGAATGCCAGAATAGGCAGCTCAGCGCCTCAACAGTTAATTATACGGTAGTGATCCATTGCGCTTGTCAGCGTGTGGGCATGCTCCAAGAACCTTTCATCCCCAAAGCATACACATTTCAGATAAATCTGTGGATTATTCCTCTATTGGACTCATTTAATACCGTTAACATGATCCACCCTGACACCGCGAAACACTGTCCTAGGTTTTATTTAGTTTCATTTAATGGGGGCAGTGAGATTTTTGCATGATAAAGGCTGGGAAATTAATGTTAAAATTCTGATCCTTTTTTTCAAATTCCTGCGTGGTCTCGCTCTCTCCCTTCCCTGTGATCTTCTCCAGCCCTCCGACCCGCCGAGATATCGGTGGTCTCCTGCACATTCCCCATTTTAGTTCCTGCTCCATTGGCAGCCATGCCTTCCAGGCTCTGAGCTCCAGAATCCCCGCCCTTAACCTCCCCCGTCTCTTTGACGCTCTCCTCCTCTAAGAGACTCTTCAAAGCCTCGCTCTCTGGCCAAGGTTTTAGTCTCCTGTCCCAATAGTTCCTCATGCGAAGTGTTTTTAGATGTTTTACTATGTACGGACCTGGTTTGATTCACGCCGGTTGGACCGGCCGAAAACGGGCGGCCGCACAGCCCAGCACAGGCCGGAGAATCACCGGGGAGGCCGACCGGCACAGCGCAATTCCCTCCCCCGCCAAAACCCCGGCGCCGGAGAATTCGGCGGGCGGCGGGGCGGGATTCACGCCACCCCCTGGCAATTCTCCAGCCCGGCGGGGGTTCAGAGAATCCCGCCCATGATTTCCAACTCCTGTACTCAAAGCCCCAGCTGATGAAGGCAAGTATGCCTTTGCCTTCTTAATCACCTTGGCCACCTGTATTGCCATTTTTAGGGAACTGTGGACCCACACGCCCAGATCCCTCTGTATGGTAATGTTCCTAAAGGTTCTGCCATTTACAGTATAATTCGTACCTAGATTTGATCCTCCAAAATGCATCACCTCGCATTTGTCCGGATTAAACTCCACCTGCCATTTCTGTGCCCAAGTCTCCAATCTATATCCTGTTGTATCCTCTGACAACCCTCAGCACGATCAGCAACTCCGCCAATCTCAGTGTCATCTGCAAACTTATCAATCAGACCACCCACATTTTTATGTATGTCGTATGTATGTATGTATGTTTGAATTTTAAGGGGCAATTTAGCGTGGCCAATCCACCTACACTGCACATCTTTGGGTTGTGGGGGTGAGACCCACGCAGACACAGGGAGAATGTGCAAACTCCACACGGACAGTGACCCGGGGCCGGGATTTAACCTGGGTCCTCGGTGCTGTGTGGCAGCAGTGCTAACCACTGCGCCACCGTGCCGCCACCTTTAGGCAAAATCTAACCAAGATAAAACAGAGTGCTGTTCTGGGCGGGATTAGAGCGGTTGTTGCTGGTGCTAACGACCCCGCTATCTATCAGCACTCAGTCTTGCTTTCGTGCCCTGGGGGGGAACCCCCCCCCACCCCCACTGAAGTTGCACGTAGCCGCATTTCCTGCACTGAGAATTTCCGCTTGGTGAAGAGACAGTGCCCCGACCACTGCCTCACAGCGCCACGGACACGGGTCCAATTCCAGCCTTGGCTGACTGTCTGTGCGGAGTCTGCACGTTCTCCCCGTGTCTGCGTGGGTTTCCTCCAGGTGCTCCGGTTTCCTCCCACAAGTCCAAAGACGTGCAGGTTAGGTGGAATGGCCGCGCTAAATTGCCCTTAGTGTCCAAACAGGTTGGGAGGGGTTACTGGGTTACGGAGATAGAGTGGAGGTGTGGGCTAGGTAGGGTTCGCTTCAAAGGGCCGATGTAGATTTGATGGGCTGAATGGCCTCCTTCTGCACTGTAAATTCTATGATCTTGCGACCCCCCGACGCAACCCCCGGAACCCCGCCCCAATGACCCAACCCACCAATATGGGGGGCAACGGGCCCCCTACACCCCACCACGTATGGGCAGGGCACCCTGGGCCTGATCCCAGCATGAGCACTATGCCAGCTTGTCACCATAGCACTCCCAGCCTGGCACCCCAGCCAGCCAGGCAGTGCGACCTGGGCACCAGGCCTGAGGTCAACCACCCAGGGGCCTCCAATCTGATTGGATATCGTGAGGCAAAACGGCAATCGGGAAGCCCGGGGGTGGGCGGCACGGTAGCACAGTGGTTAGCACTGTGACTTCACAGCGCCAGGGTCCCAGGTTCGATTCCCCGCTGGGTCACTGTCTGTGCGGAGTCTGCACATCTCCCCGTGTCTGCGTGGGTTTCCTCCGGGTGCTCCGGTTTCCTCCCACAGTCCAAAGATGTGCAAGTTAGGTGGATTGGCCGTGCTAAATTGCCCTTAGTGACCAAACAGTTAGGAGGGGTTATTGGGTTAGGGGGATAGGGTGGAAGTGAGGGCTTAAGTGGGTCGGTGCAGAATCGATGTGCCGAATGGCCTCCTTCTGCACCGTATGTTCTATGTTTTCTGGCCTCTCCCGGCATCTACCGGCTGCCTCGTGCCCCCGTTTGGGCGCATCACAGCCGGTAGGTCGCGTCCATTAGCCCTGACCTACCGGTGACTCCAGCTCCACAATACGTGGTGAATCTGCAATGCCTCCAGCCTTTTGTTCCCTCAGTTGGACAAACAATCATTCGGGGGCAAGGTTGGCGTCCTTTGGTAACGGGCAATAAATACCCTGGAAAATAGCAACAGTAAAAGTCCACCCAGCCATTAAAGCTGCTCCTGCATTGAATTGGACCATGGACGATCTGTGCCTCCATTTCTTTTCCCAGCCTTTGACCCAAATCCCTTGATCACATTCCCTCAAAAATCCATTGAACTCAATCATGAAAGTTTCTATTGACACCCGACATGCACACACATTTGGGGGAGATTTCCACTCCATGTTATGTGTTAAAATCTTTCCCGATTCACTCCTGAATGAGTGAGATTAGTCAAACATGACCGGCTCTTGCAAATCCATGTCAACTTAATCTCAGAACAAATGATAACAAAGCAGACATGTTCTGTGTTTGTTCACTACTCATGCTGATTGTAATCGTTATATTGCCACTTCTCGGTTTCTCATGCATCTTTTTGCTAATGGTTGAAGGTGATGTGTGACTCGTCCTCCCTGAGTTGGTGAAAGAGCCACATTGGGTCAGAATAATTCAGCAATTCAGCAAATTAATGTAATTCTGTCCTGACATTGGTGCAGCTATTTCAGTACAAGTTCCATCAATTCAACGCCTGGAAACCTGCAACACTGCTCGTCACTTTCTCAATTGTAACAATAATCACAATGGAGCAACTATAAACTGACATATCAATCAAAATATTTCTATTATTCTCATTGGTTGACTGGACTATTGAGCTTGCTATCCTCCCATTGATTCTGTCTGCACCTCCCGCTGCCTCAGGAAGGCAGACAGCATTATCAGAGACCCCTCCCACCCAGGCATTGCCCTCTCCCAGACCCTTCCATCAGGCAGAAGGTACAGAAGTCTGAAGACCCGCACATCCAGACATAGGAACAGATTCTTCCCCACAGCTACAAGACTCCTCAATGACTCCCCCTCGGACTGATCTGTTCCCTGTAAGAACACTATTCACGACGCCCTATGCTGCTCTTGCTCATGTATTTGCTTTGTTTGGCCCCTTGTTCCGCACTGTAACCAATCATTGTTTGTTGATGTACCATTTGTCAATGTTCCCAGTCAATTATTCTTGTGTCTACTGTGTACGTACTGTGTATGTTCTCTCGGCCGCAGAAAATACTCTTCACTGTACTTCGGTACATGTGACAATCAATATCAATCAATCAAGCAATCTACTAAAATGAAATGAAGTAGTCCATAGATGGGTGAGAGCACAGGGGTGGGTGAGGGCCGTAGGGGTGGGTGAGGGCACAGGGGGGGTGAGAGCACAGGGGTGGGTGAGGGCCGTAGGGGTGGGTGAGGGCACAGGGGGGGTGAGGGCACAGGGGTGGGTGAGGGCCACAGGAGTGGGTGAGGGCACAGGGGTGGGTGAGGGCCGTAGGGATGGGTGAGGGCCACAGGAGCGGGTGAGCGCCGTAGGGGTGGGTGAGAGCACAGGAATGGGTGAGGGCACGGGGGTGAGGGCACAGGGGTGGGTGAGGGCACGGGGGGGTGAGGGCCGTAGGGATGGGTGAGGGTACAGGGGGGGTGAATTTACAGGGGTGGGTGAGGGCACAGGGGGGTGAGGGCACAGGGGTGGGTGAGGGCACAGGGGGGTGAGGGGTGTAGGGGTGGGTGAGGGCACAGGGGTGGGTGAGGGCACAGGGGTGGGTGAGAGCACAGGGGTGGGTGAGGGCACAGGGGTGGGTGAGGGCACAGGGGTTGGTGAGGGCCATAGGGGTGGGTGAGGGCACAGGGGTGGGTGAGGGCACAGGGGGTGAGGGCCAAAGGGGTGGGTGAGGGCACAGTGGTGGGTGAGGGCATGGGGGGGTGAGGGCCGTAGTGGTGGGTGAGGGCACAGGGGTGGGTGAGGGTACAGGGGTGGGTGAGGGCACAGGGGTGGGTGAGGGCATGGGGGGTGAGGGCACTTGGGTGGGTGAGGGCTGTAGGGGTGGGTGAGGGCACAGGGGTGGGTGAGGGCATGGGGGGGTGAGGGCCGTAGGGGTGGGTGAGGGCACAGGGGTGGGTGAGGGCACAGGGGTGAGTGAGGGCTGTAGGGGTGGGTGAGGGCACGAGGGGGGTGAGGGCACAGGGGTGGGTGAGGGCACAGGGGTGGGTGAGGGCACAGGGGTGGTGATAACACATGGAGAGGAGGGTTCACAAAGGGAACTTAAAACTGACAGAAACGTTAACACACAGGAGAACAATAGCACACAGAGATGAGATTTAACACGGGGAGACGGAGGTTAAAAAAAATATTTTATTGTCACAAGTAGACACAAGTAGACAAGTAGCCTCTGGCACGGAGTCTGTCCCTGTTGCTCAGAAGGGAAGGGGGGAGAGGAGCAGAGCATTAGTAATTGGGGACTCGATATTCAGGGGCACAGATAGGAGATTTTGTGGGAGCGTGAGAGACTCACGTTTGGTATGTTGCCTCCCAGGTGCAAGGGTACGTGATGTCTCGGATCGTGTTTTCCGGGTCCTTAGGGGGAGGGGGAGCAGCCCCAAGTCGTGGTCCACATTGGCACTAACGACATAGGTAGGAAAGGGGACAAGGATGTCAGGCAGGCTTTCAGGGAGCTAGGATGGAAGCTCAGAACTAGAACAAACAGAGTTGTTATCTCTGGGTTGTTGCCCGTGCCACGTGATAGTGAGATGAGGAATAGGGAGAGAGAGCATTTAAACACGTGGCTACAGGGATGGTGCAGGCGGGAGGGATTCAGATTTCTGGATAACTGGGGCTCTTTCTGGGGAAGGTGGGACCTCTACAGACAGGATGGTCTACATCTGAACCTGAGGGGCACAAATATCCTGGGGGGGAGATTTGTTAGTGCTCTTTGGGGGGGTTTAAACTAATGCAGCAGGGGCATGGGAACCTGAATTGTAGTTTTAGGGTAAGGGAGAATGAGAGTATAGAGGTCAGGAGCACAGATTTGACTGTCGCAGGAGGGGGCCAGTGTTCAGGTAGGTGGTTTGAAGTGTGTCTACTTCAATGCCAGGAGTATACGAAACAAGGTAGGGGAACTGGCAGCATGGGTTGGTACCTGGGACTTCGATGTTGTGGCCATTTCGGAGACATGGATAGAGCAGGGACAGGAATGGATGTTGCAGGTTCCGGGGTTTAGGTGTTTTAGTAAGCTCAGAGAAGGAGGCAAAAGAGGGGGAGGTGTGGCGCTGCTAGTCAAGAGCAGTATTACGGTGGCGGAGAGGATGCTAGATGGGGACTCTTCTTCCGAGGTAGTATGGGCTGAAGTTAGAAACAGGAAAGGAGAGGTCACCCTGTTGGGAGTTTTTTATAGGCCTCCTAATAGTTCTAGGGATGTAGAGGAAAGGATGGCGAAGATGATTCTGGATAAGAGCGAAAGTAACAGGGTAGTTATTATGGGAGACTTTAACTTTCCGAATATTGACTGGAAAAGATATTGTTTGAGTACAATAGATGGGTCGTTTTTTGTACAGTGTGTGCAGGAGGGTTTCCTGAAACAATATGTTGACAGGCCAACAAGAGGCGAGGCCACGTTGGATTTGGTTTTGGGTAATGAACCAGGCCAGGTGTTGGATTTGGAGGTAGGAGAGCACTTTGGGGACAGTGACCACAATTCGGTGATGTTTACGTTAATGATGGAAAGGGATAAGTATACACCGCAGGGCAAGAGTTATAGCTGGGGGAAGGGCAATTATGATGCCATTAGACGTGACTTGGGGGGGATAAGGTGGAGAAGTAGGCTGCAAGTGTTGGGCACACTGGATAAGTGGGGCTTGTTCAAGGATCAGCTACTGCGTGTTCTTGATAAGTATGTACCGGTCAGACAGGGAGGAAGGCGTCGAGCGAGGGAACCGTGGTTTACCAAGGAAGTGGAATCTCTTGTTAAGAGGAAGAAGGAGGCCTATGTGAAGATGAGGTGTGAAGTTTCGGTTGGGGCGATGGATAGTTACAAGGTAGCGAGGAAGGATCTAAAGAGAGAGCTAAGACGAGCAAGGAGGGGACATGAGAAGTATTTGGCAGGAAGGATCAAGGAAAACCCAAAAGCTTTCTATAGGTATGTCAGGAATAAGCGAATGACTAGGGAAAGAGTAGGACCAGTCAAGGACAGGGATGGGAAATTGTGTGTGGAGTCTGAAGAGATAGGCGAGATACTAAATGAATATTTTTCGTCAGTATTCACTCAGGAAAAAGATAATGTTGTGGAGGAGAATGCTGAGCCCCAGGCTAATATAATAGATGGCATTGAGGTACGTGGGGAAGAGGTGTTGGCAATTCTGGACAGGCTGAAAATAGATAAGTCCCCGGGACCTGATGGGATTTATCCTAGGATTCTCTGGGAGGCCAGGGAAGAGATTGCTGGACCTTTGGCTTTGATTTTTATGTCATCATTGGCTACAGGAATAGTGCCAGAGGACTGGAGGACAGCAAATGTGGTCCCTTTGTTCAAAAAGGGGAGCAGAGACAACCCCGGCAACTATAGACCGGTGAGCCTCACGTCTGTAGTGGGTAAAGTCTTGGAGGGGATTATAAGAGACAAGATTTATAATCATCGAGATAGGAATAATATGATCAGGGATAGTCAGCATGGCTTTGTGAAGGGTAGGTCATGCCTCACAAACCTTATTGAGTTCTTTGAGAAGGTGACTGAACAGGTAGACGAGGGTAGAGCAGTTGATGTGGTGTATATGGATTTCAGCAAAGCGTTTGATAAGGTTCCCCACGGTAGGCTATTGCAAAAAATACGGAGGCTGGGGATTGAGGGTGATTTAGAGATGTGGATCAGAAATTGGCTAGCTGAAAGAAGACAGAGGGTGGTGGTTGATGGGAAATGTTCAGAATGGAGTACAGTCGCAAGTGGAGTACCACAAGGATCTGTTCTGGGGCCGTTGCTGTTTGTCATTTTTATCAATGACCTAGAGGAAGGCGCAGAAGGGTGGGTGAGTAAATTTGCAGACGATACTAAAGTCGGTGGTGTTGTCGATAGTGTGGAAGGATGTAGCAGGTTACAGAGGGATATAGATAAGCTGCAGAGCTGGGCTGAGAGGTGGCAAATGGAGTTTAATGTAGAGAAGTGTGAGGTGATTCACTTTGGAAGGAATAACAGGAATGCGGAATATTTGGCTAATGGTAAAGGTGTTGAAAGTGTGGATGAGCAGAGGGATCTAGGTGTCCATGTACATAGATCCCTGAAAGTTGCCACCCAGGTTGATAGGGTTGTGAAGAAGGCCTATGGAGTGTTGGCCTTTATTGGTAGAGGGATTGAGTTCCGGAGTCGGGAGGTCATGTTGCAGCTGTACAGAACTCTGGTACGGCCGCATTTGGAGTATTGCGTACAGTTCTGGTCACCGCATTATAGGAAGGTCGTGGAGGCTTTGGAACGGGTGCAGAGGAGATTTACCAGGATGTTGCCTGGTATGGAGGGAAAATCTTATGAGGAAAGGCTGATGGACTTGAGGTTGTTTTCGTTAGAGAGAAGAAGGTTAAGAGGAGACTTAATAGAGGCATACAAAACGATCAGAGGGTTAGATAGGGTGGACAGTGAGAGCCTTCTCCCGCGGATGGATATGGCTGGCACGAGGGGACATAACTTTAAACTGAGGGGTAATAGATATAGGACAGAGGTCAGAGGTAGGTTCTTTACGCAAAGAGTAGTGAGGCCGTGGAATGCCCTACCTGCTACGGTAGTGAACTCGCCAACATTGAGGGCATTTAAAAGTTTATTGGATAAACATATGGATGATAATGGCATAGTGTAGGTTAGATGGCTTTTGATTCGGTGCAACATCGTGGGCCGAAGGGCCTGTACTGCGCTGTATTGTTCTATGTTCTATGTTCTATGTTCTAACACTGCAATGAAGTTACTGTGAAAAATACACTGGGATGAGGGTTAACACAGGACAGGAGGGTTAACACGGGGAGGAGGGTTAACACAGGGGGTGGAAGGTTAACACAGGGGGTGGAAGGTTAACACAGAGGGAGGGGGATTAACACGGGGACAGGGGGGTTAACACAGGGGGAGGGGAATTAACATAGGGGGTGGGGGGTTAACACAGGGGGAGGGGATTAACACATAGGGTGAAGGGTTAACACGGGGACAGGAGAGTAACACAGGGGGTGGAAGGTTAACACAGGGGGAGGGGGGTTAGCACGGGGACAGGAGGGTTAACACGGGGACAGGAGGGTTAACACAGGGGCAGGAGAGTTAACACAGGGACAGGAGGGTTAACACAGGGACAGGAGGGTTAACACGGGGACAGGAGGGTTAACACAGGGGCAGGAGAGGGAACACAGGGACAGGAGGGCTAACACGGGGCCAGGAGGGTTAACACGGGGACAGGAGGGTTAACACAGGGACAAGAGGATTAACACGGGGACAGGAGGGTTAACACAGGGGCAGGGGGGTTAACACAGGGGCAGGGGGGGTTAACACAGGGACAGGAGGGTTAACACAGGGACAGGAGGGTTAACACAGAGACAGGAGGGTTAACACAGAGACAGGAGGGTTAACACAGGTGCAGGGTGGTTAACACAGGGGCAGGGTGGTTAACACAGGGACAGGAGGGTTAACACAGGGACAGGGGGTTAACACAGGGGCAGGAGGGTTAACACAGAGACAGGAGGGTTGACACAGGGACAGGAGGGTTAACACAGCGAGAGGAGGGTTAACACAGGGACAGGAGGGTTAACACAGGGACAGGAGGGTTAACACGGGGCAGGAGAGTTAACACGGGGACAGGAGGGTTAACACAGGCACAGGAGGGTTAACACAGGGGAGGAGGGTTAACACAGGGACAGGAGGGTTAACACGGGGACAGGAGGGTTAACACAGGGACAGGAGAGTTAACACAGGGACAGGAGGGTTAACATGGGGACAGGAGGGTTAACACAGGGACAGGAGGGTTAACACAGGGGGAGGAGGGTTAACACAGAGACAGGAGGGTTAACACGGGGACAGGAGGGTTAACACGGGGACAGGAGGGTTAACACAGGGGGAGCAGTGTGGTGAAATGTATCCACCAGGAGATGTGGTGCCTGTGTAACGTTTAATCTTTAAGGATTGAGCTGGAACCCCGGTGGGCCCCGCCTCTGTCCCCGCCCCCCCGTGACGGTATATAGTTCTGCACCCAGTGGGTGGCGCTCACTTGTACAGGAGTCACTGGCAGGCTAGTTCTTTGTGTAATAAAACCTTCATTCACTTGTTCTCTTGCTGTGAATTGATGGTATTTATTACACAAACAACATCACTATGGACGCCGCTCTCAAGCCAGAAAAACTCGACTTAGACGCCCGTGCCCCAGAAGCCAAGGGGATCTTGTCTCACTGGCTCCGCTGCTTCGAGGCCTATCTCGGCTCCTCCGAAGCTTGCAAGCTGCACCTCCTCCACGCCCGGGTTTGCCATCGAATTTCAGTTTTGATCGAAAAGGCGGCCACGTACGAGGCAGCGGTCGCGATTCTGAAGAAGCGCTTCATCAAGCCTGTAAACGAGGTGTTTGCGCGGCATCTGCTCGCTACCGGCTGGCAGCACGCAGGAGAATCTCTGGACGAATATCTGGAAAACCTGACCCTACTCGCCAGAAACTGTAATTATCAAGACGCGACGGCTGAGGAGCACATGAAGGTGCAGATCCGGGACACCTATGTGGCTGGGGTCTGCTCTAATTACGTCAGGCAGCGACTGAACATAGAACATAGAACATAGAAAATACAGCACAGAACAGGCCCTTCGGCCCACGATGTTGTGCCGAACCTTTGTCCTAGATTAATCATAGATTATCATTGAATTTACAGTGCAGAAGGAGGCCACTCAGCCCCCCGAGCCCGCACCGGCCCCTGGAAAGAGCACCACACCCAAACCCAACACCTCCACCCAACACCAAGGGCAATTTGGACATTAAGGGCAATTCATCATTGGCCAATTCACCTAACCTGCACATCTTTGGACTGTGGGAGGAAACCGGAGCACCCGGAGGAAACCCACGCAGACACGGGGAGGACGTGCAGACTCCGCACAGACAATGACCCAAGCCGGAATCGAACCTGGGACGATGGAGCTGTGAAGCAATTGCGCTATCCACAATGCTACCGTGCTGCCCTTAAGAACAAATAAATCTACACTATATCATTTTACCGTCATCCATGTACCTATCCAATAGCTGCTTGAAGGTCCCTAATGTTTCCGACTCAACTACTTCCACAGGCAGTGCATTCCATGCCCCCACTACTCTCTGGGTAAAGAATCTACCTCTGATATCCCTCCTATATCTTCCACCTTTCACCTTAAATTTATGTCCCCTTGTAATGGTGTGTTCCACCCGGGGAAAAAGTCTCTGACTGTTTACTCTATCTATTCCCCTGATCATCTTATAAACCTCTATCAAGTCGCCCCTCATCCTTCTCCACTCTAATGAGAAAAGGCCTAGCACCCTCAACCTTTCCTCGTAAGACCTACTCTCCATTCCAGGCAACATCCTGGTAAATCTTCTTTGCACCTTTTCCAAAGCTTCCACATCCTTCCTAAAATGAGGCGACCAGAACTGTACACAGTACTCCAAATGTGGATTTACCAAAGTTTTGTACAGCTGCATCATCACCTCACGGCTCTTAAATTCAATCCCTCTGTTAATGAACGCGAGCACACCATAGGCCTTCTTCACAGCTCTATCCACTTGAGTGGCAACTTTCAAAGATGTATGAACATAGACCCCAAGATCTCTCTGCTCCTCCACATTGCCAAGAACTCTACCGTTAACCCTATATTCCGCATTCATATTTGTCCTTCCAAAATGGATAACCTCACACTTTTCAGGGTTAAACTCCATCTGCCACTTCTCAGCCCAGCTCTGCATCCTATCTATGTCTCTTTGCAGCCGACAACAGCCCTCCTTACTATCCACAACTCCACCAATCTTCGTATCGTCTGCAAATTTACTGACCCACCCTTCAACTCCCTCATCCAAGTCATTAATGAAAATCACAAACAGCAGAGGACCCAGAACTGATCCCTGCGGTACGCCACTGGTAACTGGGATCCAGGCTGAATATTTGCCATCCACCACCACTCTCTGACTTCTATCGGTTAGCCAGTTCGTTATCCAACTGGCCAAATTTCCCACTATCCCATGCCTTCTTACTTTCTGCATAAGCCTACCATGGGGAACTTTATCAAATGCCTTACTAAAATCCATGTACACTACATCCACTGCTTTACCTTCATCCACATGCTTGGTCACCTCCTCAAAGAATTCAATAAGATTTGTAAGGCAAGACCTACCCCTCACAAACCCGTGCTGACTATCCCTAATCAAGCAGTGTCTTTCCAGATGCTCAGAAATCCTATCCTTCAGTACCCTTTCCATTACTTTGCCTACCACCGAAGTAAGACTAACTGGCCTGTAATTCCCAGGGTTAACCCTAGTTCCTTTTTTGAACAGGGGCACGACATTCGCCACTCTCCAATCCCCTGGTACCACCCCTGTTGACAGTGAGGACGAAAAGATCATTGCCAACGGCTCTGCAATTTCATCTCTTGCTTCCCATAGAATCCTTGGATATATCCCGTCAGGCCCGGGGGACTTGTCTATCCTCAAGTTTTTCAAAATGCCCAACACATCTTCCTTCCTGACAAGTATTTCCTCGAGCTTACCAATCTGTTTCACACTGTCCTCTCCAACAATATCGCCCCTCTCATTTGTAAATACAGAAGAAAAATACTCATTCAAGACCTCTCCTATCTCTTCAGACTCAATACACAATCTCCCGCTACTGTCCTTGATCGGACCTACCCTTGCTCTAGTCATTCTCATATTTCTCACATATGTGTAAAAGGCCTTGGGGTTTTCCTTGATCCTACCCGCCAAAGATTGTTCATGCCCTCTCTTAGCTCTCCTAATTACTGGAGAGAATTCTTCGAGACAGGATCTACTCCCATTTGGAAGCAAGTGGACGTGTTAGTGAGAGGCAGCACGGTTTTGTGAGGGGGAGGTCGTGTCTCACTAACTTAATAGAGTTTTTCGAGGAGGTCACTAAGATGATTGATGCAGGTAGGGCAGTAGATGTTGTCTATATGGACTTCAGTAAGGCCTTTGACAAGGTCCCTCATGGTAGACTAGTACAAAAGGTGAAGTCACACGGGATCAGGGGTGAACTGGCAAGGTGGATACAGAAATGGCTAGGCCATAGAAGGCAGAGGGTAGCAATGGAGGGATGCTTTTCTAATTGGAGGGCTGTGACCAGTGGTGTTCCACAAGGATCAGTGCTGGGACCTTTGCTCTTTGTAGTATATATAAATGGTTTGGAGGAAAATGTAACTGGTCTGATTAGTAAGTTTGCAGACGACACAAAGGTTGGTGGAATTGCGGATAGCGATGAGGACTATCTGAGGATACAGCAGGATTTAGATTGTCTGGAGACTTGGGCGGAGAGATGGCAGATGGAGTTTAACCTGGACAAATGTGAGGTAATGCATTTTGGAAGGGCTAATGCAGGTAGGGAATATACAGTGAATGGTAGAACCCTCAAGAGTATTGAAAGTCAAAGAGATCTAGGAGTACAGGTCCACAGATCACTGAAAGGGGCTACACAGGTGGAGAAGGTAGTCAAGAAGGCATACGGCATGCTTGCCTTCATTGGCCGGGGCATTGAGTATAAGAATTGGCAAGTCATGTTGCAGCTGTATAGAACCTTAGTTAGGCCACACTTGGAGTATAGTGTTCAATTCTGGTCGCCACACTACCAGAAGGATGTGGAGGCTTTAGAGAGGGTGCAGAAGAGATTTACCAGAATGTTGCCTGGTATGGAGGGCATAAGCTATGAGGAGCGATTGAATAAACTCGGTTTGTTCTCACTGGAACGAAGGAGGTTGAGGGGCAACCTGATAGAGGTATACAAAATTATGAGGGGCATAGACAGAGTGGATAGTCAGAGGCTTTTCCCCAGGGTAGAGGGGTCAATTACTAGGGGACATAGGTTTAAGGTGAGAGGGGCAAAGTTTAGAGTAGATGTACGAGGCAAGTTTTTTACGCAGAGGGTAGTGGGTGCCTGGAACTCACTACCGGAGGAGGTAGTGGAAGCAGGGACGATAGGGACATTTAAGGGGCATCTTGACAAATATATGAATAGGATGGGAATAGAAGGATACGGACCCAGGAAGTGTAGAAGATTGTAGTTTAGTCGGGCAGTATGGTCGGCACCGGCTTGGAGGGCCGAAGGGCCTGTTCCTGTGCTGTACATTTCTTTGTTCTTTGTTCTTTTGTTCTTTAATCCCTTTCTTCAGTTCCCTCCTGGCTATCTTGTATCCCTCCAATGCCCTGTCTGAACCTTGTTTCCTCAGCCTTACATAAGTCACCTTTTTCCTCTTAACAAGACATCCAACCTCTCTTGTCAACCATGGTTCCCTCACTCGACCATCTCTTCCCTGCCTGACAGGGATATACATATCAAGGACACGTAGCACCTGTTCCTTGAACAGGTTCCACATTTCACTTGTGTCCTTCCCTGCCAGCCTATGTTCCCAACTTATGCACTTCAATTCTTGTCTGACAACATCGTATTTACCCTTCCCCCAATTGTAAACCTTGCCCTGTTGCACGTACCTATCCCTCTCCATTACTAAAGTGAAAGTCACAGAATTGTGGTCACTATCTCCAAAATGCTCCCCCACTAACAAATCTATCACTTGCCCTGGTTCATTACCCAGTACTAAATCCAATATTGCCCCTCCTCTGGTCGGACAATCTACATACTGTGTTAGAAAAGCTTCCTGGACACACTGCACAAACACCACCCCATCCAAACTATTTGATCTGAAGAGTTTCCACTCAATATTTGGGAAGTTAAAGTCGCCCATGAATACTACCCTATGACTTCTGCACCTTTCCAAAATCTGTTTCCCAATCTGTTCCTCCACATCTCTGCTACTATTGGGGGGCCTATAGAAAACTCCTAACAAGGTGACTGCTCCTTTCCTATTTCTGACTTCAACCCATACTACCTCAATAGAGTGATACACCTCGAACTGCCTTTCTGCAGCTGTTATACTATCTCTAATTAATAATGCCACCCCCCCCCCCCACCTCTTTTACCACCCTCCCTAATCTTATTGAAACATCTATAACCAGGGACCTCCAACAACCATTTCTGCCCCTCTTCTATCCAAGTTTCCGTGATGGCCACCACATCGTAGTCCCAAGTACCGATCCATGCCTTAAGTTCACCCACCTTATTCCTGATGCTTCTTGCGTTGAAGTATACACACTTCAACCCATCTCCGTGCCTGCAAATACTCTCCTTTGTCAGTGTTCCCTTCCCCATTGCCTCATTACATGCTTTGGCGTCCTGAATATTGGCTACCTAAGTTGCTGGACTACAAATCCGGTTCCCATTCCCCTGCCAAATTAGTTTAAACCCTCCCGAAGAGTACTAGCAAACCTCCCTCCCAGGATATTGGTGCCCCTCTGGTTCAGATGCAACCCGTCCTGCTTGTACAGGTCCCACCTTCCCCAGAATGCGCTCCAATTATCCAAATACCTGAAGCCCTCCCTCCTACACCATTCCTGCAGCCACGTGTTCAACTGCACTCTCTCCCTATTCCTAGCCTCGCTATCACGTGGCACCGGCAACAAACCAGAGATGACAACTCTGTCTGTCCTGGCTTTCAGCTTCCAGCCTAACTCCCTAAACTTGTTTATTACCTCCACACCCCTTTTCCTACCTATGTCGTTGGTACCAATGTGCACCACGACTTCTGGCTGCTCCCCCTCCCCTTAAGGATCCTGAAGACACGATCCGAGACATCCCTGGCCCTGGCACCCGGGAGACAACATACCTTCCGGGAGTCTCGTTCGCGACCACAGAATCTCCTATCTATTCCCCTAACCATTGAATCTCCTACAACTATTGCTTTTCTATTCTCCCCCCTTCCCTTCTGAGCCCCAGAGCCAGACTCAGTGCCAGAGACCTGACCGCTAGGGCCTTCCCCCGGTAGGTCATCCCCCCCAACAGCATCCAAAACGGTATACTTGTTTTGAAGGGGAACGGCCACGAGGGATCCCTGCACTGTCTGCCTGTTTGTTTTTTTTCCCCCTGACTGTAACCCAGCTATTCTTGTCCTGTACCTTGGGTGTGGTTACCTCCCTGTAACTCTTCTCAATCACCCCCTCTGCCTCCCGGATGATCCGAAGTTCATCCAGCTTCAGCTCCAGTTCCCTAACACGGTCTTTGAGGAGCTGAAGTTGGGTGCACTTCCCGCAGGTATAGTCAGTGGGGACACCGGTGGTATCCCTCACCACCCACATCCTACAGGAGGAGCATGTAACTGGCCTAGCCTCCATCCCCTCTTACCTTAAAGAATATAGCTGCTGTGTGGACTAACTAGATCGCCGCCCTCCGACTCTGCTCCCAGTCAGCTGCACTCTCTGTAAACTCCTGGCTCTCTTCTCACTCTTTGCGGAAATGTAGGAAACAAAATGAAAGGAGCACCTTACTCCCTCCTCACCTAACTCCCTCGGTCACCAAACTCTCACTATCGCACTCAAAAAGCACCAAATTCAGCACTCCCTCGGTCACCAAACTCTCACTGTCGCACTCAAAAAGCACCAAATTCAGCACTCCCTCGGTCACCAAACTCTCACTATCGCACTCAAAAAGCACCAAATTCAGCACTCAGTGCAAACAAAGTCTGCACTGTAGGGGATCACTTTTATACTGTGAATCTAGCCTCTGAAAAACTGGCCTAATCCAATTAACTAATTAACAAGCTCCAGCTGCAAGTGCCTACAAGTAGAAGCCTGTTTAAAGCTGATTGAAAATTCACCTTCTTCTAAACCTGCTGGAAAACGGGGCTACCGACCTGCAGGACACGGTAAAACTAGCCACCCGGTTAGAGGTGGCCTACCAGAGCCTCAGCGCTGTCCCCGCGGACCCAATGAGCCCCACGTGGGCCCCGCCGTTGCGGATGTCACCAGACCCAGCCACGCCACAGACCTGTGCCGCGCGGCTGCCCGCCCAGACCGGGGGACCGTTGTGCTACTTCTGCGGCCAGGGCCAACACCCGCGGCAGCGTTGCCCAGCCCGCTCCGCGCCATGCAGCGACTGCGGCAAAAAGGGTCACTTCGCCAGAGTCTGCCTGGCCAGATCGAAAGCCCAGAAGCTGAGAGCTCCTCAGGCCCGACCCATGGGCTCACAGGCCCGCAGACCCCGTAATGCGGCTGCGTGCCTGCCGGAAACACCCCCTTCAGACGCGTCATCAGCCACGTGCAATTCGTGGGGGCGGCCATCTTCAGCTCAATCCGACACGTGCGACTCGTGGGGGCCGCCATTTAATGAACCAGGTTCCTCCGACAACACTGATTACCCGCAGCTCGGCACCGTCACCTCGACCAGTCACGGCCGAAGCACCTGAAGAGTTCCATGATGGTCGTCCGGGTCAACGGGCACGAGACCCCCTGTCTCTTCGACTCCGGGAGCACGGAGAGCTTTGTACACCCCGAAACAGTAAGGCGCTGCTCCCTGCGCATCTACCCCGCATCTCAAATGATCTCCCTCGCCTCCTGATCCCCTTCGGTCCAGATCCGGGGGTACTGTGTCGCGAAACTCGCGATACAGGGCGCTGAGTACGCCCAATTTAAACTGTACGTCCTTCCTTACCTCTGCGCATCCCTACTGCTTGGACTCGACTTCCAATGCAGTCACCGAAGCCTGACCCTGAAGTTCGGCGGACCCTTACCCCCCCTCACGATATGTAGCCTCGCGACCCTTAAGATCGCCCCCCCCCTCGCTCTTCGCGAACCTCGCCCCTGACTGTAAGCCCGTCGCCATCTGGAGCAGGCGGTACATTGCATAAGATATGACTTTCTTCAAGTCAGAGATCCAGCGACTCTTGAGAGAGGGGGTCATCGAGGCCAGCAACAGCCCCTGGAGAGCTCAAGTGGTGGTTGTCAGGACTGGGGAAAAGAACCAGATGGTGGTGGACTACAGCCAGACCATTAACCGGTTCACGCATCTGGATGCGTACACCCTGCCCCGCATTGCAGAGATGGTCAACCAGATCGCGCAATACCGGGTTTTCTCTACGGTGGATCTGAGGTCTGCCTACCACCAGCTCCCGATTCGCCTGGAAGATCGCCACTGCACGGCTTTTGAAGCAGCCGGCCGACTCTTCCACTTCCTCACGGTCCCTTTCAGCATCACCAATGGGGTCTCGGTCTTCCAGAGAACGATGTACCGAATGGTGGACCAGTACTGGCTGCGGGCTACATACCCAGACTTGGACAATGTCACCACAACACCAACCTTAAGAAGTTCCTCCAAACCGCCCATTCCCTCAACCTCACATATAATAGGGAGAAGTTCATTTTCCGCACAACCCGGTTATGTTGTGGAAAACGGAGCCCTGGGGCCCGACCCCGACCGCATGCGCCCCTTCACGGAACTTCCCCTTCCCCACAGCCTCAAGGCCCTCAAACGGTGCCTGAGGCTTTTCTCATACTACGCCCGCCAACTTATTAAGACCACTACGTTTCCCCTGACGGCTGAGGCCCGCTCGGCCTTCAGCTGCATCAAGGCCGATATCACTAAGGCCGCCATGCACACGGTGGACGAGTCCATCCCTTTTCAGGTAGAGAGCGACGCATCAGACGTCACCCTGGCTGCTACCCTCCACCAGGCGGACAGGCCTTAGCCTTCTTCTCTAGAACCCGCAATGCTTCTGAGATTCAACACTCCTCTGTTGAGAAGGAGGCGCAAGCCATTGTGGAAGCTGTGCAGCATTGGAGGCACTACCTAGCTGGTAGGAGGTTCACCCTCGTCACCGACCAACGGTCGGTAGCCTTTATGTTTGACAATGCACAGCGGGGCAAGATTAAAAATGATAAGATCTTGAGTTGGAGGATCGAACTCTCCACCTATACTTACAATATTGAGTATCGTCCTGGGGAACTCAACAAGCCCTCAGATGCCCTGTCCTGCGGTACTTGCGCCACCGCGCAGGAAGACCGACTGCGGGCTCTCCACAACGACCTCTGCCACCCAGGGGTCACCCGGCTTGTCCATTTTATTAAGCCCCGCAACCTGCCCTACTCCAGCGAAGAGGTCAGGGCCATGACCAGGGATTGCCAAGTCTGCGCGGAGTGCAAACCGCATTTCTATTGGCCAGACAAGGCCCACCTGGTAAAGGCCTCCCGGCCCTTTGAGCGCCTCAGTATCGACTTCAAGGGGCCTCTCCCGTCCACCAACCGCAATCTGTACTTCCTGACCGTCATTGGCGAGTACTCCCGCTTCCCTTCGCTGTCCCTTGCCCCGACCTGACCTCGGCCACAGTAATAAAGGCCCTGCACAGCATCTTCACCCTGTTCGGTTTCCCTGTATACATCCACAGTGACCGGGACACATCGTTTATGAGCGATGAGCTGCATCAGTACCTGCTCGGTAAGGGCAACGCCTCGAGCAGCACTACCAGCTACAACCCGCAGGGCAACGGGCAGGTGGAGAGGGAGAATGCGACGGTATGGAAGGCCGTCCTTCTTGCCCTCCGGTCAGAAGTCACCCGGTTCCCCGCTGGCAGGAGGTCCTCCCCGACGCCCTCCACTCCATTTGTTCTCTCCTCTGCACAGCCACGAATGAGACCCCTCACGCCCGCTTGTTTGCCTTCCCCAGGAAGTCCATCTCCAAGGTCTCGCTTCCATCCTGGCTGACAACCCCGGGGCCTGTTCTTCTCCGGAGGCATGTGAGGAGCCATAAGACCGACCCCCTAGTCGAGAGGGTCCAGCTGCTGCACGCAAACCCCCATCATGCCTACCTCGCGCACCCAGACGGACGGCAAGATACAGTCTCCCTACGGGACCTGGCGCCCGCTGGTTCCCCTGCCAACGTGCCCACCCCGCATCCCAGCATCGCCTACCGCCACCAACCGTGTCTCTTTCGCCCCACTGGGGCTCCTGTGTCCTCCCTCACCTACGCCGCCCCCTGCGCCTGCACTGCCCCCCCGTGTATTCACAGCAGCCACCCACCTGCCGACCACCACCCCGCAACCGTCTCCGACACGCCGGGCGGAAGCTCCGAACAACACACTCTCAGAGTCACCATCATCTACAACGTCCATGCCCGCTGCACCGCCAGAGCTGAGGAGGTCTAAAAGGACGATCCTGCCTCCGGATAGACTGGACATTTGACCCACATCACCCCCGCCAGAGGATGTATTTTTTTTAAACAGGGGGTGAATGTGGTGAAATGTATTCACCAGGAGATGTGGTGCCTGTGTAACCTTTAACCTTTAAG
The DNA here is from genome assembly GCF_047496885.1 of Scyliorhinus torazame. Taxonomy (NCBI): domain Eukaryota; kingdom Metazoa; phylum Chordata; class Chondrichthyes; order Carcharhiniformes; family Scyliorhinidae; genus Scyliorhinus; species Scyliorhinus torazame. Next base: position 8,621,207 of record NC_092718.1, read on the forward strand.
GATTGAGCTGGTACCCCGGTGGTCTCCGCCTCTGGGTCCGCCCCCCCGGGACGGTATATAGTCCTGCGCCCAGTGGGTGGCGCTCATTTTGTACAGAAGTCGCTGGCAGGCTACTTCTTCGTGTAATAAAGCCTTCGTTCACTTGTTCATATAGTCTCGCTGTGAATTGATGGTATATCAAGGAAGGTTAACACAGGGGCAGGAGGGTTAACACGGGGACAGGTGGGTTACCACACGGGAGGAGGGTTAACACAGGGTAAGGAGGGTTAACACAAGGACAGGAGGGTTAACACGGGGACAGGTGGGTTAACACAGGGGAGGAGGGTTAACACAGGGGGAGGAGGGTTAACACGGGGACAGGTGGGTTAACACAGGAGAGGAGGGTTAACACAGGGACAGGAGGATTAACACAGAGGAGGAGGTTTAACACAGGGACAGGAGGATTAACACAGGGGAGGAGGTATAACACAGGACAGGAGGTTTAACACAGGACAGGAGAGTTGACACGGGGCCAGGTGGGTTAACACAGGGGCAGGTGGGTTAACACGGGGACAGGAGGGTTAACACATTGGCAGGTGGGTTAACACGGGGACAGGAGGGTTAACACAGGGACAGGAGGGTTAACACAGGGGCAGGAGGATTAACACGGTGACAGGAGGGTTAACACAGGACGAGAGAGTTAACATGTGGCCAGGTGGGTTAACACAGGGGCAGGTGGGCTAACACGGGAAAAGGAGGGTTAACACAGTGGCAGGAGGGTTAACACAGGGACAGGAGGGTTAACACAGTGCCAGGAGGGTTAACACGGGGACAGGAGGGTTAACACGGGGACAGGAGGGTTAACACAGGGGACAGGAGGGTTAACACAGGGGCAAGAGGGTTAACACAGGGACAGGAGGGTTAACACAGGGGACAGGAGGGTTAACACAGGGGCAGGTGGGTTAACACGGGGACAGGAGGGTTAACACATTGGCAGGTGGGTTAACACGGGGACAGGAGGGTTAACACAGGGACAGGAGAGTTAACACGGGGCCAGGTGGGTTAACACAGGGGCAGGTGGGTTAACACGGGGACAGGAGGGTTAACACAGGGGCAGGTGGGTTAACACGGGGACAGGAGGGTTAACACAGTGGCAGGAGCGTTAACACGGGGACAGGAGGGTTAACACAGGGGCAGGTGGGTTAACACGGGGATAGGTGGGTTAACACAGGGGAGGAGGGTTAACACAGGGGAAGGAGGGTTAACACAGGGGCAGGAGGGTTAACACGGGGATAGGAGGGTTAACACAGGGACAGGAGGGTTAACACAGGGACAGGAGGGCTAACACAGGGGACAGGAGGGTTAACACAGGGACTGGAGGGTTAACACAGGGGCAGGAGGGTTAACACAGGGACAGGAGGGTTAACACAGGGACAGGAGGGTTAACACAGGGGCAGGAGGGTTAACACAGGACAGGAGAGTTAACACGGGGCCAGGTGGGTTAACACGGGGATAGGTGGGTTAACACAGGGGAGGAGGGTTAACACGGGGATAGGTGGGTTAACACAGGGGAGGAGGGTTAACACAGGGGCAGGAGGGTTAACACAGGGGCAGGAGGGTTAACACGGGGATAGGTGGGTTAACACAGGGGCAGGAGGGTTAACACGGGGATAGGTGGGTTAACACAGGGGAGGAGGGTTAACACAGGGGCAGGAGGGTTAACACAGGGGCAGGAGGGTTAACACGGGGATAGGAGGGTTAACACAGGGGCAGGTGGGTTAACACGGGGACAGGAGGGTTAACACAGTGGCAGGAGGGTTAACACAGGGGCAGGAGGGTTAACACAGGGGCAGGAGGGTTAACACAGGGGACAGGAGGGTTAACATAGTGGCAGGAGGGTTAACACAGGTGAGGAGGGTTAACACAGGGGCAGGAGGGTTAACACGGGGATAGGAGGGTTAACACAGGGGCAGGTGGGTTAACATGGGGACAGGAGGGTTAACACAGGACAGGAGAGTTAACACGGGGCCAGGTGGGTTAACACAGTGGCAGGAGGGTTAACACAGGGGACAGGAGGGTTAACACAGGGGACAGGAGGGTTAACACAGGGGACAGGAGGGTTAACACAGGGGCAGGAGGGTTAACACAGGGACAGGAGGGTTAACACGGGGATAGGAGGGTTAACACAGGGACAGGAGGGTTAACACAGGGGCAGGAGGGTTAACACAGGGGCAGGAGGGTTAACATAGTGGCAGGAGGGTTAACACAGGGGACAGGAGGGTTAACACAGGGGCAGGAGGGTTAACATAGTGGCAGGAGGGTTAACACAGGGGACAGGAGGGTTAACACAGGGGCAGGAGGGTTAACACAGGGGCAGGAGGGTTAACACGGGGATAGGGGTGTTAACACAGGGACAGGAGGGTTAACACATGTGGTAAACCACTGTTGCACCTGTATTAGGTGATGCACGGTAGGACCTGTACTACAGGTTCGCCGGTAGTCCCTGCCTGCTGGCTCCACCCAGGAGGCGGGGTATAAATCTGTGTCCTCCAGCTCGCAGCCATTTCGCCAGCTGCTGTGGGAGGCCACACATCTGATAGCAATAAAGCCTCAGTTGGATTCAACTATCGTCTTTGTCCAATTGATCGTGCCTCAATTTATTGCTATCAGTTTCTAAATATGGACCTCCGTATTAAACCGGATCGCCTGCAGCTGGATTCGCACTCAAGCGATGCCAGAAAGGACGTCCAGCACTGGCTGGCTTGCTTCGAAGCGTATATCAACGCGGCGCCGACCCCTGTTCCGGAGGCTCAGAAGATTCAGATTTTATATTCCAGGTTGAGCTCCAAAGTCTTTCCGTTAATCCAGGACGTGCCGAACTACGCTGAAGCCATGACTCTGCTCAAGGACAACTATGCACAGAAAACGAACACGCTCTTCGCCAGGCACGCACTCGCCACTCGCTCTCAACTCCCTGGTGAGTCCATAGAAGACTTCTGACCCTAATCCCACTAGTCCGGGACTGTGACTGTCAGGCCGTTACGGCCATGGAACACTCAGACCTCCTTATGCGGGACGCTTTTGTGACTGGAATTGGGTCAGATCTCACCCGCCAGCGACTCCTAGAAGGGGCCACGCGCGACCTCGCAGTGACTAAAACGCTAGCGCTCTCCATGACGGTCGCCCTGCGCAACGTCCAGTCCTACACCCCCAGCCGCACGGCCCACCCCTCCTACGCTTCGTGGACCCCACAGACAGCCGCCCAAGCGGGGGCGCTGCCCACCCAATATACCTGCGCTGCACGCCAGCCTTCAAACCCCGGGAGCCCCCGATGCTATTTCTGCAGTCAACAGAAGCACCCCCGCCAACGCTGCCCGGCCCGCGCTGCCCTTTGTAGAGCCTGCAGGAAGAAGGGCCACTTCGCCACGGTGTGCCGGGCCCGCTCAGCAGCTGCTATCGCCCCCACCCCCGTCGGTCACGGACAATGGGCGCTGCCACCCCCCCCTCAGACTAAGTGCGGCCAGTGGGTGCCGCCATCTTCTTCTCCGCACAACACGTGCGTTCCATGGGCACCGCCATCTTGTTCCATCCCTGCAATGTGCGTTCCATGGACGCCAACCAAGACTCGCCTCCATGTCAATCGGCCAGTCTCGTCCGCATTACCTGACCAACGCATCCACCAGCGTGAAAGTCGACGGACATGTAACCTTCTGCCTACTGGACTCCAAGAGCACCGAAAGCTTCATACACCTGGATACGGCAAGGCGCTGCTCCCCCACGATACACCCCGCCAACCAAAAAATCTCCCTGGCCTCTGGATCCCATTACGTAGCGATCCGGGGGTACTGTACGGTCACGCTCACGGTCCGGGGCATAGAATTCAGCGGCTTCCGCCTCTATGTCCTCCCAAACCTCTGCGCTGCTAATCCTCGGCCTGGACTTCCAGTGCAACCTCCAGAGCCTAACTGAAATTCGGCGGGCCCTTACCACCCCTTACTGTGTGCGACCTCGCGACCCTAAAGGTCGACCCACCTTCCCTCTTTCCCAATCTAACTCCAGATTGCAAACCTGTCGCCACCAGGAGCAGACGGTACAGCTCCCAGGACAAGACCTTCATCAGGTCCGAAGTCCAGCGGCTGCTTCGGGAGGGTGTTATCGAGGCCAGCAACAGCCCCTGGAGAGCTCAAAAGGTAGTAGTTAAAACTGGGGAGAAACACCAAATGGTCGTGGACTACAGCCAGACCATCAACCGGTACATGCAGCTCGACGCGTACGCCCTCCCACGCATATCTGACATGGTTAACCAGATTGCGCAGTACCGGGTCTTCTCAATGGTAGACCTGAAATCCGCCTACTACCAGCTCCCCATCCGTAAATCGGACCGTCCATACACTGCCTTCGAGGCAGACGGCCGCCTATACCACTTCCTTAGGGTCCCCTTCGGCGTCACAAACGGGGTCGCGGTCTTCCAAAGGGAGATGGACCGAATGGTCGACCGGTACGGGTTGCGGGCCACCTTTCCAAAGAACAAAGAACAAAGAAATGTACAGCACAGGAACAGGCCCTTCGGCCCTCCAAGCCCGTGCCGACCATGCTGCACGACTAAACTACAATCTTCTACACTTCCTGGGTCCGTATCCCTCTATTCCCATCCTATTCATGCATTTGTCAAGATGCCCCTTAAATGTCACTATCGTCCCTGCTTCCACCACCTCCTCCGGTAGTGAGTTCCAGGCACCCACTACCCTCTGTGTAAAAAACTTGCCTCGTACATCTACTCTAAACCTTGCCCCTCTCACCTTAAACCTATGCCCCCTAGTAATTGATCCCTCTACCCTGGGGAAAAGCCTCTGACTATCCACTCTGTCTATGCTCCTCATAATTTTGTAGACCTCTATCAGGTCTCCCCTCAACCTCCTTCGTTCCAGTGAGAACAAACCGAGTTTATTCAACCGCTCCTCATAGCTAATGCCCTCCATACCAGGCAACATTCTGGTAAATCTCTTCTGCACCCTCTCTAAAGCCTCCACATCCTTCTGGTAGTGTGGCGACCAGAATTGAACACGATACTCCAAGTGTGGCCTAACTAAGGTTCTATACAGCTGCACCATGACTTGCCAATTCTTATACTCAATGCCCCGGCCATTGAAGGCAAGCATGCCGTATGCCTTCTTGACTACCTTCTCCACCTGTTTTGCCCCTTTCAATGACCTGTGGACCTGTACTCCTAGATCTCTCTGACTTTCAATACTCTTGAGGGTTCTACCATTCACTGTATAAACCGTACCTAGACAACGTCACCATCTGCGGCCATGACCAGCAGGACCACAACGCCAGCTTTGCTAAATTTCTCCACACCGCTACTCTCCTAAACCTCACTTACAACAAGGAGAAGTGCGTGTGCCGCACAAACCGCTTAGCCATCCTCGGCTATGTGGTCCAGAACAGAGTTCTGGGGCCCGAACCTGACCGCATGCGCCCCCTCATGGAGCTCCCCCTCCCCACTGCCCCAAGGCCCTCAAACGCTGCCTGGGGTTCTTTTCGTACTACGCTCAGTGGGTCCCAAACTATGCGGACAAGGCCCGCCCACTCATACAGTCCACCCAGTTTCTCCTGACGGCCGAGGCCCAACAGGCCTTTGCCCGGATCAGAGCTGATATTGCCAAGGCCACCATGGTGTACCTGAGCTAAAGACCCTAGCTGTTCGAGTGAAGACAAGCATCCAGCAGAGGGCAGTAGAGCGGAGCTGCTGATTGGTGTTGCAAGGGAAATTTGCATACCTCTGTCATGGTCACCCTAATTTGAAGGTAGTTTGTGGAGGAGCTGTTGGCAAGTGACACTTAAACCCGAAACACTTCTTCAGTGTTTCCCTCCCTACCCCCTCCTCTAACCAAAAAAAAACAACCGCTGTAAAGATCAAGCGGAAGGCTCAAGGTCAGGAAGAAGTTGAACCGTGACACCACAGCCTGCAGGTGAGGGACTGGCTGGTGACTGGTAAGTAGTTTTTCTTTTATATTCCCTCAGGTGTTATCGTGCGGGGCGCAGAGGTTGCTGAGTGAGTGCTTGCTGAGAAGGGGAGTGAATAACAGGTAAGCTCTTTCTTTCTTTTTCTTTTTTTATCTAGCGGGCTGGCAGGGAAGGTAGTGCAATGTTCCTCCTGCAGAATGTTTGAGGTGAGGGACGCCGACAGTGTCCCTGCTGATTTCATCTGTGGAAAGTGCATCCATCTCCAGCTCCTCAGAAACCGCGTTAGGGAACTGGAGCTGGAGCTGGATGAACTTCGGATCATTCGGGAGGCAGAGGTGGTCATAGATAGAAGCTATCTATGTAGTTACTCTGAAAAATAAAGATAGATGGGTGGCGGTGAGAGGGGCTGGGAGGAAGCAGTCAGTACAGGGGTCCCCTGTGGTCGTTCCCCTTAGTAACAAGTATACCACTTTGGATACTGTTGGGCGGGACGACTTACCAGGGGTAAGCCATGGGGTGCAGGTCTCTGGCACAGAGTCTGATCCTGTTGCTCAGAAGGGAAGGGGGGAGAGGAGTAGAGCATTAGTCATTGGAGACTCCATAGTTAGGGGGATAGATAGGAGATTCTGTGGGAACGAGAGACTCGCGGTTGGTGTGTTGCCTCCCAGGTGCCAGGGTGCGTGATGTCTCGGATCGCGGTTTCGGGATCCTTAAGGGGGCGGGGGAGCAGCCCGAAGTCGTGGTCCACATAGGTACCAACGACATAGGTAGGAAAAGGGATCGGGATGTAAGGCAGGAATTCAGGGAGCTAGGGTGGAAACTTAGATCTAGGACAAACAGAGTTATTATCTCTGGGTTGTTACCCGTGCCACGTGACAGCGAGATGAGGAATAGGGAAAGAGAGGAGTTGAACGCGTGGCTGCAGGGATGGTGCAGGAGGGAGGGTTTCAGATTTCTGGATAACTGGGGCTCATTCTGGGGTCGGTGGGACCTCTACAAACGGGATGGTCTACACCTGGACCAGAGGGGTACCAATATCCTGGGGGGGAAATTTGCTAATGCTCTTCGGGAGGGTTTAAACTAGTTCAGCAGGGGCTTGGGAACCTGAATTGTAGCTCCAGTATACAGGGGGTTGAGAGTAGTGAGGTCATGAGTAAGATTTTAAAGTTGCAGGAGTGTACCGGTGGGCAGGAAGGTGGTTTAAAGTGTGTCTTCTTCAATGCCAGGAGCATCCGGAATAAGGTGGGTGAACTTGCGGCATGAGACATGAAAGTTCAGTAAGGGCGCTCGAGAGTTACAAGTTAGCTAGGAAGGACCTAAAGAGAGAGCTAAGAAGAGCCAGGAGGGGACATCAGGGGCGAAATTCTCCGTTATCGGCGGAAACTCCGCCGATCGGCGCAAAAAACGGCGCAAATCCCACTTGCGTCACGTCATAAAAATAGGCCGATAGTCTGCGGCCCGAAATGGGCTAGCAGCGACGTAACGGGATCCGCGCTTGCGCAGTGGTTCACGCCGTGCAGCGTCATACGCGCTGCACGGCGTGACGGCTCATAAGGCCGCGCAGCTCCCCCCCACCCGACCGCAACACCCGACCGCAACACCCGGCTTGATGGCTGGCCGTCGCTCAGCCCCGAGGTTCGAGTCACGCAATGTGGAGGCGCTCCTGGACACGGTGGAGCAGAGGGGGGATGCCCTGTATCCCGGGCACGGCTGCAGAGTTGCCCCACGCCACAGCCGGCGTCTGTGGAGGGAGGTGGCAGAGGCCGTCACCGCTGTGGCCCTAACACCACGGACAGGCACCCAGTGCCACAAGAAGGTGAACGACCTTGTCAGAGCAGGCAGGGTGAGCCTCCCCCATATCCCCCATATCCCCCCTCCCCATATCCCCCATGTCCCCCCTCCCCATATCCCCCCCTCCCCCATATCCCCCATATCCCCCTCCCCCCTATCCCCCATATCCCCCTCCCCATATCCCCCCTCCCCCATATCCCCCATATCCCCCCTCCCCATATCCCCCCCCTCCCCCATATCCCCATATCCCCCCTCCCCCATATCCCCCCTCCCCCATATCCCCCATATCCCCCTCCCCCATATCCCCCCTCCCCCATATCCCCCATATCCCCCCCTCCCCCATATCCCCCCATCCCCATATCCCCCATATCCCCCCTCCCCCATATCCCCTCCCCCATATCCCCCATATCCCCCCTCCCCCATATCCCCCTCCCCCATATCCTCCCTCCCCATATCCCCCCCCCCATATCCCCCCTCCCCCATATCCCCCATATCCCCCTCCCCATATCCCCCCTCCCCCATATCCCCCCTCCCCCATATCCCCCCCTCCCCCATATCCCCCTCCCCCATATCCCCACTCCCCCATATCCCCCCTCCCCCATATCCCCCATATCCCTCCTCCCCCATATCCCCCCCTCCCCCATATCCCCCCTCCCCCATATCCCCCATATCCCCCCTCCCCATATCCCCCCTCCCCCATATCCCCCCCTCCCCCATATCCCCCCTCCCCCATATCCCCCATATCCCCAAGTGAATCCAGCCCTAACCTTAACCTCTGCAATGCACGCGCAACCGATGGCGTGCATTCATATACCTGCCTAACACTGTTGCCTTTTACCCCTGCCACCACCCTCCCCCCCCCCCCCCCACAGGAGAAGCGCGCACACAACAATAGGGAGCATGTGAGGACTGGAGGAGGGCCCGCTGATGAGAGGCCACTGACCGTACACGAGGAAAGGGCCCTGGAACTGGCTGGCGGACCTGAGGACCGGGAGGTTGCTGATGCAGAGGTCGGGGCCCCACGAGCAAGTGAGCCACCAACAGCCGGTCCCCATATCCCCCCTCCCCTATATCCCCCTCCCCCGTATCACCTGATCACTGCCTGATGTCTAACCATGCATGCTTCATTGTGTATCGCAGGACCAAACGTCCGGGCACCCATCCCCGCAGATGCAGACCGCCCGCAGGATGCCCCTCGGAGACCACAGGAGACGGAGAGACCCGCACCCTCCAGCATGCGACGCCCGCAGGATGCCCCTCGGAGACCACAGGAGACGGAGAGATCCGCACCCTCCAGCATGCGACGCCCGCAGGATGCCCCTCGGAGACCACGGGAGACGGAGAGACCCGGACCCTCCAGCATGCGACGCCCGCAGGATGCCCCTCGCACACCACGGGAGACGGAGAGACCCGGACCCTCCAGCATGCGACGCCCGCAGGGTGCCCCTCGCACACCACGGGAGACGGAGAGACCCGGACCCTCCAGCATGCGACGCCCGCAGGATGCCCCTCGCACACCACGGGAGATGGAGAGACCTGGAGCAACAGGGAGACGACACCCCCGTCACGTGCGGGAGCGACCACCCAGCGATGAGGGGGGCAGCCACAGGCCCCCGTCACATCCGAGCCAGGACACCACTACCCAGGACACCACTACCCGGGACAGCACTACCCGGGACAGCACTACCCGGGACAGCACTGCCCAGGACACCCCTACCCGGGACAGCACTACCCGGGACAGCACTACCCGGGACAGCACTACCCAGGACACCCCTACCCGGGAAGACGAAATACCGGACAGTGACTCAGAGTGGATGGGTGGAGACGAACCCCCACCCCAAAGTGCCATGGACTCAGAGTGGGACGAAGAGCACGACACAACGCCACTGCTGTCACCAACACCCTCCACCATCGCAGAAACACTCACCACGGTTGGGCACTTTAGTGATGAGGCGTCTGGTACACTCACTGGTGCGCACAACACAGCCGTCCCGGTACAGCAGGTGGAGGTAGGAGCAGCAGAGGGACCGGGCGGTCGGAGGGCAGCCCAGGCCAAGCGAACATCTGCCGCCCAGATGGATCCCGGGTTCCTGCAGTTACCACACCCACACATATATCCGATGCAACCACCGACACGGAGACGAGCGAATAGGGTGACGGGTGGCTTGCGGCGGCTGCGGTCGCAGGTGGAGGAGTCCACCCGCGTCCAGGAGCTGGGAGTGGTCCCGGTCATGCGTGCCACCCAGGCTGACACCGCACGGGTGGCGTCCGCGGTGGAGGCAATGGGTGCGACGGTGTCAGACATGGGGAACGGTTTGCGAGGCCTGGGGCCTTCCGTGCAGGCGGCGTCTGTGGCCCAGGAAATGGCTGCCCTCTCACAGGAGGCCATGAGCCAGTGCCAGCGCCAGATGGCAGAGGCGCTCAACGCCATAGCCCAGTCTCAGCAGGCCATGGCCCAGTCTCAGCAGGCCATGGCCCAGTCTCAGCAGGCCATAGCCCAGTCTCAGCAGGCCATCGCTGAGGGCATCGGCGCCAGTGGCCATGTGCGAGCTGGCGTCGCACTGTCGCAGACAGGGTTCGACAACCCCCTGGGCTCCATGGCTGCAAACCTGCAGACCCCTGTCGATACCAGCACGGGCCTCCAGGACTGGCAGCGCCAGATGTCGGGGGCGCGTCGGATGGCCAGTCCGTTCGCATCCCCCACCCATGTAGAGGCCTGGGGGCCATCGGGCACCCCGAGGGAGGAGGAGGTGGTGTGGTCCGTCCCGGCTCCCTCTGTAGGGGAGGTCCCGGTACACCGCGACACCTCGGACTCCCCCCCTTCCGTCCCAGGTGCATCGGGTGGGCAACGGGCAGGACAGGCTGGCAGCTCGCCATCCCAGTCGCCCGGGCCGCAGCCTGGCCCATCTAGGCCAGGACGCCCCAGGAAACGGCCGCCAAAGGGATCCGGTGTCAGAGGGCAGGAATCACAGGAGTCCACCTCCAGTTCTGCTGTACCGTCTGGGGAACCACGTAGACGTAGTCAAAGGGCCCGTAAGGCCAAACAATTAGACACTGAGTAAGTTGGCACGGGTGCAGGGCACAGATGAGTTTTAGGGGCTAGGGCACGTGCATGAACTCCTTTGGTTATTAAAGTCAATGTTACACCTACCGAAGCTGCCTTTGTGCTCTGTCCAAAGTGTGCGGGCGTGTCATGTACGTTGAGCGCAAGTGTGTGTGTGACGGGTGGTCTTACCTCAGCCCCAGGTGAGCCTGCCCCCTTCCCCCTGGGCCGCCATCAACATCCCCCGGGCAGAGGACGGGACCGTGCGCTGCAGTGTCACAGCCGCATGCAGGGATGGTCCGGGTGGATGGTGGTACTGTGGCCATGGGTCAGACGTAGTCCAACGATGTAGAGCCAGGAGCTCATCGGAGGCGGGTTGTCATCATCCTCCATGGCCTGCGATAGACACGCGTCCACCCGCAACTGGGTGAGCCCGGCCCGTTGTGCCGCCGGTGGATCGGCAATTGGGGGTGGGGGGGTGGTGTGCATGCGGGTGGGGTGTGTGGGGTTGGGGAGGGGGGTGAGGGTGCTGGGTGGGTGGATGGGTGGGGGGTGTGGGTGGTCGGCTGTTGTCATGGTGTGCGGTCTGTGGCCATACTACCCGATTCCCACGCCCATCTAGTCAGTGAAGCGGGCGTCTATCAGTCTGTCCCGTGCCCGCTGGGCCAGCCGGTAACGGTGGACAGCCACCCGCCTGTGTCTACCCCGTCTGCCCTGACCATTGCCCCCATCCCCCTCATCTGGGGAGGACTGGGCCTCTTCCTGCTGCCCCTCCACTCCGCCCTCCTCTGCCTGCGGCACATCGCCCCTCTGCTGGGCTATGTTGTGCAGGACGCAGCACACCACAATGATGCGGCCGACCCTATCTGACCGATACTGGAGGGCGCCCCCAGAAAGGTCCAGGCACCTGAAACGCATCTTCAGCACGCCAAAGCACCTCTCGATCACTCCCCTTGTCGCTACATGGGCATCATTGTAGCGGTTCTCCGCCTCATTGCGTGGCCTCCGTATAGGCGTCATCAGCCACGATCGCAATGGGTAGCCCCTGTCGCCCAGCAATCAGCCCCTCAGCCGGGGATGGTGTCCCTCGTACATGCCGGGGATGGATGACCGCGACAACACGAATGAGTCGTGTACACTGCCTGGGTGACGGGCGCAGACGTGCAGGATCATCATGAGGTGGTCGCAGACCACCTGTACGTTCATTGAATAGGTCCCCTTCCTATTAGTGAACACAGCCCTGTTCTCTGCAGGTGGCCGCACGGCGACGTGCATCCCATCGATCGCGCCCTGGACCATGGGGAACCCGGCAACGGCAGAGAAGCCCACGGCCCGGGCATCTTGGCTGGCCCGGTCCACGGGGAAGCGGATGTAGCGGTGCGCCATGGCATAAAGGGCATCTGTCACTGCCTGGATGCACCGATGTCTGCGATATGCCGGACAGGTCCCCACTCGGTGCCTGGAATGACCCCGTTGCATAAAAGTTCAGGGCCACCGTAACCTTGACGGACACGGGGAGAGGGTGTCCCCCGCCAGTGCCACGCGGTGACAGGTGTGCCAGCAGGTGGCAGATGTGTGCCACGGTTTCCCGGCTCATCCGGAGTCTCCTCCTGCATTCCCGGTCCGTAAGGTCCTGGTATGACTGCCGGGGCCGGTACACAAGGGGCGCCCTCGGGTGCCTCCGTTGCCGTGGGGCCACGACATCCTCCTCCCCCTCCTTGTCCTGTCGGTCAGGTGTCCCTCCAGCCTGGGCGGCTGCCGCCTGCCCCTCTGTGGCAGCCTGCGCCGCCTCTCTGGCACGCTCCTCCTCCTCCTCCTCCTCCTCCTCCTCCTCATCCAGGGCAACATAGACATGAGCGGCTGCCACCACGGCGGCCAACATCGCTGGATGGTCTGAAAACATGACGGCCTGGTGGGGGGGAGGGGAACGACGACATGTCATCATTGCCCATATCCCCTCCTCCCCCCAGCCAGATGGCATGGACCGCATGGGTCCAACTGTTGGAGGCTGGCACCTGGCCAGGTGGACCAACTCATTTGCCCTCCCATCACCCACCCCGGCACGGACCCCCTCCCCAACCCCCAACCTCCACCCCGGCACGGACCCCCTCCCCAACCCCCAACCTCCACCCCGGCACGAACCCCCCCCCCCAACCTCCACACCGGCACGGACCCCCTCCCCAACCCCCAACCTCCACCCCGGCACGGACCCCCCCCCCAACCTCCACCCCGGCACGGACCCTCTCCCCAACCCCCAACCTCCACCCCAGCATGGACCCCCCCCCCCCAACCTCCACCCCGGCACGGACCCCCTCCCCAACCCCCAACCTCCACCCCGGCACGGACCACCCCCAACCTCCACCCCGGCACGGACCCCCTCCCCAACCCCCAACCTCCACCCCGGCACGGACCCCCCCCCAACCTCCACCCCGGCACGGACCCCCTCCCCAACCCCCAACCTCCACCCCAGCACGGACCCCCCCCCAACCTCCACCCCGGCACGGACCCCCTCCCCAACCTCCACCCCAGCACGGACCCCCCCCCCCACCTCCACCCCGGCACGGACCCCCTCCCCAACCTCCACCCGAGCACGGACCCCCCCCAACCTCCACCCCGGCACGGACCCCCTCCCCAACCTCCACCCCAGCACGGACCCCCTCCCCAACCTCCACCCCAGCACGGACCCCCTCCCCAACCTCCACCCCGGCACGGACCCCCTCCCCAACCTCCACCCCGGCACGGACCCCCTCCCGGCACTCCCCCGGAGCCCAGCCTACTCTAACCACCCCCCCCCCCGCCGCACACACACACAAGCCGAGACACACCTCTCCTCACGCAATCAGTCTGCGGCCACGCCATTTCCTGCCCAGAGCCAACCCCCCAGGCCGTCACTCACCTCCTCGCTGGTCAGCGTGAGCCTGGAGCAGCGGGTCACGCCGATGAAAAGGAGGTTTGATTCACGTCGACGTGAACGGTCATCACGTCGACGGGACTTCGGCCCATCCGGAAGGGAGAATATCGGCAGGCCGAAAATTGGCTGCCTTGCGCAGACCCGTGACATTCTCCGCGGCAGCGGCGCCATTAACGCCCCGCCGACTTTTCTCCCTTCGGAGACTTCGGCGGGGGCGGGGGCGGGATTCACGGCGGCCAACGGCCATTCTCCGACCCGGCGGGGGGTCGGAGAATGACGCCCGAGAAGTCTTTGGCAGGTAGGATCAAGGAAAACCCTAAAGCTTTCGATAGATATGTCAGGAATAAAAGAATGAATAGGGTAAGAGGAGGGCCAGTCAAGGACAGTAGTAGGAAGTTGTGCTTGGAGTCCGAGGAGATAGGAGAGGAGCTAAATGAATATTTTTCGTCAGTATTCACACAGGAAAAAGACAATGTTGTCGAGGAGAATACTGAGATTCAGGCTACTAGACTAGAAGGGCTTGAGGTTCATAAGGAGGAGGTGTTAACAATTCTGGAAAGGGTGAAAATAGATAAGTCCCCTGGGCCGGATGGGATTTATCCTAGGATTCTTTGGGAAGCTAGGGAGGAGATTGCTGAGCCTTTGGCTTTGATCTTTAAGTCATCTTTGTCAACAGGAATAGTGCGAGAAGACTGGAGGATAGCAAATGCTGTCCCCTTGTTGAAGAAGGGGAGTAGAGACAACCCAGGTAACTATAGACCAGTGAGCCTTACTTCTGTTGTGGGCAAAATCTTGGAAAGTTTTATAAGAGATAGGGTGTATAATCATCTGGAAAGGAATAATTTGATTAGAGATAGTCAACACGGTTTTGTGAAGGGTAGGTCGTGCCTCACAAACTTTATTGAGTTCTTTGAGAAGGTGACCAAACAGGTGACGAATGTGATATAAAATAGTTACTTTAGAGATACTAGTTAATGTAATGTAGAAATCAGCCACTTTGATTCTGGCAGTTAGGGACAAAGGGGTTTGAGACCGCATGGAAAAAGCAGGAAGAGGTGTGTCTATGAGAGTGATGCTGCATTGATAGGGGCCAGAGAAAGGGATTGGAAGTGAGCCAATCAGAATAGATCAAACAGGTCAGGAGGGACATAGGCTGACCTATGTCCGTCGAGTATGTGAAACTTGATACCATTTGAATTGATTTTACAGAGATCCCTTTGTCTCTTTGTTCAGTCGTTTTTCTGGAGCTTAAGAGGCTGGATGTCTCTTATGTTTCTGTAAGATGACTTAAGCTTGCAAGCTAAATAAATAACTTCTTTTTACGTGCAAATCCATCTCAACTTTTATTGAGGCCAGACTGACAGAGAAAGAAATTTGGGAATCAACATTTGGTGCCGAAAACCGGGATTTCTCAGGGCGATCCTGATCCAACTGCGAAATCAGAATTAGACTGATTATGAACAGGAGGATGGGGAACAAAGGGCCCTCAATGTAGAACTGGAAAACGACCGCGCATTGATTGTTCCCCTCTTCTTATCGTCTGATTAGTCTGGTAACTCGCGGTTGGCACAGAAAGACCGCCTCGACGAAATCACAGGTCAGTCTGGGGATTAGCAATTTAATTGATGGGATTTCATATTGTTGTTTCGGCTTGGGTTAGGGTTTTGGGTTGATGGGACATCTCAAATGATGATTCAATTCCAAGTATAAGGGTTCAGAGGCTGATGTGACTTCAGTAATGAAGGTTCAGTCTATTATATGGGTTCAGGGGCTGATGTGACTTCAGTAATGAAGGTTCAGTCTATTATATGGGTTCAGGGGCTGATGTGACTTCAGTAATGAAGGTTCAGTCTATTATATGGGTTCAGGGGCTGATGTGACTTCAGTAATGAAGGTTCAGTCCAGTATAACTGTTTTTAAATCTGAAGATGGTTCAACTCTATGTGTGAGTGTTTTAAATATATAGTTGATTAAGCGAAAATTGTCTCCTTGGACTGTATTGGCGAAAAACGCAGTTCTGAGGTCTAGTTGAGATTGTGAGGAATGCTGCATATTGGTTGAAGCAGAAGTCTCTCAAAGGGTTAACAGCAGCAGGCGAAGTTGAAAACAGACAGTGCTTCTCACTCAGGCTTTGAGATAACAGCACCAGTCGCTAGTGTAATCGGATACCTTTCCTTTGAGTCAGTGAACACCAGCAAAGTTACGTTTTGAATTAATTAAAGGAAACCAGTGGGTTTCTCCACCTCTTTGATAAAAGTTATTATTTTCGAAAGCAATTGATTGAAATTGCCAGAATCTTAAGTTTTACTTACTTGAAATAAGGTTTATCTCATTTTATCTGGAGATTAATAGAAACTTAAAGAAGATCATGGACACCATTTTAAAAAGTGTCAATCTGGAGATGACAGTTGATTTTGCTAATACTTATGTGTATGTAAAAGAAAAAAAACTTGCTAAAAGAAAAATTGTTAAGATAAAGAAATAATTAAGTTGTAAATGTTATACAAGTTTGTGTTAAGCAAATTGTAAATTTAGTTCTGAGTTGAGATCAGAGCTAAGCTTGCAAGTTGCAGTAATTCAATTTGAATTTTCAAACATTTTTAAGTTTTAAAAAAAAAAGAGCAAATAGAGAAAAGAAGGACACAGATCTTGAATGCGTTGAATAGCACATTTCAAAGGCCCATAAATCTTTCTGTTATCTTAGACCTAAAACCTAGGAAGACTGAAGAGCCAGAGGAATTTCTGAAGCGTTTTAATGAAATCTACCGGGGGCAGTCAGGCGATTTGCTGTATCAAAATGGTCAGAATTCCCCTCAATACTGTGCTATGTTAATGCATTGCCTACCACCTTCTGTGGTTACTGCTGTGAAATGTAATAACATGAATTGGACAGAGAACGACCCTTCCCAGATGGCAAGGGCAGTCAGATTTTACTGGAAGGAGGGTGTAGGCCAAGAAGGAGGCTCAGTTACAAAGGTTAAGACTGAGTATGTAATGAAAAAGGATGATCTGCGACCCCAACAAGCGGCAGAAATGGTAGTTTACCAGCAGGAGCCCCAATATAGTGACTTTGGGTGGGTGGATCAGCGAAGAGGAGGATGAGACAACAGTGCTATATTTCTATCACCCCCCAGTGGTGGACGTTCGACGTTGAACAGTCACTGCATCACGTTACCCTGGCCTATGACAGAACTGGACGAAACAGGGAGTTGGAGGACAAATACCGGCCATTACTTGAGACCGAATGGCCAGTCAAGGTTACAGCCACAGTCACGGGAAAAGAAGGTACAGCCGATTTTGTTACAATATCACCACATTTATGGCCACAGTCAGCTTCGGTAAGCCTTTATATTACACGTCAGGTCCATGACCAGTACCATGCCAGGGATATGGGGCGAATGGTCAGCATCTTACCGCAGCTCGTCAGAATAGGTATGAGATATACCTTTTGAACAATCCACGTCTGACATTTAAATACTGTACCACTATCAATCCAGCCTGTTTTCTTAGCGGTCCCCCTGTCCATGAGGACGCGCCTGGTCAAGAATGTTTAGCCTTGATTCAGGAAACTACCACAATAAGGGGCGATTTGAGTGACATTTCATCAGAACAACCTGACATGATTATGTGTGGTCAAATATCCCACCGGGGTTTAGTTAATGACCTACTGCAGGCCCTCCTTCTGCCAGCGCAGATTTCCGTTATTAAATGCGCTGCCCACACGAATGATACAACCCCAGTTGACGTTGGTAATGAACGAGCAGATCGTGCAGCGCGCACAGCCGCACAAATTCAGCAAGTGATGGTGCCTAAGATGTTAAGTCAGACTAAACGATCTACTATAAATATGTCTGCTTCTGACAAGTCAATGCCAACCATCCAAGACGTCATAAGGTTACAGGAGGACGCTCCTGAGAGTGATAAACAAATGTGGAAACGGTTAGGTTGTACATATGATTCTGTTTCCTCTTTATGGACCACGCCTGCACATCAGACTTGTATGTCTGATGTGCTGGCTTTATGGGTCATTGAATGTGTACACTTTGCAACTCATTGTGGGGCTCGAGGGACTAGTGATTTGTTGCTGGACACTTGGTGGCACCCTAAAATGCAGGGGTTGGCCCAAAGTATCAGTAATCGGTGTTTGATTTGTCAGCAATATAACACCGGAAAAGGTATCCCTTGTGGGAAGGGGCAAACCCCGTTGCCCAGTGGTCCCTTTGAGACGCTCCAAATGGATTACATTGAGTTGGAAAGGTGTCAATGTTACAAATATGTTTTGGTCATTGTGGATGTGTTCAGCAGATGGGTCGAGGCGTATCCGACTATCGATAATAAAGCTGCTACTGTGGTTAAAGTCTTGATGAGGGAAATCATTCCCCGGTACGGTATACCAGCTCAGTTAAGTTCTGATAATGGGCCTCATTTTATTGGACAAATTAACAAGGAGTTTTGCTCCCAGTTGGGCATACGCCAGCAGTTACACTGTGCTTACAGACCGCAGGCGGCCGGGTTGGTTGAGAGACACAATCAGACCCTCAAAACTAAATTGGCTAAATTAAGAGCAGACACGGGACTGACATGGCTTAAATTGCTCCCCGTTGCCCTCTTCCAGCTGCGGGTTACACCTGCGGGACCGGCCCGGCTCTCGCCCGCCGAGATTCTTTATGGCAGGCCTCTTAGAACTCCTTGGAGCCTGCAAGTTCCCAGACTGGTTCAGTTCCATCAGATGACTGAAGAAATGACCGCCTATGTCCTAGCCCTCACGCAAGTGCTCAAGGAACTCCATGGCCAGGTCCGCGCGGCTCACCAGCCATTGCCCCCAGTACCTAGCTCACTTTCAGTCCAGCCCGGTAGTTATGTCATGGTCAAAAATTGGACTAGGAAGGGGTCGGAGCCGCGATGGGACGGGCCCTTCCAAGTTCTCCTTACCACCCCCACAGCAGTTAAAGTGGAGGGGCGAAGTGCTTGGGTCCACCTACATCACTGTAAATTGAGTCCATCTCCACTACTGTAAAAGGTCGGATACTAACCTGCCTCCCTTCTCCAGTGCTATTTTACAGGTGCGGAGCATGATGGAGTGGCTACGCATCGTCTGTCTGATATTTGGCCTCACTTCGCTTGGCGTGTTATTGGCGATGGACATGGAAAAGGGGAATATTATGTATCTGTGTAGCCCCAACCAATCTACAAGGATACATCACCTATGCAAAGGTGATGTTCTTCGCTGCCCCCATATACGAGGACATGGTATCAACTCATGGAAGGTCATCAAAGTTAAGGAGAATGCAGGTCATGAAGCAGCTGCACCGGTCCCGGCGATGGGAAGGGAACATTATATGGACATTGCCTTGTTTTTGGAATACATGTAAATTTGATTTTGGATGTGTTAAGAGTGGTACAATAAAGGTAAAATCAGGCTGTCAGAAGAGTGTAGGAAGAGGCTATGAGAAAGAGAAAGGGACTAGAGAAAGGACGGGGCGTATGAGAAGGGAAGTACAGCTAGAACGTAGGTTACCGGGAGATACACTTTCGTTAATTAAAGGCCAAACTGAGGAAAACCCGGGTAGTATGAATCTCTTCTAACAGATTTACCACCGCTTGTATGGCCAGGGGCGGGTTGTCTGCTACCCAAACCCCGCAGCGGTGTCTAGGTTATTTTCTGTTTCACCGCTTTGGGGCACTCCCCAAACGGTGGTTCATTGTCAGCATTCCGAACCACTGCCCGATCAGGTCACTCTTCCTTACGATCCGGGTTCAGCATCACCGGCTATTTGCCTTCCCCTTCCTCGGGATAATTCCCATTCACAGTACGATAGGCTGCGACGGTGGAGGGCGCACATACCTAGCCACTTCACTCCCAATAGGGATTCCCGGTCGTACGAGAATTGCTTCAGCAGTGAAGGATATGGCTGTTTGCTGGTAGAGGTGGACACAAATATAACATGTCTGTTTCCCACCTGTACGGACAGGAGGTGCCATATCACCCAGGCGTCTGGCCAATGCGTTTGTTACAACACCACTTGCGTTCCATTGAACGCCGGCCTCCAGCTCCTCTGTGGCTGGGCGAATGTCTCTCATATCACTGTTGAGACTAGGGCTTTCCGCATTGCTGGGCGGCCCGAATGGGCATTTCGAAGTTGGATAAACTGGGCTACTGGGAGGTCCTTACGCAACCGATATGCTGATTGTGATGCTAGTCTCCACACGGAACAAGGATACTACTTTTTATTTAATGGTACAGCGACCAACGTTTTGTCACCCCATTTCCCCGCCGAATTGCTATAGGGACTCTAGTCCCTACCACAGTCCCCTGCCCTTCGGCGTGGAACCTGCATAATCAGTTAGCACGCCGGGCAGTCTCTGCTGAATTTTGCGAGAACTGGAAAAAACCTCAGGTTCTTGCACCCAACCGGGGCCACTCAGCCGGGTGGGGCATTCTGAGCGTATTGACACTGGGAGGTGTGGGGGGTTCCTTGGCTGTCAGTGATCGGAATTATTTTATTTGCGGCCTTACCATCTTGGGAAACGAAACCTTGGGAGCCCTCGGGGCAATAACTAAGGAGTTGTCTCAGCTACGGTTGTTTGCAATGCAGAACCGGTATGCTCTTGACTATCTTCTGGCCCGTGAGGGTGGGGTATGCGCCATAGTACAGGGCAAGTGTATCATGGGAGTTCAGGACTTGACCGCTAACATCACTAAATTTATGGATCGCATACGGGATCACTTGGACGGGATGCAGGATCCTGGCTCTTGGGGTAACTGGGGATTTGGAGGATGGAAGGACTGGTTGATAAATATGGCCATGTATCTAGTGGTAGCTATCGGCTGCATCTTTGTGGGCCTGGCCATCCTTAAATGTGTGATGGGTAGAATGCGGGGTGCACTGGATCAGATCACCGCCCCAATCACCGAGAAAAAAAATTTAACTGTTAAAATCCATGAGGGTGAGGCAGATGGAGGGGGGCTAAGACAGGAATTGGAAATGCAGCGACGGATCTTTTTAGATGAGGAACCGTAGCTATGGATTGGATAGTTCGGTTATCATGGAATGATAAAAGGAGGGAATGACGAATGTGATATAAAATAGTTACTTTAGAGATACTAGTTAATGTAATGTAGAAATAAGCCACTTTGATTCTGGCAGTTAGGGACAAAGGGGTTTGAGACCGCATGGAAAAAGCAGGAAGAGGTGTGTCTATGAGAGTGATGCTGCATTGATAGGGGCCAGAGAAAGGGATTGGAAGTGAGCCAATCAGAATAGATCAAACAGGACAGGAGGGACATAGGCTGACCTATGTCCGTCGAGTATGTGAAACTTGATACCATTTGAATTGATTTTACAGAGATCCTTTTGTCTCTTTGTTCAGTCGTTTTTCTGGAGCTTAAGAGGCTGGATGTCTCTTATGTTTCTGTAAGATGACTTAAGCTTGCAAGCTAAATAAATAACTTCTTTTTACGTGCGAATCCATCTCAACTTTTATTGAGGCCAGACTGACAGAGAAAGAAATTTGGGAATCAACACAGGTGGATGAGGGTAAAGCAGTTGATGTGGTGTCAGTAAAGCATTTGATAAGGTTCCCCACGGTAGGCTACTGCAGAAAATACGCAAGCATGGGATTCAGGGAGATTTAGCAGTTTGGATCAGAAATTGGCTAGCTGGAAGAAGACAAAGGGTGGTGGTTGATGGGAAGTGTTCAGACTGGAGTCCAGTTACTAGTGGTGTACCACAAGGATCTGTTTTGGGGCCACTGCTGTTTGTCATTTTTATAAATGACCTGGAGAGGGGTGTAGAAGGATGGGTGAGTAAATTTGCAGATGACACTAAAGTCAGTGGAGTTGTGGACAGTGCGGAAGGATGTTACAAGTTACAGAGGGACATAGATAAGCTGCAGGGCTGGGCTGAGAGGTGGCAAATGGAGTTTAATGCAGAAAAGTGTGAGGTGATTCATTTTGGAAGGAATAACAGGAAGACAGAGTACTGGGCTAATGGTAAGATTCTTGGCAGTGTGGATGAGCAGAGAGATCTCGGTGTCCATGTACATAGATCCCTGAAAGTTGCCACTCAGGTTGATAGGGTTGTTAAGAAGGCGTACGGTGTGTTAGCTTTTATTGGTAGAGGGATTGAGTTTCGGAGCCATGAGGTCATGTTGCAGCTGTACAAAACTCTGGTGCGGCCGCATTTAGAGTATTGCGTGCAATTCTGGTCACCGCATTATAGGAAGGATGTGGAAGCATTGGAAAGGGTGCAGAGGAGATTTACCAGAATGTTGCCTGGTATGGAGGGAAGATCTTATGAGGAAAGGCTGAGGGACTTGAGGCTGTTTTCGTTAGAGAGAAGAAGGTTAAGAGGTGACTTAATTGAGGCATACAAGATGATCAGAGGATTGGATAGGGTGGACAGTGAAAGCCTTTTACCTCGGATGGTGATGTCTAGCACGAGGGGACATAGCTTTAAATTGAGGGGGGATAGATATAGGACAGACGTCAGAGGTAGGTTCTTTACTCAGGGAGTAGTAAGAGCGTGGAATGCCCTGCCTGCAACAGTAGTGGACTCGCCAACACTAAGGGCATTCAAATGGTCATTGGATAGACATATGGACGATAAGGGAATAGTGTAGATGGGCTTTAGAGTGGTTTCACAGGTCGGCGCAACATTGAGGGTCGAAGGGCCTGTACTGCGCTGTAATGTTCTATGTTCTATGCATGCTGTATATGAGACACTGCCCCTCCAAGTAGAAAGCGAAGCATCAGACATCGCCCTTACCGCCACCCTCAATCAGTTGCAGGCCCGTGGCAGTCTTTTCCTGCACCCTTCATGCCTCAGAAATTCGGCACTCATCCTATCGTTGAAGCTGTGTGGCATTGGAGGCTAATTTGTTGAGTACTCTGGATCTGTGGAGACTGCGTTTACCTTAGCAGTAACATAGACAGGCTACCAACACTTGTAATAGTACAACTCTATTTTATTTAACTGAGAGCTGTTAAACATACTTGCACTGTGGGTCGACACTATGTTAGATTGACTGAAGACCTATGCCTAACCTGACCAGCCTATGCTGCTAGCACATGGTGGATGTTTGTGCTACTGACTGCGGGCTCTGTCTGTCTCAGAGGCTGCATCCCGAACGAGCGGGAAAACTAGTGCCCTCTGTCTTTATAGTGACCGTGCTCTAACTGGTGATTGGCTGCTGTGTTGTGTGTGTTGATTGGTCTTGCAGTGTGTCAGTCAGTGTGTGTCTCTGCACCATCATATATTGATGTGTATATTATGACAGAGGCATTACTGGCTGGCAGGAGATTCACTCTTCTCACTGACCAACGGTCGGTAGCCTTCATGTTCAACAACACACAGCGGGGCAAGATCAAGAACGATAAAATCTTGAAGTGGAGGATCGAGCTCTCCACCTACAATTACAAGATTAAGTATCGCCCTGGCAAACTCAACGAGCCCCCAGACGCCCTATCGCGAGGTACATGTGCCAGCGCACAGGTAGACCGACTCCGGGCCCTGCACGACAGTCTTTGTCACCCAGGAGTCACACTGTTGTACCACTTCATTAAGGCACAAAATCTGCCCTACTCCGGTGAGGAAGTAAGGACAATCACCAGGCCTGTGTGGAGTGCAAGCCGCACTTCTACCGGCCGGACCACATGCGCCTGGTGAAGGCCTCCCGCCCCTTTGAACGCCTCAGCGTGGACTTCAAAGCCCCCTCCCCTCCACCGACTGTCACACATATTTTCTCAGTGTGATCGATGAGTACTCCAGATTCCCCTTTGCCATCCCATGCCCCGACATGACGTCTGCCACCGTCATTAAAGCCCTCAACACAATCTTCGCTCTGTTCAGTTTCCTCGCCTACATCCACAGTGACAGGGGATCCTCATTCATGAGTGATGAGCTGCGTCAGTTCCTGCTCAGCAGGGGTATCGCCTCCAGCAGAACGACAAGCTATAACCCTCGGGGAAATGGACAGATAGAAAGGGAGAATGGGACGGTATGGAGGGCCGTCCAGCTGGCCCTACGGTCCAGAAATCCCCCGGCCTCCCGCTGGCAGGAGGTCCTCCCCGATGCACTCCACTCCATTCGCTCATTACTCTGCACTGCCACAAACAATACACCCCATGAACGTATTTTTGCCTTCCCCAGGAAGTCCACATCCGGGGTGTCGCTCCCGATTTGGCTCGCAGCTCCGGAAACCATGCTTCTCCGGAAGCACGTCCGACTTCACAAGGCGGACCCGTTGGTGGAGAGGGTGCACTTGCTCCACGCAAACCCCCAGTAGGCCTACGCGGTATTCCCCGATGGCCGCCAGGATACCGTCTCCCTCAGGGACCTGGCACCAGCAGGTTCCACCCCCACACCGCCTCCGCCCCCAGCGCCACCCTCCCCTCCCCCATCGCTCCCAACAGCACCCTCCCCAGGACTATCCGTCCTCCCCATGCCCAACGATGAAGAGGACTTCGGCATGCTCCCGGAGTCACCATCGACCAGATCAGCACCAACATTGCCGACACCACTGTGTCACTCCCAGAGGAACATCAAGGCCCCGGACCGGCTAAACCTCTGACAGGTCCACCGGACATCAAAGGACATTTGTTTGCTCAAATCTTGTAAATATTAACTCATTGTTGTATATAGTTATCCACCACCCCCGCCGGACTCAATTTTTAACAGGGGGTGAATGTGGTAAACCACTGTTGCACCTGTATTAGGTGATGTACGATAGGACCTGTACTACAGGTTCGCCGCTCCCTGCCAGATAGCTCCGCCCAGGAGGCGGGGTATAAATACGCGTGTCCTCCAGCCGGCAGCCATTACACCAGCTGCTGTGGGAGGCCACACATCTGATAGCAATAAAGCCTCAGTTGGATTCGACTATCGTCTTTGTCCAATTGATTGTGCCTCAACACAGGGGCAGGAGGGTTAACACAGGGACAGGAGGGTTAACACGGTGATAGGAGGGTTAACACAGGGGCAGGAGGGTTAACACAGGGGGCAGGAGGGTTAACACGGGGCAGGAGGGTTAACACAGGGACAGGAGGGTTAACACAAGGGCAGGAGGGTTAACACAGGGGCAGGAGGGTTAACACAGGGACAGGAGGGTTAACACGGGGACAGGAAGGTTAACACGGGGACAGGAGGGTTAACACGGGGACAGGAGGGTTAACACAGGGACAGGAGGGTTAACACAAGGGCAGGAGGGTTAACACAGGGGCAGGAGGGTTAACAGAGGGGCAGGAGGGTTAACACTGGGACAGGAGGGTTAACACGGTGACAGGAGGGTTAACACAGGGGCAGGAGGATTAACACAGGGACAGGAGGGTTAACACGGGGACAGGAAGGTTAACACGGGGACAGGAGGGTTAACACAGGGACAGGAGGGTTAACACTGGGACAGGAGGGTTAACACAAGGGCAGGAGGGTTAACACAGGGACAGGAGGGTTAACACGGTGACAGGAGGGTTAACACGGGGACAGGAGGGTTAACACAGGGACAGGAGGGTTAACACAAGGGCAGGAGGGTTAACACAGGGGCAGGAGGGTTAACAGAGGGGCAGGAGTGTTAACACAGGGACAGGAGGGTTAACACGGGGACAGGAGAGTTAACACAGGGACAGAGGGTTAACACGGGGGTAGGAGGATTAACACAGGATCAGAGGGTTATGCAAGGCCAGGTTCATCTGAGTGGAAATGGAATGCGTGCGGTGGTAAGTGGGTGACTGGCGTACTGTCACTGTTAATGTGTTACTGGCCAAGCTGAATTTCACCCCCTGGAGACCCTTTTGACTGTTACATGTTCAAAAATATAAAATTGTTACTAATAAACCCAATGGGGAATTGAAAAGAAAATTCTCATCCGATGAAGTGGTGAGAATGTGGAAATGGGACTAATTGAGGTAAATAGCAGGGACACACTTGAGGGTTAACTGGAGAAATGCGATGGAGAAAGGAACAGATGGATCTATTGATGGTTACGATGAGGTGGGGGGCAGGGGGGGCAGTTACTGTGCAGCGTGAACGGGTTAATTGGGCCAAATGCCCTGTTTCTATGTTGTAAATTCTGTGTACGCAGCGGAGTCCGCAGTGATCAGCGCTGACACCAGAAAAGTCCGGGTTTTCCTCCGTTATTGGATTTTGAGTGGCATAATCAGTTAGATTGGTTTAACTTCCTGTCACCTCTGTGGATGAGATTTATAACCATCACAGTGTTGTGTCAGCTCTGAAGGTCAGAAGAATAAATGTGTTTGAGGAATTCTCAGTCTGGTTTCTAATGAGTATCAGCTCGAGGCACAAACCCTCCACAATCCCCTTCTGATTGGTGTCAAAATTTCTGATGCCACAATATTATTTATTATGTTTAAACATTGTCGGGTTGCGGGGATTGCTGGCAACGCTCCACACCTCCTAGCACAGAGAAGGTGCTGCAGGCTCCTCGTTCAATGGAGTCGCTTGCAGTTTGTCTGCTTACTGGCTGCAATGTTTGCTGTGTGTGACATGAGCGCTACCCACTGAGCCACAGCATGTAGCAACCACCCAGGTCCTCCTAGCAACCAATTACCGCATGTCAAGAGACTAAGCATTGAGAAGCCAGGCCAGTGTGTTTGAAAGGATTTTGAGAGTGAAAGTTGATCAAAACAGCAGCGATCCCAGCTCTGTCGCTAATTCACTGCCTGTCTCAGCTGCTGTCACTCGGAATGTGCAGTTATTTTTCTGAAAGTTTGTATTTGCATTTCATAGAATCATAAAATCACTCCAGTGCAGAAGGAGGCCACTCGGCCCATCGAGTCTGCACCGGCCCTCTGAAGGGACTCCCAACCTAGATCCACCCTCCCCATCCCCGCAACCCACCCAACCTTTTGGACACTAAGGGACAATTTATCATGGCCAATCCACCTAACCTGCACGCCTTTGGACTGTGGGAGGAAACCGGAGCACCCGGAGGAAACCCACGCAGACACGGGGAGAACGTGCAGACTCCGCACAGACAGTGACCCAAGCTGGGAATTGAACCCGGGTCCCTGGCACTGTGAGGCAGCAGTGCTAACCACTGTGCCACCGTGCCGCCCCAAATTTAATAGATGAAACCATCCCAAGATGCTTCACGTGGATGTAACCAGACAAACAAAAGGAGGAATTCAGAGGGTGACTGAAAGCTCGATTAAAGAGACGGTTCATGAGCAATGCTTTAAAGGGGTAGAGGGAGGTAGTGAACTGGGAGGGCTAACGAGGGAATTGTATTGTTTTGGGCCTGGACAGCTGACGA
Source organism: Scyliorhinus torazame (assembly GCF_047496885.1). Classification (NCBI taxonomy): domain Eukaryota; kingdom Metazoa; phylum Chordata; class Chondrichthyes; order Carcharhiniformes; family Scyliorhinidae; genus Scyliorhinus; species Scyliorhinus torazame. The sequence goes on from NC_092718.1 coordinate 8,648,167, forward strand.
TATGCCGATCAATAATGGGGTGAAAGAACATGGGAACACAAGAAAGGAGCAGGAGAAGGACATTGGGCGGGATAAGTCCGCTGCCCGACGCCGATATCGTAATTGGCAATCGGGCAAAGAATCCCTTCCGCAAGATCTGGGGGGACTGGTGGGGGGTGGCCAGAGGGTGGCATGTGGCATCGCGGATGACGGGTCGGGTCCGTGCACGGCCAGCGCCATGTTGTATGGCGCGACCGCCGCAGATCGTCGCCGTGCGCATGCGCGGCCAGGGACCCGGCCATTTCTGGGGCGAGAGCCGGGTGTTTCTCCCAGCGCCGCTGCGAGCCCGGTCCCGGAATCAGTGAGGGTTCGGCGCCAATTTTGGCATCGTAAAAGGCCCACGAATTCACCGTTTCAGCTGGCACTTAGCCACTGAAACGGAGAATCCAGCCCACAGAGTGTGTAGAACCATGCTCCACCATTGAATACGAACATGACTTCAATATAAAAGAGAATTTAGGAGGCATGGTTAGTAAGTTTGCAGATGACACCAAGATTGGTGGCACAGTGGATAGTGAAGAAGGTTATCTAGGATTGCAACGGGATCTTGATCAATTAGGCCAGTGGGCCGACGAATGGCAGATGGAGTTTAATTTAGATAAATGTGAGGTGATGCATTTTGGCAGATCGAATCAGGCCAGGACCTACTCAGTTAATGGTATGGTGTTGGGGAGAGTTATAGAACAAAGAGATCTAGGAGTACAGGTTCATAGCTCCTTGAAGGTGGAGTCGCAGGTGGACAGGGTGGTGAAGAAGGCATTCGGCATGCTTGGTTTCATTGGTCAGAACATTGAATACAGGAGTTGGGACGTCTTGTTGAAGTTGTACAAGACATTGGTACGGCCACACTTGGAATACTGTGTGCAGTTCTGGTCACCCTATTATAGAAAGGATATTATTAAACTGGAAAGAGTGCAGAAAAGATTTACTAGGATGTTGCCGGGACTTGATGGTTTGAGTTATAAGGAGAGGCTGGATAGACTGGGACTTTTTTCCTTGGAGCGTAGGAGGCTTAGGGGTGATCTTATAGAGGTCTATAAAATAATGAGGGGCATAGATAAGGTAGATAGTCAACATCTTTTCCCAAAGGTAGGGGAGTCTAAAACTAGAGGGCATAGGTTTAAGGTGAGAGGGGAGAGATTCAGAAGGGCCCAAAGGGGCAATTTCTTCACTCAGAGGGTAGTGAGTGTCTGGAATGGGCTGCCAGAGGTAGTAGTAGAGGCGGGTGCAATTGTGTCTTTTAAAAAACATTCAGATAGTTACATGGGTAAGATGGGTATAGAGGGTTATGGGCCAAGTGCGGGCAACTGGGACTAGCTTAATGGTAAAAACTGGGCGGCATGGACTGGTTGGGCCGAAGGGCCTGTTTCCATGCTGTAAACTTCTATGATTCTATGATTCTATGAAATTATTGCAGGTGCTGGAATCTGAAACAAAAACAGAAAATACTCGACAACCTCAGCAGGTCTGACAGCGTCTGTGGAGAGAGAAGGGAGCTGACGTTTCCAGTCTGGGTTGCTCTTTGCCAAAGCTGGAGAGAGCTGGAAATGGGGTCAGATTAATACTGTAGTGGGGGGTGTGGAGCGGTGGGGCTGGATAGGGGGTCCAGCGATAGGTGGGGATTGACAAAAATGTCGTGGACAGAATGACAAAGGGAATGTAAATGGGGGTGAGTAAGGCTGAGATAGTGGCACATAACGAGATGGTAGAACAAAGGTGAGCAGTGTGTCAAAGGGCAGCTAGGGACAGTTGGTCTAAGTGGAGTGGGGGGAGGAGGGGGGACAATGGTGAGGGAAAGACAGATCAATGGAAGAAATGAAAATGAACTGATGGAAATAAAAATGGGGTGAAGGTGAAGGAAGGAGTTCACAGTCGGAACTTGTTAAGTTCGGAAGGCTGTAACTTGCTTAATCGGAAGATGAGGTGCTGTTCCTCCAGTTTGCGCTGCTTTTCACTGGGACATTGCAGCAGGCCAAGGACGGACATGTGGGTGTCAGAGCACGACGGGGAGTTGAAATGGCAGTGACAGGAAGGTCTGGGTCCTGCTTACGGACGGACTGGAGGTGTTCTGCAAAGCGGTCACCCAGTCTGTGTTTAGTCTCTCCAACGTAGAGTAGACCGCACTGGGAGCAGTTAATGCAATAGACCAGATTGAAGGAGGCGCACGTGAAGCACTGCCTCACCTGAAAAGAGTGTTTAGGGCCTGAGATGGTGAGCGGGGAGGAGGTAAAGGGGCAGGTGTTACACCTTCAACTCCTTCAACGTAACTTCAATGTGACTTGAAATCCATTCCCCGCCCCACAAATCCCTGAATCCCTGAGAGACCCAAACTCTGTCTACCCCACTGTTATGACCCCCCTGAAAAGCAGGGATGTGCACCATCCAGTTCCCATTAACTCATAACGAGTATGAACTCCCCGGTAATTGAGGGCAGAGCTTCCCCTTAACAGGGATGGCTCCACAATATAAACCCCCCGCTTGGGTGCACGTTGAGGAGGGTGGCCCTTCAGGGTGTGGGAGTTCAGTCGTGTATCTTAAAACAATAGTCCTCAACACCGGAGCTCCTCAATGATGTGTGCTCAGTCCTCTACTGTACTCCCTGTACACACATGACTGTGTGGCAAGATTTAACTCCAACTCAATCTATAAGTTTGCGGATGATACGACTGTGGTGGGCCGCATCTCAAACAACGCCGAATCAGACTACAGGAGGGAGATAAATCACTTGGTTGCATGGTGCACCAAAAACAACCTCTCTCTAAATGTTGGAAAGACCAAGGAACTGATCATCGACTTCAGGAAGTGTAGCACGAAACACACTCCCGTCTGCATCAATGGGAAGTGGAGATGGTCGATAGCTTTAGGTTCCTGGGGGTCACCATCACCAACAGTCTGTCCTGGTCCACTCACGTTGATGCAACAGTCAAGAAAGCCCAACAACGTCTCTACTTCCTACGGAAGCTAAAGAAATTTGGCATGTCTGCATCGACTCTCACAAACTTCTACAGATGTGCCATAGAGAGCATCCTATCCGGCTGCATCACAGCCTGGTATGGCAACTGCTCGGCCCAAGATCGCAAAAAACTGCAGAGTGTGGTGAAGTCAGCCCAACGAATCACACAAACTTGCCACCCTCACATTGATTCTGTATACACCTCTCGCTGCCTCAGGAAGGCAGACAGCATTATCAGAGACCCCTCCCACCCAGGCATTGCCTTCTTCCAGACCCTTCCATCAGGCAGAAGGTACAGAAGTCTGAAGATCCCCACATCCAGACATAGGAACAGCTTCTTCCCCACAGCTACCAGACTCCTCAACGACTCCCCCTCGGACTGATCTGTTCTCTGTAAGAACACTATTCACAATGCCCTGTGCAGCTCTTGCTCATGTATTTGCTTTGTTTGGCCCCTTGTTCCGCACTGTAACCAATCACTGTTTGTCGATGTACCATTTGTCAATGTTCTCTGTTGATTATTCTTTTGTCTACTATGTACGTACTGTGTACATTCCCTCGGCCGCAGAAAAATACTTTTCACTGTACTTCGGTACATGTGACAATAAATCAAATCGAATAAATCAAATCAAATCAAATTCTTTGTATCCTACCGTGCGTCCTGAATGTTTCTCACTCGTCGGAATCTACACCCGCCCTTAAATATATTAATAGATGGTACAGTCACAAACCTCTGGGGTGCGGAATGCCAAAGATTCACATCCTTTCAGTGAGGAAACATCGCCTTATCTCCGTTCCAAATGATCATCCTTTTTATTCTGAGACTGTGCTCCCAAGTTCGAGATTCCCCACCAGCAGAAACACCAGTGTCCTCCCTGTCCAGCCCTTCACAATCTTCTCATTTCCGCTAAACTCCAGATTGGCCCAATTTACTCAACCTGTCATCATTGGACACCCCTCTCATCTCAGAGACCAATCCAGTGGATCTTTGCTGTGCTGCCTTCAGTGCAAGAAGGATGCACAAGAGATTGAGTCGGATGGACATGTTCTGGGAGCTCTGGAGGGCTGGAGGAGTTTATGAAATAAGTCCATGAGGAGATTGGCGGCGTTAGGTGAGCTGCGTAGCTCTGCAAAAAGAAGTGTTAGTGTGGCTTGACGTGGAATAGGAGCTGAAGTTCTCAGAGCAACATCTAGTCCTGCACCTGTCCAGAATGTCTGCACCCCCCCCAGCTCTAGCTCTTGCGTATCCCTGATTTGAATCACTCCACTGCATAGGAAGAGCCCAAAGTTCTGGAATTCTGGGCATGATTCTCTCAGCCCAGGGCTGGGCCGGAGAATCCCCTCGACCGGCGCGAATCGCGCCACGCTGCCCCGACGGCGGGATGCGATTCTCCACACAGCGGAGAATCGGCGCCATTGGCGCCGGCGTGGTCGCCGCTGGTCGGGGGCCGCTCTATGCGGCCCCGCCCCCCCCCCCCGCCAATTCTATGCCCGGGATGGGCCGAGCGGCCGTCACAAAAAAACCCGAGTACCGCCAGCGCCATTCACACCTGCTCTCAGCCAGCGGGACCTCAGCGGGGAAGGGTCCGAGGGTGGCCTGTGTGGGGGGGGGGGGCCGACCCTGGGGGACGGGACCTCCGATGTGGCATGCCCCGCGATTGGGGCCCACCGATCGGCAGGCCGGCCTCTCTGGCTGAGGGCCTGCTTTACCCCGCGCCGGCCCCTGTAGCCCTGTACCATGTTGCGTCGGGGCCGGCGCGGAGAAGGGAGACACCGCGCGCGTGCGTGCGTTGGCGCCGATGCCACTGCGCATGCATGGGCCGCTCCAGTGCCGTGCTGGCCCCCTGTAGGGGCCAGAATTGCTGTTCCTGAGGCCATGTTGGCGCCGTCGAGAAACGCGACAGCATTTCCGCTGGCGTCAACACTTAGCCTCAGGATCAGAGAATCCCGCCCCCTCTCTCTAAACTACAATCTGTCTCCGTGCTTGCTTCTACACACGGCTCTGTCCAACACTACATTGACCCCTAGGTGCTGGTCATGTGTTCTCTTACATCACTACGTGGGCAGTACTGTCCTCAGACCCACATTACTCTTTCTGTGCCAGACTCTGAAACTAAACCTTCCCCGGAGGAAACCCACACAGACACGGCGAGAACGTGCAGAATCTTGCAGTCCCAGTTGAGAGAATCTTTCTTGTTGGAGCTCTCTGGAACTTGCAGTTCTGTATGATTTAAGACAGTGGTTGTCTTGACATATTTTGCCTTTTTGAGGAAATTCAGGGCTACACAAGCATCCATTCTCAAGAAGAAAAAAGACTGGTGACGGATTACACACATCAGCTTGAAGATTTCTTTGCCGCCATATCTTGGTGGTTCCAGAACCAAGCCTATGGCTGGAAGTCAGATCCCTCCGGGTCCATAGAGTGGTGTGTTTGTGACTCACAGCCAGAGGTCTGTCAGCCACAGCTCTTTGCCTGATAGGACTGTCACACTCGCTCCCGTATCCGATGTAAAGTTTATGAGTTGGCCATTAACCGAGATGTCGGCATTTCAGAATGAAAACCCAGGATCTTTGACCTCACTCACGAAGCATGGTTGTGTGAACTCTTTGTGTGTGTTGATCTCATGAATCCTCTCGAGATCTTTTGTGCATTTTGAAGCTTTGGCTTTGCACAACTTCCCGAAGTGTCTACACAGGTGGGTCTTACACAGGTGGGTATCACACAGGTAGCTACTACACAAGTGGGTATTGCACAGGTGGGCATCACACAGGTGGGTATCACACAGGTGGGTATCACACAGGTGGGTCTTACACAGGTGGGCATCACACAGGTGGGTAGCACACAGGTGGGCATCACACAGGTGGGTATCACACAGGTGGGTATCACACAGGTAGCTACTACACAAGTGGGTATTGCACAGGTGGGCATCACACAGGTGGGTATCACACAGGTGGGTATCACACAGGTGGGTCTTACACAGGTGGGTATCACACAGGTGAGTCTTACACAGGTGGGTATCACACAGGTGGGTATCACACAGGTGAGTCTTACACAGGTGGGCATCACACAGGTGGGTAGCACACAGGTGGGCATCACACAGGTGGGTAGCACACAGGTGGGTATTGCACAGGTAGCTACTACATCATCCTCCTCCTCATCATCCTTCACTTCATCATCCTCCTCCTCCTCCTCCTCGGTGGCCATATGTTCCTCATCACCCACCTCCACTCGTCGTCCTGCTTAAATGGGCGACCCTCCGGGGGGTGTGCTGTAGGACACCACCAGGGTGATCGAGGCATCGGAACTGCACCTTGAGGAGTCCGATGCTCCACTCAATCACAGCCCGGGTGGCCACATCGGCCACGTTGTGCCAGGTCTCTGCTTCGGTCTGCGGCCTCCGTACTGGCATCATTGACCAGGTCCTCAGCGGGTACCCCTTATTCCCCAAGAGCCAGCCGCCCATCCTGGGGTGGCCCATCGAAGAAGCCGGGGATGACCGACTGCTCCAGGATGTAGTTGTTGTGCACACTCCCCGGGAAGCGTGCACACACGTGCATTATCCTCATGTGGTGGTCGCACACGAGCTGAATGTTGAGGGAGTGGAACCCCTTCCTGTTAACATAGGGCACCCCCAGAGCGCCCGGTGAGCACAGGGCGACCGGCGTGGCATCTATGACCCCCTGGACCTGGGGCTTCCCGGCAATGGCGGAGAAACCTGCTGCCCGCCATCTTGCTGGGCTTGGTCCATGTTGAAGATGATGTTGTTTTCCGCCTGGGCAAACAGGGCTTCTGTGACCTGCCGGATGCTCCTGTGGGCTGCGGCCTGCGCGATGCCACACAGGTCCCCACTCGAGCCCTGGAATGATCCCGAGGGGTAAAAGTTCAGGACTGCAGTGACCTTGATGGCCACCGGGAGCAGGTGGCCTCCTCCTCCATGTGATGGCAAGTCCATAAGACCATAAGACATAGGAGCAGAATTAGGCCACTCGGCCCATCGAGTCTGCTCCGCCATTCAATCACGGCTGATATTTTCTCATCCCCATTCTCCTGCCTTCTCCCCATAACCCCTGATCCCCTTATTAATCAAGAACCTATCTATCTCTGTCTTAAAGACACTCGGTGATTTGGCCTCCACAGCCTTCTGCGACAAAGAGTTCCACAGATTCACCACCCTCTGGCTGAAGAAATTCCTCCTCATCTCTGTTTTAAAGGACTGTCCCAAGTCTACGAGGATATGGCGCAGATGCCGCGCCGTCTCCCTGTTGAGGTGGAGCTTCCTGCAGCACACGCTGTCCGTCATCTGTTCGAATGACCAGCGATGCCTGTACACCCGGGGTCGTCGCGGGACTCCCCCTCTGGGCCCCTCCCTGGCCTGATGGGCGGCCGTGTCCTCAGGGTGTGGGGCGGAGTCCGGCACATGGGCCACCGCCTCGAGCATCTGCAGACGCTGCTGCTGCCCCCGTCTCCGGACGTCTAGCCGCCCGGCCTAGCAGCAGCTCCACTAGGGCAGGTTCTGGGTCCAATATCCCTGCCATTGTGTTCAGTATCTGTAAGGCATTGGGAGAGGGTGTGAGACTGACAAACAACGGTGGCTCCCAACCCGGGACCCTCCATTCACCCCCCCCCCCCCCCCCCCCACAACGATCCCTGCCCGGATGCCCTGCCCTCGCACACCCAGCCACAGGGGGCTCCCCTCACCGCACCCCAGACCCTGTACCCGGTCACCCGCTCGTAACGTCACCTGGATTGGCCACTGGTCCTCACCCCGTGGCACTCACCCACCCTCCGGCCGTGGACACGTCCCCGGAGCTGTGTCCCATCCCCTGGGTGTTCGGATGTTGGCTGCTGCGTGTGTGCTGTTGCCTCCCAAAGTGTTCAGGCATCAGGGTCTGGTTGGGATGCTGGGCAATGTCTACCACGTGCTACATGGCCCTCCCATGGAATCCACTTGGCACCTGTGAAGTGCTCACTTAACCATGATTGGCAATTTCCTATTAGCGATAGCCTTCAGCCGCACAGCCATTGGTGGGGGTTATGGGTGGTCAGTGGAGCAGACAGGCAGAGACAAGGGTCGCCCCCGGAACGGGTACACGACCCAGGGGTTTGCATGGTGGTGCCCCAGTGGTTGCCGCCCCCCCCCCCCCCCCCCCCAGCGCCTTACCCCCAGCTCCTATAGTGGCCCACCCCAGCAGAGGGCGAACCCCCCCTCCCCTGCCAGCCAAGGCCTGCCCCCGCCCCCCTCCATGCTGAACACTGGGGTGGCAAGCCCAGTGCCCCCGGGCTCTTTGCCTGTGATGGCTCCTCACCTCCTCGGCTCCCCACAGAAGCCCTTCCGCCAGGTTCACATTTTTCTAAAGCAGCACCAATCAGCGCCAGTGTGACCACTCGCTGGGGAGGCCGCTGAATGACAGGAGGCCATTGGATATGGGCTGGCCCCCATTGATTATATGAAGAAAAGCCTGAAGTGGTGATAATTGGTTTCTCGCCTCACTACGGCGAGATCCCGACTTCGCCTACGGGAGCAGGACGGTTGCATCGCAAACTATTTGGGGCCTGGCTCAGTCTCGTTTTTGGCCTCTCCGGCTATTCACCGACCTCATTTCGCCTGAGCGGGAGCACGTTGAGGCCGGAGAATCGCGGCCACCGTCTGCTGATCAAACCTGGGCCCTGATTGACCTGCAAAGCCTTTCGAAACAAAAGGCATCTTCTCATAGCTCCAAACAGACAGATTCAATCTGATCACTATTGGTCTCAAATTTTGTCATGGTTACATCTCAATTAAAATATAAACTAGCAAGCAGAGTCCAGGAACCGTGAAATGCAAATGTCACCATGACTGTAACAAACGGATACCTCTTTAACATCTAATCCGATCCCTGTGGGAGGCCTGTGAAGAGCTCAGAGTTACTTCCCGGAGCTGAAACATACACAGTAATGATCTGAAGTGAAAAGGATGGAAGAGAAAAGATTGCAATATTGCAGCTAACACTCAGCCGACACCAGCCCAACCTCAGTGTCCTGCATACAAACGGCACTCAGGAAGGATTTCCCTGTGATCCTTTCATTCCGACCCGCTGGAATTCATCAAATGCTTTATTGAAGGCAGCAGGGTGTCAGGAAATATTCTGATTGAAGAATTACTGATGAAAGCCGCGCTTATGTATTTGTAACATCGCGGTCTGAGTATTCGAATGCTCTCCTGGCCACCTCCAACTATGAAACCAAGGAACTGATCATCGACTTCAGGAAGCGTAGCACGACACACACTCGCGCCTGCATCTATGGCTCCGAAGTTGGTCGATAGCTTTAGGTTCCTGGGGGTCACCATCACCAACAGTCTGGCCTGGTCCACTCACGTTGATGCAACAGTCAAGAAAGCCCAACAACGTCTCTACTTCCTACGGAAGCTAAAGAAATTTGGCATGTCTGCATCGACTCTCACAAACTTCTACAGATGTGCCATAGAGAGCACCCTATCCGGCTGCATCACAGCTTGGTATGGCAACTGCTCGGTCCAAGATCGCAAGAAACTGCAGAGTGTCATGAACTCAGCCCAACGCATCACACAAGCTTGCCACCCTCACATTGATTCTGTACACATCTCCCGCTGCCTCAGGAAGGCAGACAGCATTATCAGAGACCCCTCACTCAGGCTTTGCCCTCTTCCAGACCCTTCCATCAGGCAGAAGGTACAGAAGTCTGAAGACCTGCACATCCAGACATAGGAACAGCTTCTTCCCCACAGCTACAAGACTCCTCAACGACTCCCCCTCGGACTGATCTGCTCCCTGTAAGAACACTATTCACGACTCCCTATGCTGCTCTTGCTCATGTATTTGCTTTGTTTGGCCCTTTGTTCCACACTGTAACCAATTACTGTTTGTCGATGTATCATTTAAGAACACAAGAACTAGGAGCAGGAGTAGGCCATCTGGCCCCTCGAGCCTGCTCCACCATTCAATGAGATCATGGCTGATCTTTTGTGGACTCAGCTCCACTTTCCGGCCCGAACACCATAACCCTTAATCAATCCCTTTATTCTTCAAAAACCTATCTATCTTTATCTTAAAAACATTTTAATGAAAGAGCCTCTTCTGCTTCACTGGGCAAGGAATTCCATAGATTCACAACCCTTTGGGTGAAGAAGTTCCTCCTAAACTCAGTCCTAAATCTACTTCCCCTTATTTTGAGGTTATGCCCCCTAGTTCTGCTTTCACCCGCCAGTGGAAACAACCTGCCCGCATCTATCCTATCTGTTCCCTTCATAATTTTATATGTTTCTATAAGATCCCCCCTCATCCTTCTAAATTCCAACAAGTACAGTCCCAGTCTACTCAACCTCTCCTTGTAATCCAACCCCTTCAGCTCTGGGAATAGCCTAGTGAATCTCCTCTGCACACCCTCCAGTGCCAGTATGTCCTTTCTCAAGTAAGGAGACCAAAACTGAACACAATACTCCAGGTGTGGCCTCACTAACACCTTATACAATTGCAGCATAACCTCCCTAGTCTTAAACTCCATCCCTCTAGCAATGGAGGACAAAATTCCATTTGCCTTCTTAATCACCTGTTGCACCTGTAAACCAACTTTTTGCGACTCATGCACTAGCACACCCAGGTCTCTCTGCACAGCAGCATGTTTTAATATTTTATCATTTAAATAATAATCCCTTTTGCTGTTATTCCTACCAAAATGGATAACCTCACATTTGTCAATGTTCTCTGTTGATTATTCTTTTGTCTACTATGTACGTACTGTGTACGTTCCCTCGGCCACAGAAAAATACTTTTCACTGCACTTCGGTACATGTGACAATAAATATCAATCAATCAATCAAATCCTATTTACTCAGCACCCTCTCTTCCACTGACCTACATTAGTTCCCCCTCCAGCAACAACCTGCTTAAAAAATTCTCATTCTTCTTCTCAAACCCTTCCATGACCTCGCCCCTCTGTAAGCCCCTCCCTACCCACAACCCTCCGAGATCTTTCCATTTCCCCAATTCTGGCTGCCAGCATATGCCACAATTTTTAATAATTCACTGCAGGTGGCTGTGCCTTGAGCTGTACTGGATCTAAGCTCTGAGATATCCTCCCCATCAGCGAACATTCCCACTTCTAACCATGGGATGGAGGGAATGTCACTGGTGAAGCAGCTGAAGATGGCTGGGCCCGAGGAACTCCTGCAGGGGTATCCTGGGGTGGAGATGATTGGCCTCCAATCACCACAACCGGCGGGAAGCCTTTACCCCTGATTCCCATCGACCCCAGTTTTACTGGGGCTCTTTGATGCCACACTCGCTCAAATGCTGCCTTGTCGTCAAGTGAAATCACTCTCAGCTCACCTCTGGAGGTCAGCTCCTTTGCCCATGTTTGAACCGAGGCTGTAAAGAGGTCAGGAGCTGAGTGACCCCTGCGGAACCCAAACTGAGCAGGTTATTGCTGAGCAAGTGCAGCGTGACAGCATTGTTGGCGACTCCTTCCATCAATTTGCTGCTGATCAGGAGGAGGCTGATGGGATCTGACAGCAGCACTGAAACCGTTCTTGCACAGCCAACACCGTGTCACTCACAGCTCTGCTGCCACGGAGACCAGCCCCAAGCTTCGGTGACACTGACCTGGGACGGCTGTTGGACGTGTCGGAGGCCAGGCGGGATTCCCTGTTCCCTCTAGGATCCAGGAGGGCCAGCCATAGCTGCCTAGGAAGAGGTGTCAGCAGCCGAGCGGCCCCTTCTTACCTCCCCTCCCCCCCCCCCCCCACCTCAGCCCTTCATACCCCATCTACGTTCTCTTTTCATGGGCATGGTCCCCCTCAGGCCCTCACTCTTGGCAGTGCCAAGGAGGTAAGGGTGAAGGAGGTGAGGGGGTTGAGGAGGGTGAGGGGATGGGTGAGGGGGCCGAGGGGATTGAGGGGGGTGTGTGGGGGGAGTGGCCACACATGTATCATGGGGATCTGCAACTGAGCAGGGTCTCACTTGCTCGCCCGCCGCTGACCTCCGCGTCGGTGACCTCCCGTTCCTCCAGGCCGCCGGCCACGTCCAGTGCCCTCTGCTCGAGCGCGGTGAGGGGCCACAGGTCTGGTGGTCCCCCTCTGGTCGTCTCCCGCTCCTGGCGGTTGTGCGCAATCTTCTCCTGGGGGGATGGGCAAACACAAACAATGACACTGTTAGACGCTCTGACACATGCAGTCCAGGGGTTGGGTAGATGATGGCATCAGTGGCCGGGACACCCGGCCATTGCAGCTGGCATGGGTGCTGGCATGTGGGGCAGGGTGGGGGTTCGACTTTCCCTCGGGGGGGGGGTGGGTTACATGTGTGTTGGGGGGTGGGGGGGCGAGGTTGGTGCCTACTCACCCTGGCCGCCCTGAGGAGGTTGTGCAGTTTCTTCCGGCACTGCATTCCAGTCCAGACGACGTTGCCCACAACGCTGACCGTCTCTGCCACCTGCGTGCAGACACGGCGAACGGCGGTGCCTGGCAGCCTTCCTCCCGGGCCGGGGTACAGACTCATCCTTCTCTCCTCCTCGACGTCCATGACGGTGTCCAGCTCAGTGTCCATGAACCGTGACGCTGCTCTCCTTCAGCCATCTTATTGGCTGGGACGGTCTGTGTGGGGGGACGGATAGTTTAAGTGCGGCTACGGCGTGTGAGCCTCACGTGCGTCAATCACGGACCCGGCCAATCTGGCTCTCTTTTGCATGGAACCGGTTGCGTTCCCCGTGGCGACGGTGCTAGCCCATTTCGAGTTGTTGAATCGGTGCAGCTGTTGCGCCATTTTTCCCTGTCGTAATACACCACGGGTCTCACTCCGGATCAGCACTTAATCTCAGAAACAGAGAATCCAGCCCAAAGAGTGTGATTGTCCGTCCGCACCCGCCCGGCGACCGGAGAATCCCGCCCGAGGTCAATGGACTTCTCCATTGTCTGCGTCTGGCCCGTGACGATCGCGCGGCCGGCGGGGCGGAAGAATCCAGCCCAAAATAGTAATAATAATCGCTTATTGTCACAAGTAGGCTTCAATGAAGTTACCGTGAAAAACCCCTAGTTGCCACATTCCGGCATCTGTTCGGGGAGGCCAGTATGTTTGTGATTTTCATTAATGACTTGGATGAGGGAGTTGAAGGGTGGGTCAGTAAATTTGCAGACGATACGAAGATTGGTGGAGTTGTGGATAGTAAGGAGGGCTGTTGTCGGCTGCAAAGAGACATAGATAGGATGCAGAGCTGGGCTGAGAAGTGGCAGATGGAGTTTAACCCTGAAAAGTGTGAGGTTGTCCATTTTGGAAGGACAAATATGAATGCGGAATATAGGGTTAACGGTAGAGTTCTTGGCAATGTGGAGGAGCAGAGAGATCTTGGGGTCTATGTTCATACATCTTTGAAAGTTGCCACTCAAGTGGATAGAGCTGTGAAGAAGGCCTATGGTGTGCTCGCGTTCATTAACAGAGGGATTGAATTCAAGAGCTGTGAGGTGATGATGCAGCTGTACAAAACTTTGGTAAATCCACATTTGGAGTACTGTGTACAGTTCTGGTCGCCTCATTTTAGGAAGGATGTGGAAGCTCTGGAAAAGGTGCAAAGAAGATTTACCAGGATGTTGCCTGGAATGGAGAGTAGGTCTTACGAGGAAAGGTTGAGGGTGCTAGGCCTTTTCTAATTAGAGCGGAGAAGGATGAGGGGCGACTTGATAGAGGTTTATAAGATGATCAGGGGAATAGATAGAGTAGACAGTCCGAGACTTTTTCCCCGGGTGGAACACACCATTACAAGGGGACATAAATTTAAGGTGAAAGGTGGAAGATATAGGAGGGATATCAGAGGTAGGTTCTTTACCCAGAGAGTAGTGGGGGCATGGAATGCACTGCCTGTGGAAGTAGTTGAGTCGGAAACATTAGGGACCTTCAAGCAGCTATTGGATAGGTACATGGATGACGGTAAAATGATATAATGTAGATTTATTTGTTCTTAAGGGCAGCACGGTAGCATTGTGGATAGCGCAATTGCTTCACAGCTCCATGGTCCCAGGTTCGATTCCGGCTTGGGTCATTGTCTGTGCGGAGTCTGCACGTCCTCCCCGTGTCTGCGTGGGTTTCCTCCGGGTGCTCTGGTTTCCTCCCACAGTCCAAAGATGTGCGGGTTAGGTGAATTGGCCAATGATAAATTGCCCTTAATGTCCAAATTGCCCTTAGTGTTGAGTGGAGGTGTTGAGTTTGGGTATGGTGCTCTTTCCAAGAGCCGGTGCAGACTCAAAGGGCCGAATGGCCTCCTTCTGCACTGTAAATTCAATGATAATCTATGATTAATCTAGGACAAAGGTTCGGCACAACATCGTGGGCCGAAGGGCCTGTTCTGTGCTGTATTTTCTATGTTCTATGTTCTATGTACGGGAATTGAATCCACGCTGCTGGCCTTGTTCTGCATTACAAGCCAGCTGTTTAGCCCACTGTGCTAAACCAGCCCCTTTGACACATGACACATGGTTGCATCGTGCCCTTGGTCATTTTTTGGGAGAGTTGTGCCCCTTATTTCTCATGTTTACCAATACAAATATAAATCTCTTAAAGCTGCTACCCAGTTTCTTCAGCCACTTCTTGATATCACAAGGACTCAGTTAAATTGGATGAAAACTGACATCTGTGATGCTGTGGATGTCTGGAGGAGATCGAGATAGAAATAGAAATTCCTCCGCCATTAGCCGCTTGTTTAAAATTCCAATACATAAAAACTGAATATTGTTGGGTGAATCTTTGGTGTCGAGGCAGCATTTTCTTGCTGCACAGATTCTTTGCATCAATTGAAATCCTTGAGTGTGCTGTAGTCTCTTTGTTTCAATAACGCTGTAAAATTCATACTGCACTCCTCAAACTATTAATTAGGTCGTTGCAAACACTGCTATCTTCTGATTTCAGGAGGGTTACCACAGTGTTGCTATAGGATTGAATGGAGTGAGATGTTTCCTAGGTGATTCCACTCAATATTAATAATAGAAACAAAGGTTTGATTGTAAGTTTAGCGATGGTTAATTTGGACACACTTGTGTCAACCTGTCAAAGAGAGATTCCCCTTTCATTCACCGACTTTGATGTTTGTTAAATAGTTTGTGGAAGGGGTTTAACACTTGGTGTGTCCAGGAGCCAGCTTTGGTCAGCGAGCAATGGGTCAACCGAACTTGGGGTAAGTCAGCATATGGGCAGCAATACCCCAACCCAGAGGTAAAAAGAATTGGGTACTCTAAATCTATTTTTAAAATAGAATATTCACAAAGTGCCTCTATCTCCTGCCTTTAATAAATGATAGGATCTGCACCGGTAAGTCAAAATCAAAGTAGCACAGAGCGCCTTCATGGAACCTTCATGGTGGGCGGTCCGGTGGCTTGCACTGCTGCTTCACAGCTCCAGGGACCCAGGTTCGATTCCGGCCTCGGGTGACTGTGCGGAGTCTGCACGTTCTCCCCGTGTGTGCGTGGGTTTCCTCCGGGTGCTCCGGTTTCCTCCCAGTTCAAAGATGTGCAGATTAGATGGATTGGCTGCGCTAAATTGCCATTAGTGTCCAAAGGTTAGGTGGCGTTTAAAAAAATAAATTTAGAGTACCCAATTATTTTGTTTTCCAATTAAGGGGCAATTTAACGTGGCCAATCCACCTATCCTGCACATCTTTGGGTTGTGGGAGTGAGACACACGCAGACACGGGGGGAATGTGCAAACTCCACACGGACAGTGACCCGGGGCCGGGATCGAACCCGGGTCCTCGGCGCCGTAGGCAGCAGTGCTAAGGTTAGTTGGGGTTACAGGGATAGGGTGGGGTGCTATTTCGGAGAGTGGGTGCAGACCCGATGGGCCGAATGGCCTACTTCTGCATTCTGCGATTCTATGCGAACCACAAATAACTCGTGTACAACAAGACAGTAAGGACGTAATGTTGCAATTGATACAATATTCACTGCCTATGAAGGTGTTGGAAGTGGTGATGATCAATGATTTCAAGTATATCAGATGGGCACTTGAGGAAATTAAACTTGTATGTTCATGGGGATGGAGCAAGGGAGTGGGATTGACTCGGCAAGGAGCTGACATCGACTCAATGGCCCAAATGGCCATCTGCAGAGCTCTGATTGGTTTGTTTTCATCTTAGATTAAATCCCTTCAGCTGAGATTGAAGCCACCTTTGAATCTCGGAGGAAGGAGTGCTTCCGAGTGAGCCACAGCTGTCACCTAGTCTGATACATAGTGGATGAACATGAGGAACGAGTGACTGATGTCTTCAGCAGAAGCAATTGGAACATAGAGAGGTAGGAGGAGGCCATCCAGCCCCTCTAGCCTGTTCCAACATTCAATCAGATCATGGTTGGTATTCAGCTTAAATCCATCCACCCGCCTTGGCTCTGTAACCTTTAAAACCCTTGCCTAAAAAAAGAGTGGAGCCAGAAACATGAACATCAGAACGAGATCAGGTCGAAACATTCAGGTTTCTCTGTTGAAGCAGAAAACAACAAAGCTGGTCAGGAACCGAGCTCATGATGGTGATAATCTCTGTGGAGCAGAAACTCTTCAGAAACACATCGCAGGCCCATTCGCAATGCTCCCGGATTGTGGCTCCACTTGGGCTTCATTCTCATTGTTGAGCTCAGTGCACTCACAAGTGAAAAACGTGACAACAATTAAATTCTCCGTGAAATTATGCCAATGTAGGTGCTACCATGGAGACTGAAGGATCCACTCGTGCTGTCGAATGCAGCCAATGCTGCGCGTGTTTTAAAAATGTATTTTTTTCAGAACACAATATGCGTTTACAATCTGTGACAAATTAGAAGGTTCCAGTGATAACCCTCACGAGGATCTTGAGGAGCCACTCACTGATCTCCCCCAGGGGGAAAAGGGAAATACGTGTTCCCATGGTAACGGGCGGTGGCCCGTCATTATCGAGACCTTCAAATACCCGGGCTGGGACACGCGTGTTGCTTGCCACGCGTGGGCCTTTACTTTGGAGTTAAAATAAATTTGGTTTAATCTTTATCTTTGCTAATCTCCAGGATTAGTCCAGTTGCAATGAAAGTTAGTTATTGTTCATGGTGCATAATAACAGCCATAGCAGCCTAGACGGGTACAATTTAAGACAGTGATGCCTCTGGAATGTTAAATGGTATGTTCTGTAAGAAAAGAGTAAATTAGCTTGATTGTAGGTTTAGTTTATTTTTAGTTTAGAAAAATTAGCTATTATTATAAAATGCAGTACTTGACTAGTTTATTTTTAAAGAAATAAATTCTGTTAAATGTCTCCATCTCTCTCTGTCATTATTTAATTGTGACAATATGCATAATTTTACATTCTTGAAACCAAAGCAATTCATTACGGAATTGAAAACTGAAAAATGAGAGTACAGCGTCTTCCCAATTCAGAGCTGTCATGTGAGAGAACCTTAAGACATGGATGTTTAAGCAATGTACCTTTAAGAAAACAGTGATGTCAGAGAGCGGGTGGAGCTGAGGTCAGTTCAGCCATTTTGCAGTTTGGTTTTGCAGTTTGAAAAGTGCCTGGCTGGTTTTGCTGAGAGCAGTTTAAAAGTGCCTGGCTGTTTTGCTGTGAGCTGATTAAAAGGAGAAAGCCAGTTTGAGACAGCAGCTTGAGAAGTTATGGTTTGCTGTGAGTTGCTTGGAGGGAGAAAGCCAGTTGAAAAAGCAGGTTGTGTGTGTCTGTTTGTGCCCAGAGAGCTGCAGGAAGAAAGCAAGGTGCTGGAGCTGAAGTTAACCAAGCATAATATATCTCTGCCATTCTACAGAAAATATATATATCCTTTAACCTGATGTGATACTGTTTAACGGTGTTAAGTCTCTTGGAAGTTTGAAGGAACATTTTAAGGAGTTACTTACTGTTGCAATATGTTCTGAGTTATCTTTGAAGTAAGGGGTGTTAAGAGATCCAATGTTTATTTAAGATGTTAAGTTGAGTTCATGGAATAAAAAGTGTTTTGTGTTTAAAAGCTCACATGTCCATGATTGTAATCCCACACCTAGGGAAAATGCCATATGCTAGGAAAAGCAGCAAATCCATTAAAGGGAGAGGTTGGTTGAACTCCATGATACATTTTGGGGTTCTGAAAACGCCTCGCCTATAACAGAGCCTTTGCTGTTTCCTTCTCTGTTATAAATTGGGGCATATTTTGCTCCCGTTGGTGGCCCGTTGTATCCCTGTAGACATTGGAGTGTCTCAAACTGAAGCAACTACTTACAACAATTACAGTCCCAAGACCCGTGCGCTCGGAATGGCCTCTGTTATATTATCTACTCGGCATAGAGACTGAGGGGTAATTAACCTGCTAAACCTGGTTTGGCTCCAGCAAGCGTACTGGTTTCAATTCTGGGCACTGCACCTTAGGAAGGAGATCCAGGCTTTGAGAGAGGAGGGGGGTTTACTGAACAGTGCAGGGATTCAGGATGCAGTTCTGCTGAAATCGTGGAGAAGCTGGAACTTGTTTCTTTCGCGGAGAGAGATTTAAGGGGAGATTTGCCAGAGGCGTTTAAAATTATTAAAGGTTTCGATGGAGTAAAAAAAGAGCAACTGTTAACAGTGACTGAAGGGTCAATAATAAGTGGATACAGATTTTGGTAAATTGGCAACAGAAGCAGAGACAATTTTTACACAGTGAGTTGATGTGATCTAGAATCTGCTGCCTCAGAGGACAGTGAAAGAAAAAGATTCTGTAATAACTTTCAAGGGAAAGGAGGATAAATTCTACTTCGGAAGGAGAGAAGGCAGCATTTCAGGGAATACTGGCCGATAGTGATGACCTGGACTGGTTTCCATTGCCTGGATGGATCAAGAAATTTCCCAAACCTAAAAGTGAACTTGGGACATTTTTACTCAAAGACCGTCAGACAACGAGACAATTGGAGCTTTCAGCATTGAGGGGGATTGATTTTGTTGCATAAGGATTTTATTGCTTTGCGAGGCAAGCGACGAAGCAGTGTTACATCACAATGGTGATTTATTTAACAAAGTAGAAGTTTATAAACAGAACTGTACAACTACTACACAGGTCTAGTCCACTCGACCCCCAGGCTAACTCTGACCAAAGCACAAACCCTAAAACAATGAGGATTGGTGTTGTAGTGGTATTGTCACTGGACCAGTAAACCAGAGACCCAGAGTAATGCTCTGGGGACCAGGGTTCAAATCCTGCCACTGCAGATGGTGAAATTTGAATTCACTAAAAATCTGGAATTCAAAGTCTAATGATGACCATGAAACTATTGTCGATTATGGGCAGCACGGTAGCCTTGTGGATAGCACAATTGCTTCACAGCTCCAGGGTCCCAGGTTCGATTCCGGCTTGGGTCACTGTCTGTGCGGAGTCTGCACATCCTCCCCGTGTGTGCGTGGGTTTCCTCCGGGTGCTCCGGTTTCCTCCCACAGTCCAAAGATGTGCAGGTTAGGTGGATTGGCCATGCTAAATTACCCTTAGTGTCCAAAATTGCCCTTAGTGTTGGGTAGGGTTACTGGGTTATGGGGATGGGGTGGAGGTGTTGACCTTGGGTAGGGTGCTCTTTCCAAGAGCCAGTGCAGACTCGATGGGCCGAATGGCCTCCTTCTGCACTGTAAATTCTATGGATTGTTGTAAAATCTCATCTGGTTCACTTAATGTCCTTTAGGGAAGGAAATCTGCCGTCCTTACCTGGTCTGGCCCACATGTGCCTCCAGACCCACAGCAATGTGGTTGACTCTAACTGCCCTTCAAGGGCAATTAGGGATGGGCAATAAATGCTGGTACAGCCTGCGATGCCCACGCCCCATAAACAAAGAAAAAAAAGTCAGGTTCGACTTTCTAACACCCGTTAGGCTAACGTTCTTTTTTAAAAATAAATTTAGAGTACCCAATTCATTTTTTCCAATTAAGGGGCAATTTAGTGTGTTCAATCCACCTACCGTGCACATCTTTGAGATGTGGGGACAAAACCCACGCCAACACGGGGAGAATGTGCAAACTCCACACAGACAGTGACCCAGAGCCGGGATCGAATCTGGGACCTCAGCGCCGTGAGGCAGCAGTGCTAACCACTGCGCCACTGTGCTGCCCCTAGGCTAATGTTCCTGTGCTTCACCCCCATAGATTCCGGGCTGGTCACATGGGCCATGCTCTGTTTTTGAAAACTCACCACTATTCTTAGAAGTCCCCCTACACCAAAAAGGGCCGACATTCTAAATGGTGATCAGGGATTCTCACTCTCCGACTCCGATGCAAGCTTCAGTGGGTGCTATTCAGGTCAAACGATATTTTCAAGTTATCCCCCGGTATAACCCATACCTTCACCGAAGATTTCATCTACTTACCACTTAGTAGCATCGATCCTGGGTCCCGCATTGCTAAGTAAGTAAAGTAGACTTTGGAATAACCCTGCCCTGTCCATTTCCCATGGCCGAGCTGACTATAATCTGTCTCTGCTTCTCCCCTCTCTCCCTCTGAGTTCTGCTTCTGGATCTGAATCTGATAGTTCCTGCCCTGATCTCGAGGTTTATATTTTCTTTCTAACAATTAAGTTTTTTGATGTTATTGTAAAGTAACTCTTATTTTCTTTGATTGTAAAAAGGAACTTTGATCTAAAACAGTCTAATCCAACGAAGTATTCATTTTGACATGACTTCATCTCATAGATCTGATTACATTGTGTCCTTTGTGGTGTTCAAAATGCTTTGGTTTCAATAGGTGTTACTTTTAATTCCTGTCATTTCTATCGTTTTATTTTCCAATTGTGTCCTCAGCTCAATTTTGACTTTGATTTTGGCTTTGAATTATGTTTCTCGTAGACTGATAAACCTGGTATTAGCAAATTTTCACACCTAGAACCTCATCCATTCTTTTCCAGATCCTTACTAAGTTAGTTACTTTCAATGAAGGTGTGAGCCATTGTTTTTGGCTTCATTCAAAATCCTGTTTGTCTTGTTTGCTAAGCCTGCTTGACCAAGGCTATCTGCATTTTACAATCCTTCCCTGGCAGCTGCTGTTAACCCTTTGTGGGATCTTTCCCTGTATCCTATCATGTTTCTCTCAGACCAGATATTGCCAGACTTCCATGTTTCAAATGACACACCTTTCCATATTCTCAATTACAGCTCCCATATTCCTCCCCCCTTAAGTTCCCTGACAGATCTCTGAAATAGAAAAACTCTTATTTACAATTATATGCAGTCAAAGATAGTTACAAAAGCTCAAAGCAAAGTTCATAAGGTCAATCTATCAGGTGACATCCTAACTCTTGTTGAATGTCCCAATGAGGCACCTGCTTCTTCCATTCTGGAGGCATCCGCGTCTACAGCAAGGGCGAGAAAAATCAGTAGAGTCTGAAATAGGAGTAGCATTGATTACCTCTTCAACTCCTACTGTGACCCCTGATGATTCCTCTTCGAAGATCTCGGTTCTAACACTGTTGCCTCGGCGAGTGGTGCACTGGTAGCTGGAATAGGGTCCACAAACCCATTTATGGGGATGACAGTTTCTCCCAACCTCAAATGATCAATATGGCTCTAGCTTTATGTCCCTGTAGGACCGTGACATACAATGTTGTCGCAGTCCTGGCAACCACTGTCCCAGGCAACCATTCTGGCCCTCCATCAAATTCCGCATGTACATTAAATCGTCTGTTTTATTGCTGGGCGGCGAATGTGGAGAAGGTATGGAGTCGGGTCAGAATGGAGGAGAGTTAGTATAGGAGGTCAGGATTGAAGACGCTAGCAACAGCGCCGCTCCCGACGGCCCCGGGGAAATACTCAGGGAGCCCAGTAGTAATGGCTTCATTGAGAATTTGGAGGCCGTTTCGACAGCACTTTGGGTTGGGGGCAGGGTCAAGGGAAATGCTGAATCGGGGGAACCACAGATTTGAGCCAGGGAAGTGGGATGGAAACTTTCGGAGATGGGAGGAGAAAGGAATTTGGACACTAAAGATTTGTTTCTTGCGGGTCGGTTTGCAGGAATGAAGGAGCTGGGAGCGAAGTATGGGCTGGAGCAGGGGGAAATATTTAGATACAGAGTTTCCAGGTGGAGCCGGCCTCCATAAACAGGGGCTGTTTAGCACAGGGCTAAAGAGCTGGCTTTGAAAGCAGACCAAGGTAGGCCAGCAGCACGGTTCAATTCCCATACCAGCCTCCCTGAACAGGCGCCGGAATGTGGGGACTCGGGGCTTTTCACAGTAACTTCATTTGAAATCTACTTGTGACAATGAGCAATTTTCACTTTCATACTGCTGGAGGAGGTGCTGACGACAGGGGGACTGGAGAAGGGGGTAGTGTCGGCGGTTTACGGGGCTATTTTGGAGGAGGAGAAGGCACCACTGGAAGGGATCAAGGCAAAGTGGGAGCAAGAGTTGGGAGAGGGTATGGAGGAGGGGTTCTGGTGTGAGGTGTTCCGGAGAGCGAATGCCTCCACCTCGTGCGCGAGGTTGGGGCTGATACTGCTGAAGATGGTATATTGAGTACACCTCACAAGGGCGAGGATGAGCCAGCACTTTAAGGGGGTAGAAGATGTGTGTGAACGTTGCGGGGGGGGGGGGGGGGGGGGTGGTGCGAAAACCACGTTCATATGTTTTGGTCCTGTCCAAAGCTGGAGGATTGCTGGAAGGAGGTTTTTAGGGAAATCTCGAAAGTGGTGCACGTGAAACTGGACCCGGGCCCTCGGGAGGCCATATTCGGGGTGTCGGACCAGCCGGGGTTGGAAACGGGTGCGGAGGCAGATGTTGTAGCCTTCGCCTCATTGATCGCCCGAAGGCGGATCCTGTTGGGATGGAGATCAACCTCTCTACCCTGTGCCCCAGTGTGGCGGGGGGACTTGCTGGAATTCTTGACTCTTGAGAAGGTCAAAATTCTACTAAGGTGAGTGATGAAGGGGTTCTACAATTCATGGGCGTTATTCATTCTGCACTTTCGAGAATTAGATCACATCGAACATTAGGGGGTTGGGGGTTGGGAGAGTTGGGGGGAGGGGGGCGGTGTGTGTTAATGGTGACTATGGGTGATTCCTGATTTCTTTTTGTTATTGGTTATGTTAACATGCGGGCTAATGTTTGGGGTTTGGTGGGAGGATGGGATTGTTGTTATTGATATGGGGATTGACATTACATTCGTTACTGATTATCGTTTATTGTTGGTGGGTGTAAATTTGGGAGAAAATGAGAAAAAGGAGGAGAGTAAAAATATTTAATAACAACTCAGCCAGGGTAATCCCATTGGTGGCATGCGGTGTTGAATTGTACGAGAGTGAGAAGACCGCTAAGCAAAGCAGCAGTGGCCGATTAGTTTGCTTTCCCATTGACGCTTTGAAAGTCTGCACCACTCTTTCAGCCAGTTTGATGTGGGGCTATCTTTACCTGCCGGATCCCATTGGACTTACCGAAGAGTCGAAACTCTTTGGCTGTGAAGGCAGTACCGTTGGCTGAGGCGGTCACCTTGGGTAGGCCGTGAATGGCAAAGATTTGGTTCAGCTTCCATGGTGGTTGCTGTAGTGGTCCAATGCATATGGTGAACATCCAGCCACTTCGAGTGGGCATCTACAACAATCAAAAACATCAGACCCAAATAGGGACTCGCTTAGTCCATGTGACGCCTCGTTCAAGGACACCGTGTCCACTCCCAGGGGTGCAAATCTGCTGCAGACAGAAGTTTTCATTGAGTCTGACACTGTTCACATTGGTTGACCATGCTTTCGATCTCCTTCATAGAATCTCTACAGTTCATAGAAACCGACAGTGCAGAAGGAGGCCATTCAGCCCATCAAATCTGCACTGACTCACCGAAAGAGCACTCTACCTAGGCCCGTTACCCAATATCTTCAGTGCCGCTCCAGGATTGATGGCCATGGTGGCCGATATACTGCTGAGATTCACAGGCAACAGCCGTCCATGCGGGTACCTAAATGTTTGCTCACTCGCCTCCATGTGACGAATGTAGAAATTTCAGATATATATTGTATTACATGTATTTGGTGTAGTAAGGGTTAATGGTCTGGGTTATTGTGTGATTGCTACAGTCATTTTCTTAAAATCCTGGTTTGAAAGACAGTCAGACTTTGTGGCTGCAAAAGGGATCATCAAAGCAGCGTAAAAATATGATTATAAGTCTTCCCAGCCATGGACATTGTTTACCTGAAGTTGGGCTAATGGAATTTTGTTTATACAAAGAAGGTTCCATGGGGAGTAGATAATTAGAGACATGCGTTTAGCCTTATTCAGATGATGTAGTTAATGGGAGGAGCCCGGGGTTAAAGTAGTCAGACGTTGAGTTCAGTTAAAGATTGGAGTGTGAGCAGACCAGAACCTTCACTCCAAATGATTTTGATTGGCCTGTGAACAAGACAGCAGTTTCTCAAAAGGCTGGCAGGTTAAACAGTAGTCTGACACGGACAAGAAGCCACAGGCTGTTTCCTGACCAGATTCCTCTCTCTCTCCCCAGTCAGTCTTTTAAAAGGAACCCCATTCACGTGTACAGCAGCTAACCCTGTGTTTGTTAACTGTATTTAAAAGTGGATTGTAACCTGTGATGGGTTTTGCTTGAGTGGAGATTAAAATATAGCAGTTAGGTGTTAAAGGGTTTCATTGTATTGTTAACTGGTAATTGAAAGCTATTTTTTTTATGATGTTAAAGTTAGTAATCCTGAGTTAGTAATAAAGTTTGTTTTAATATACCGTATCCCTATTTATTCATGGAATCACTCCTGGAGCGAGATAGCCTTTCCTCACAGTCTTACAAATTAAATGAAATATTGGGGTTTCTGTCCAGTATCCTAGCAACTATCAGAGTCTCTTCCTGGATCATAATACCTTTATCAACCTCTATTTTAAGCAGATGGCTGTTGATGATAAGGACAATTGCAATGGGCAGTGTTTTATTTAATCTCACCATGTTCACCTCTGATTTTTTTCTTCAGGATCTTCCTCAAGGTTGTTCACTGGAGTCTCCAATGTTTTTTGGGGGGAACTTGGAGTAGGGTTTTGTGACTCTGCATCTGGCTTGTAGATGGCCTTTCTTAATACATCTGAAAAAGGTGAATCCCTTACACTTGCATCTGTGTTGGGAATGCTCTCCCCACAAGAGCAATAAGCCTCTCACCCTTGTGATTTCTGGTTACTTTTGTTCTTCTCTGGTTCCGTGGCTCTCTTGCTTTGGGAACCTCAAGTGGCTACTTCCCGCCATAACTGGTTCACATTAACACTGTGGCTTCACAGTACCAGAGACCCGGGTTCGATTCCCAGCTTGGGTCACTGTCTGTGTGGAGTTTGTAAGTTCTCCCTGTGTCTGCGTGGGTTTAAAAACAGAACCAACCTTCACTATCCTCCCAAACCGTTCCCAAACATGCTGCAATCAGCCATTTCACAATAACTAGCCAGTGATTGGTTATATCAGTGGCTCAAGCACAAATGTCCCCTCCCTTCCCTCATGTGTAAAATATAGTTTCACAAAACACATGTGGATGCTTCAAAACCCCCATCTTAACGAAGGTTTATTTCAAAATATTTTACTCGTTTTCTTTCCCTTGGCAACTTCGACCGGGATCTAAGATTTGGTTCTGAGTGTAAAACTTGGGTTGAGCAATGTACCACTACTGAGTGGAGACAATGACAAATCGGAATGTTTGGTCATGGCTGATAGCAGCAATAACGATGACATTGTTGTTGGTGACATCTTGCTGTACACAGATTGGCTGCCATGTTATATTATAACAGCGGTATCACTTCAAAGCGACTGAATTGGCTGTGAAGTGTGATGACGCTGAGATGGCGAAGGGCGCTAAATAAATGCTGCGCCTTCTTTCTCTGACCCTCACTGATTCCTTCTAGCATCCACCCCCCCCCCCCACCCACCCACCCACCGCCATGCCAATTGCCATTGTAAATTTTCCCCCCCATTGGGCATGTATACCTCCCCTTTCAAAGCTGCTTTCATCACCCCCAATCATTCCTCGAGTCAGGTTTTTTACTGTCAGAACCAGTTCCAAGCTCTGAAGTGTACAGGCGAAACCCAACACCACTCGATAACAACTTACACTTCACAGCACCTTTAATGCAAAACATTCCCAGGGTGCTAAAACCTTTTAAAGCGGAAGGTTTTACAGGGCATCGTGAAGGATGAGAGAGAAGCTGAGAGGGAATTCCAGAGTTTAAAGGCCTTGGCAGCTGAAAGCACATCTCTCAACAGTGGAGCACAGGAAACCCTGGGCAGCATGGTAGCACAGTGGTTAGCACTGTGGCTTCACAGCGCCAGGGTCCCAGGTTCGATTTCCGGCTTGGGTCACTGTCTGTGCGGAGTCTGCGCGTTCTCCCCGTGTCTGCGTGGGTTTCCTCCGGGCGCTCCGGTTTCCTCCCACAAGTCCCGAAGACGTGCTGTTAGGTGAATTGGATATTCTGAATTCCCCTCTGTGTACCCGAACAGGCGCCGGAGTGTGGCGACTAGGGGCTTTTCACAATAATTTCATTGCAATGTAAGACTGCTTGTGACAATAAAGATTATTATTATATTATAAGGCCATGATTAGAGGAGCGCAAAGTTTCCGTAACCCATGCCTGATGGAATGTCGCACAGTCTCATTGTCCGTCTCGAATTCATTAATTGATGGGTCGCTTCTGCTTGCAGTCAAGGTCCAGGAGATACTGACCCATGAAATTGCTCCTTTTGAGCTTGGTAGCACATTGCAGGGGTCCATCACCTCTCTCGACATTACCAACAAGGGATTGGGCAGTAAATTGAGATTTTAAAAATATATATATTTGTTCGAAATCGCCGTTCAGCCATTTTATTCCCCAATGGTCCACGATGCAGCTTTATTGACATTTTTTCTAATATTCATACAAGTTCAGTTAATTGCTTCATTCTCGTTGGTGCACTGTGATTGGCTATCAACTGTTGTTAAAAAACACAATTTGCTCTGTCAGGAACCTCACATTTCTGGGAATTGTTTCTCTGTCTCCGAGTCGTTAATTGCTTCTTTTCATGTTTTGAAGTGAAAAGTCCTAATCTGTTCCATCGGCGTAAGCCTCCCCCTTATAAATGTTTCTCATGGGCAGCACGGTGGCGCAGTGGTTAGCACAGCTGCCTCACGACGCCGCGGTCCCAGGTTCGATCCCGACTCTGGGTCACTGACCACGTGGAGTTTGCACATTCTCCCCGTGTCTGCGTGGGTTTTGCCCCCACAAGCCAAAGATGTGCAAGTTAGGTGGATTGGCCACGCTAAATTGCCCCCTAATTGGAAAAAAATGAATTGGGTACTCTAAATTTATTTTTTAAAATGTGTCTCACTTGGGGGTGGTTATATTGAAAATCCTCTCACTGAGTTCAGGGTGCGCTCTGGTTGTTATTAATAATGATTATTTATATTTAATGGGCTATAATATTGTGATATCCAGGGATTGGTGGGTTAGACTATCTTGCCTAAAATATGTTGCAATTTAATATTTGTTACTAACAGGTCATTCTCAGGCATAGAGTTTGTGTCTGGCTCTGTATTGGTGGGGTGGGGGGGGAGGATGAGTTACTGGCAAGGCTGCCATTTACAGCTCATTCCTTGTTGCCCCTTGAGAAGGTGGTGGTGTGCCATCACCTGGATCTGTGGCAATCAGCACGGCGAAGGTGCTCTCACTGTGGTGCTGGGGAGGGATTTCCAGCATCCTGATGCAGTGATGGTGAACGAACAGCGATGTATTTCACAGCTCCTCAGATACTGAAGCCATCCGTACCCAAATGTAGCAAGACCTGAACACACTCAGGCTTGGGCTGGTAAGTGGTGTCATGTGAGAGTACCTTTAAGAAATGGGTGTGTATATAAATGTCTGTAGTGAGAGTACCTTTAAGAAATGGGTGTTTACTACTGCAGTGATGTCAGAGAGTGGGTGGAGCTGGGCTGTCTGTCAGCTTTTTACTTTTGTTTTTGATCAGGGTGTGGTTTAGTTTTGTTTTCAGTGTTGGAGCTGAAGCCAGACCAAGCAGTTGTACTGCTGTTCTCTCTGCCATCAAAAGACTATCTCTTGATCATTTGGTGAATTTCAGAATTATAAATGTTTTCAGTAGTGACTTTAACCTGATGTGCTTCTGATAAAGGTGCATGAATACTTAACAGATCCATGTAAATGAAATATGTACAGTAGTATCACAGTCATTTATAGACTTGCAAGATATGGTAGTTAAATGGTACAAATCAACATTAAATCATAAACTGCTAAAGTTATTTAAATTCTTAGAGAACAGAATGGTTACCTAATTTTGCCTTCCTAAAATATTAAAGTCACATACAGTCCATCACCATAGTGAAGGGATACACTGGAAACCTGTCAAAGTACCCCACTGAATTGTAAACAAACAACTTGCATTTCTGTTACCCCGTTTTCAGTAAGTGCTCCACAGACAATTGAAATGAAAATCGCTTATTGTCACAAGTAGGCTTCAAATGAAGTTACTGTGAAAAGCCCTTAGCCGCCACATTCCGGCGCCTGTTCGGGGAGGCTGTTACGGGAATTGAACCAACTGCTGGCCTGCCTTGGTCTGCTTTCAAAGCCAGTGATTTAGCCCTGTGCTAAACAGCCCCTAGCAGACAATTGAATGCTTTTGAAGCCTCACTGTTGTAATGTTGGAAACACAGCAGCCAATTTATGCACAGCAAGCTCCCACAAACAGCCACATGAAAATGAACAGATATTCTGTTTTAGTGATGTTGGTTGAGAAAAAGAATGCATTGGTCAGGAGACCGTGGGAGAATTCCCCTGTTCATTTTCAAAATAGTCGCATAGGGGGCGGGGTTCTACATTGCCTGGCGCCGAAATCGTATCTGGTGATCGGGCGGAGAATCCCCGTTTGTGACCGAATTGGGGTCAGCACATTTTTCGGATGCTCTGCCCCCTCCCAAATCTAGGAGTGCACCGCAGGCCGCTGCAACAGCGTCAGCGTGTCGCTTTGAGGCCCTCCCAATGCTCCGCCCCCGATGGGCCGAGTTTATAACCGTGCGGGTCACGTGTGGTCTGAGTGTTCGTAAACCCGGCGTGGCAGCAAAGTGGGAGAATCCAGCCCTGGATCTTCTAAATTCACTTCTTCCCCGTCAGTCTCCTGAATGACCCTCTTATGGACTGAACTAATCTCTCCACACATCTTCTCTACTGAGCAGTACTACACTCTGCATGCTTCACCCGATGCCTGTGTCTATGTATTTACATTGTGTATCTATCCTATGTCCTAAGTTTTTCATGTATGGAACGATCTGTCTGGACTGTACGCAGAAAAATACTTTTCACTGTACCTCGGTACACGGGACAATAAATCAAATCCAATTAAATCCAATCCAATCCACATCAGGTGGCTGACAGGCCCCCTGCTTAACTTTTCCTGCAAATGATGGCACCTCTGGGAGTGAGGCACTCCATCCGAACTGCACAGGATGTGTCAGCCTAGACATTGTACTCACCTTTGGAGCGATACTTAAACCCACATCCTTTTGATTCAGTTTGGTAGACCCCGGGCAGGATTCTCTGTTTGGGAGACTGCGTTCCCTGCCGGAGCTGAATTGCACCGGATTTGTATTCCTGCTGCGAAGACAAATCAGGAAATGATTCCCAATTCTTAGCCATGCAAATTTTTGTATGGTGATGATTACGAGGCATTCCCTAGGGAATCCCGCTATTCGGCCGCCATTTTGCGCGGACGGCCCGATAACGAGGTCCCAGTCTGGGCCCCCACCCTCCCGCAGCGCAATTCAGCCCCCCCACCCCACTCCGGTATTTTCTGGGTCACCCCCACCCCCTCCTCCCCCCCCAGTACAGAGGTGACCTGACCCATTACCCCACCAGAGACCCCCTAATTAAAGAGACCCCCCCCCCAGCAAAGGGGATCTGGTGGGGGTGGGGTGGACAGGTCTTGCATTATGCAGGGGCGGGGGGGGGGGCATCCAATGGACTTTGGGGGCAACTCCATTAAAGAGTTCCTCCTTGGCCCATTGCGAGGTCCACAGTTTCAGGTACACGTTTGTCAAGACTGCGCCAATTCTCGCCCATGTGATTCCCGGCCCCGAGGACCAGAGAATCAAACGGGCTCAAGCTGCCCGGCCTGTTAATAGGATACAAATGGGTCTTAATGACCCATTGGCATCCTTCCGCTGGCGTGGGGCATGAACTTAGATCCCAACACCAGGGGGGACTGGACCCCTGGGACCTGTTTTTTCCCCCAGCGCTGGATTCTCCGTCACGCCGGGAACTCCGCTACTGGTGGCGGACGGGGGACGATCCAGACCCCTGTCACCCACTGAGGCACGGCTGGGACACATTAGCCCAGTGGCGCCCTGCTGAGATTGGGACATATCGGGAAGCAGGAATACTCGATGCAGTTCCCCAGTACCAACATCCGTAATCTCAAAGAATGCAAAATTCACTATAAAAAAAAATATTTTTAAGTTAATGTATTATTCATGGCCCCTTTCCTGAATCAGTTCTTTATATTCAAGCGAGGCGTTAGTGGACACATGATGATTTATAAAGGAATATGTTGGTTGGCTGGCATAATGAATCATGAGACATAATTGATTAAAGGTTAAATAGTCTGTGCAGTTTGTTGATTGTATTATCTTAATTATGCGTACTTCAGTGATCAGGTAATGATAAAAGCTGTTTTCCATTGTGTCTGAATTAACACTGAGATCTCACCTGGGGGCTGATCAGGCAGTACAAAAAGTCAAGATAACTGTCAGTGAATTGTGCTCATTGCTGGGAAATGGGGAACGTGATGGATTATAAACAAGTCATATCTTAAAAAGGAGCCATGAATTACTACAGGGATCATCAAATGTCAGTGAATCATTACATTTCCATTACCCTGGAACAGGCTGCGTTACCTTTGCGATGAGAGGGTGAAATCTCATTTGTTAGTTCTAGTGTGTTAAAGTAGTGGTGAGGGTTGTTTGTCAGGCTGGATGGAGGGGTTCGGTGGTGACTCTCAGGGATCAATATTCGGACCGCAGCTCTTTTAAAAAAAAAAAATATTTTATTCAAATTTTTCGGTCAAACAAAGACAGTACAAGATTTTCCCCTTTTGCAACTTTAAAACATTATAAATAATGATGATGACCGTTTTTTTAAAGAATAAATAATATATTAACTAGACGGCAACTGCCAGCAACAAAAATAAAAACTAGCCAATATCCAAAATAATAGAGTCACAAAAACCAATATAAATAACTCATATACAAACATCTGTACAAAACCCCTGAGGGCCCAGATGGGCCCTCCCCTCCCCCCCCCCCCCTCCCCCCTCCCCCCCCCTCCCCCCTGGGTTGCTGCTGCTACCTTTCCCATTTCCCTTATCGTTCTGCGAGATAGTCGAGGAACGGTTGCCACCGCCTGGTGAACCCTTGAGCCGAACCTCTTAGTGCGTATTTTATCCGCTCCAATTTTATAAACCCCGCCATGTTGTTTATCCAGGCCTCCATGCCTGGGGGTTTTGCTTCTTTCCACATAAGTAATATCCTTCGCCGGGCTACTAGGGACGCAAAGGCCAAAACATCAGCCTCTCTCGCCTCCTGCACTCCCGGTTCGTCCGCAACCCCAAATATCGCCATCCCCCAGCCTGGCTCGACTCGGACCCCCACCACCCTTGAAAGCACATTCGCCACCCCTACCCAGAACCCATGCAGTACCGGGCATGACCAAAACATGTGGGTGTGGTTCGCTGGGCTTCCCGCGCATCTCCCGCACCTATCCTCCACTCCAAAAAATCTACTTAACCTTGCTCCAGTCATGTGCGCCCTATGTAGAACCTTGAATTGTATCAGGCTGAGCCTGGCGCATGAGGACGAAGAGTTTACCCTACTCAAGGCATCGGCCCACAGCCCCTCCTCAATCTCTTCCCCCAGCTCCTCTTCCCATTTTCCCTTCAGCTCCTCCACCATCGTCTCCCCCTCGTCTCTCATTTCTCTGTATATATCTGACACCCTACCATCCCCCACCCATGCCCCCGAAATCACTCTGTCCTGAGTCTCTTGCGCTGGGAGCCGCGGAAATTCCCTCACCTGTTGCCTCGCAAAAGCCCTCAGTTGCATATATCGAAATGCATTCACCGGTGGCAACCCATATTTTTCTGT
The DNA here is from genome assembly GCF_047496885.1 of Scyliorhinus torazame. Lineage (NCBI taxonomy): Eukaryota > Metazoa > Chordata > Chondrichthyes > Carcharhiniformes > Scyliorhinidae > Scyliorhinus > Scyliorhinus torazame. Next base: position 8,680,246 of record NC_092718.1, read on the forward strand.
CAGTGCTCCCAGACTCGCAAACGTCCCGCCTAGGAACAAATCCTTCAATTTCACAATCCCTGCTCTCTGCCAGACTTTAAATCCCCCATCTATCTTCCCCGGGACGAACCTGTGGTTGTTCCTTATCGGGGACCTCGCCGAGGCACCTGTCACTCCCTTATGCCGTCTCCACTGCCCCCAAATTTTCAGTGTTGCCACCACCACTGGACTTGTGGTGTATTTCTTCGGGTGAGAACGGTAAAGGCGCCGTCGCTAATGCTTTTAGGCAGGTTCCCCTACAGGACGCCATCTCTAGTCTTTTCCACGCCGCTCCCTCCCCTTCCCCCATCCACTTGCATACCATTGATATGTTGGCGGCCCAATAATAGTCACTTAAGTTCGGCAGTGCCAGTCCCCCCCTATCCCTACTACGCTGCAGGAACCCCCTCTTCACTCTTGGGGTCTCCCCAGCCCACACAAAACTCATAATGCTCTTATCCACTTTCTTGAAAAAGGCCTTTGTAATCATCACAGGGAGGCACTGGAACACAAAAAGAAACCGCGAAAGGACCACCATTTTGACCGCCTGCACCCTACCCGCCAGTGACAGGGGCACCATGTCCCATCTCCTAAAGTCCTCTTCCATCTGCTCCACCAATCTTACTAAATTAAGCTTATGCAAGGTTCCCCAGTTCCTGGCCATCTGGATCCCTAGGTACCGAAAATCCCTTGTTACTCTCCTCAACGGCAAATCATCTATTCCCCTGCCCTGTTCCCCAGGGTGCATCACAAACAGCTCACTCTTCCCCATATTCAATTTATATCCTGAAAATTCCCCAAACTCCCTGAGTGTCTGCATTATCTCGGGCATCCCCTCCACTGGGTCCGCGACATACAACAACAAATCATCCGCGTATAGTGACACCCGGTGCTCTTCTCCTCCCCTAAGTACTCCCCTCCACTTCCTAGAGCCCCTCAGCGCTATGGCCAGTGGCTCAATTGCCAACGCAAACAGTAACGGGGACAGGGGACATCCCTGTCTTGTCCTTCTGTATAGACGGAAGTGGTCAGATCTCTGCCTATTTGTAGTCACACTTGCCACCGGGGCCCTGTAGAGAAGCTGAACCCATCCAATAAACCCCTCTCCAAATCCAAATCTCCTCAACACTTCCCACAGGTAATCCCACTCCACTCTATCAAATGCTTTCTCTGCATCCATCGCCACCACTATCTCCGCCTCCGCCTCCGGCAGGGGCATCATCATCACGCCCAGCAGCCTCCGTATGTTAGTGTTCAATTGTCTCCCCTGAACAAACTCTGTTTGATCCTCGTGAACCACCCCGGGACACAATCCTCCATCCTCGTCGCCATCACCTTGGCCAAAAGCTTGGCATCTACATTCAGGAGGGAAATAGGCCTGTAAGACCCGCACTGCAGCGGGTCTTTGTCCCTTTTCAAGAGCAGCGATATCGTCGCCTTCGACATCGTCGGGGGCAACGTCCCCCTTTCCCTGGCCTCATTAAAGGTTCTCGTCAGAAGCGGGGCCAGCAGGTCCACGTATTTCCCATAAAATTCCACCAGGAACCCATCCGGTCCCGGGGCCTTCCCTGCCTGCATGCTCCCAATCCCTTTTACCACCTCCTCCACCTCAATCTGTGCTCCCAGTCCTGTCCTCTCCTGCTCCTCAACCTTCGGGAATTCCAACTGGTCTCGGAAGTGCATCATTCCCTCCTTCCCTTCCGGGGGCTGAGCCTTATACAGCCTCCCATAAAATGCCTTAAACACCCCGTTTACCCTCTCCGCTCCCCGTTCCATCTCACCCTCCTCGTCCCTAACCCCTCCAATCTCCCTCGCCGCCCCCCTCTTCCTCAGTTGTTGGGCCAGTAACCGGCTCACCTTCTCTCCGTACTCATACTGCACTCCCTGTGCCTTCCTCCATTGTGCCTCCGCCTTGCCCGTGGTCAACAAATCAAATTCCGTGTGCAACCTTCGTCTTTCCCTGTATAGTCCTTCATCCGAGGCCACCGCATACTGCCTATCCACCCTCAAAATTTCTCTCAACAATCTCTCCCTCTCTTTACTCTCTTGTTTCCCCTTATGGGGCCTTATGGAAATCAGTTCCCCTCTGACCACCGCCTTCAGTGCTTCCCAGACCACTCCCACCTGAACCTCTCCGTCGTCATTAATCTCCAGATACCTTTCGATACATCTCCTTACCCTTACACACACACCCTCGTCCGCCAACAATCCCATATCTAATCTCCACAGTGGGTGCTGTTCCTTTTCCTCTCCTACTTCCAGATCTACCCAATGTGGGGCATGGTCCGAAATGGCTATAGCCGAGTACTCCGTCCCGGCCACCTTCAGGATCAGCGCCCTTCCCAGGACAAAGAAGTCTATCCGAGAATACACCTTGTGGACATGGGAGAAGAAGGAGAATTCTTTACTCCTAGGCCTAGTAAATCTCCAGGGATCCACTCCTCCCATCTGCTCCATGAAGTCCTTAAGCACCTTGGCTGCTGCCGGCCTCCTCCTGGTCCTAGACCTGGACCGGTCCAGTCCTGGATCCAGCACCGTGTTGAAGTCTCCCCCCATTACCAACTTTCCCGCCTCCAGGTCCGGGATACGCCCCAGCATACGTTTCATGAAGTTGGCATCATCCCAGTTCGGGTGCATATACGTTCACCAGAACCACCGCCTCACCTTGCAATCTGCCACTCACCATCACGTATCTACCCCCACTGTCCGCCACTATGGTCCACACCTCAAACAATACCCGTTTCCCCACTAATATTGCCACCCCTCTATTTTTTGCATCCAAGCCCGAGTGAAATACCTGTCCCACCCATCCTTTTCGTAATCTGACCTGATCCGCCAGTTTCAGATGCGTCTCCTGCAGCATGACCACATCTGCCTTTAATTTCTTTAGGTGCGCAAGTACCCTTGCCCTCTTAATCGGCCCATTCAGCCCTCTCACGTTCCACGTGATCAACTGGGTTGGGGGGCTCTTTACCCCCCCCCCCCCTCGTCGACTAGTCATCCCCTTTTTTAGACCAGCTCCTCACCCGGTTCCCACGCACCCACTTGTTCCCCCAACGGTGTCCTCCAGTCCCGACCATCCCATCCCGTAGCAGCTCCCCCTTCCCCTTAACAGCAGCAACCCAGTTACCACCCCCCCCCCCCCCGCTAGATCCCCCTTTAGCGTGATTGCTCCCCCCATGTTGCTTCCAGAAGTCAGCAAAATCTGGCTGACCTCGGCTTCCCCCGTTTATCCTCAGCCTCTTTCCTGTGCCCCCTTTTCCCGCCACAATTACCATAGCGCGGGAGCAAAGCCCGCGCTTCCCACTCGGCCCCGCCCCTAATAGCGCAGCTCCCTCTCTCCTTCCCCCTCTCCTTCCCCACCGGCGCCCACAGTTCACCATACCCCCCCCCCATCAAGGGGAAAGGAAAATTTCCCCCCCCCTTCCGATTCCCAGTCCCATGCAATCACACCACTGCTTTATTACAAAAGTTCTTTCTCTCTCCAGTCTAGTCCAGCTTCTCCTCTTCAATGAATGTCCACGCCTCTTCTGCCGTCTCGAAGTAGTGATGTTTCCCTTGATGTATAACCCACAGTCTCGCCGGCTGCAGCATACCAAATTTAACTTTCTTTCTATGGAGCACCGCCTTGGCCCGATTGAAACTCGCCCTCCTTCTCACCACCTCCGCACTCCAATCCTGGTACACTCGGATCACCGCGTTCTCCCACCTGCAGCTCCGTGTCTTTTTCGCCCATCTCAGGACCATCTCCTTGTCTTTATAGCGGTGAAACCTCACCACTATAGCTCGAGGTATTTCTCCCGCCTTCGGTCTTCTCGCAAGGACTCGATATGCTCCCTCCACTTCCAAGGGGCCCGTCGGGGCCTCCGGTCCCATTAAGGAATGAAGCATCGTGCTCACATATGCCCCGACGCCGCTCCCTCTGCACCTTCGGGAAGACCCAAAACTCTTATGTTCTTCCTCCTCAAGCTATTTTCCAGGGCTTCCAGCCTCTCCATACACCTCTTATGTAGTGCCTCGTGTGTCTCTGTCTTCACCACCAGGCCCTGTATTTCGTCCTCATTTTGGGTTAAATAAAAGCGTTAAAATGTGATTCATTCATAGATTTCTACAAAGTTAAAATAAATTATTTCACTACAAGGCAATAAAAGTATCAATCATCTAGACACTCCAAACTATCAATAACGAAACCAGACACCCTTTAAACCACCTAACCTTGTGTAAATAAACATTCTGAAATTGGCAGAGTTCGGACAGTTTGAGTTATTGACCAAGCCATGTTTTTTTTTTACAATTTACAGTGCAGAAGGAGGCCATTCGGCCCATCGAGTCTGCACCAGGTATTTGAAAGAGCACCCTACCCAAGCCCACACCTCCACCCCATCCCATCCCCACAACCCAGCAACCCCATCCAACACTAAGGGCAATTTTGAGCACTAAGGGCAATTTATCACGGCCAATCCATCTAACCTGCACATCCTTGGACTGTGGGAGGAAACCGGAGGACCCGGTGGAAACCCACGCGCACACGGGGAGGATGTGCAGACTCCGCACAGACAGTGACCCAAGCCGGGAATCGAACCTGGAACCCTGGAGCTGTGAAGCAATTGTGCTAACCACTGTGCTATCGTGCTGCCCACTATGCTACCGTGTTTTCACAGGGGCATAACTGTTCCAACAAGAGTAATGATTGTCTGGGCTGTCGGCCAAGCATACATAATGAGGCTTGGCTCAGTGGGTTAATGGGATTGGAAATGTTCATAGCTTGGCACAGGGGATAATGTGAGGCCACGGTGGTGGGTGGAAGGGGTATGGCTTGGCATGGGGCACATCAGGAGGATCTTTTGAACTTAGCTTTGGGAAGGTCCCCTGCTGCAAACTTTGGTTCTTGTGTCCTCCGAGAGGTTTTGAAAACTTGGCCTGACTCCATGAAAATTGTGGAGGATTACGACATACCCATCTCAGCAATGGAGTCGGCCAGGCCATGAGTGTGGGATGCGGGACAGGGCAGAAACCAACCCGCACCCATTAAAGGCCCCGAAAATCAAACAGTCCAGGAACGGGACCGGGAATCCAGGAACGGGACCGGGAATCCAGGAACGGGACCGGGAATCCAGGAACGGGGACCTGTCCACTATTTTTAAGGGACTCCTGAGTCATCTCAACTCATTGAAAGATCAGCCCTTCGTATCAAAGTTTGCAGATGAGGCAAAACCTGAAAATTTCCAAACAATGAGGAGGCCAGAACCAGTCCAGAGGAATAAGCAAGCAAATGGTCGGTGAAATTTAACACGGAGGAGTGTGAAGTGGTCCATTTGATAGAACAAAAGAACAAAGAACAAAGAAAATTACAGCACAGGAACAGGCCCTTCGGCCCTCCCAGCCTGCGCCGATCCAGATCCTTTATCTAAACATGCCTTCTATTTTCCAAGGATCTACTTCCGTCTGTTCCCCGCCCGTTCATATATCTGTCTAGATGCATCTTAAATGATGCTATCGTGCCCGCCTCTACCACCTCCGCTGGCAAAGCATTCCAGGCACCCACCACCCTCTGCGTAAAAAACTTTCCACGCACATCTCCCTTAAACTTTCCCCCTCTCACCTTGAAATCGTGACCCCTTGTAATTGACACCCCCACTCTTGGAAAAAGCTTGTTGCTATCCACCCTGTCCGTACCTCTCATAATTTTGTAGACCTCAATTAGGTCCCCCCTCAACCTCCGTGTTTCCAATGAAAACAATCCTAATCTACTCAACCTTTCTTCATAGCTAGCACCCTCCATACCAGGCAACATCCTGGTGAACCTCCTCTGCACCCTCTCTAAAGCATCCACATCCTTCTGGTAGTGTGGCGACCAGAACTGCACGCTGTATTCCAAATGTGGCCTAACCAAAGTCCTATACAACTGTAACATGACTTGCCGACTCTTGTACTCAATACCCCGTCCGATGAAGGCAAGCATGCTGTATGCCTTCTTGACCACTCTATCGACCTGCGTTGCCACCTTCAGGGTACATGGACCTGAACTCCCAGATCTCTCTGTACATCAATTTTCCCCAGGACTCTTCCATTGACCGTATAGTCCACTCTTGAATTAGATCTTCCAAAACGCATCACCTCGCATTTGCCTGGATTGAACTCCATCTGCCATTTCTCTGCCCAACTCTCCAATCTATCTATATTTTGCTGTATTCTCTGACAGTCCTCCTCGCTATCTGCAACTCCACCAATCTTAGTATCATCTGCAAACTTGCTAATCAGACCACCTATACCTTCGTCCAGATCATTTATGTATATCACAAACAACAGTGGTCCGAGCACAGATCCCTGTGGAACACCACTAGTCACCTTTCTCCATTTTGAGACACCCCCTTCCACCACTACTCTCGGTCTCCTGTTGCCCAGCCAGTTCTTTATCCATCTAGCTAGTACACCCTGAACCCCATACGACTTCACTTTTTCCATCAACCGGCCATGGGAAACTTTATCAAACGCCTTACTGAAGTCCATGTATATGACATCTACAGCCCTTCCCTCATCAATTAACTTTGTCACTTCCTCAAAGAATTCTATTAGGTTTGTAAGACATGACCTTCCCTGCATAAATCCATGCTGCCTATCACTGATAAGTCTATTTTCTTCCAAATGTGAATAGATCCTATCCCTCAGTATCTTCTCCAGCAGTTTGCCTACCACTGACGTCAAGCTCACAGGTCTTTAATTCCCTGGATTATCCCTGCTACCCTTCTTAAACAAAGGGACAACATTAGCAATTCTCCAGTCCTCCGGGACCTCACCTGTGCTCAAGGATGCTGCAAAGATATCTGTTAAGGCCCCAGCTATTTTGTCCCTCGCTTCCCTCAGTAACCTGGGATAGATCCCATCCGGACCTGGGGACTTGTCCACCTTAATGCCTTTTAGAATACCCAAAACTTCCCTTTTCCTTATGCCAACTTGACCTAGAGTATTTAAACATCCATCCCTAGCCTCAACATCCGTCATGTCCCTCTCCTTGGTGAATACCGATGCAAAGTACTCATTAAGAATCTCACCCATTTTCTCTGACTCCACGCATAAATTCCGTCTTTTGTCTTTGAGTGGGCCAATCCTTTCTCTAGTTACCCTCTTGCTCTTTATATACGAATAAAAGGCTTTGGGATTTTCCTTAACTCTTTTAGCCAAAGGTATTTCATGACCCCTTTTAGCCCTCTTTATTGCGCGTTTGAGATTTGTCCTACTTTCCCGATATTCCTCCAAAGCTTCATCAGTTTTAAGTCGCCTAGATCTTCTGTATGCTTCCTTTTTCATCTTAGCTAGTCTCACAATTTCACCCGTCATCCATGGTTCCCTAATCTTGCCATTTCTATCCCTCATTTTCACAGGGACATGTCTGTCCTGCACTCTAATCAAACTTTCCTTAAAAGACTCCCACATTTCAAATGTGGATTTACCCTTAAACAGCGGCTCCCAATCCACATTCCCTAGCTCCTGCCGAATTTTGTTATACTTGGCCTTCACCCAATTTAACACTCTTCCTTTTGGACCACTCTTGTCTTTGTCCATGAGTATTCTAAAACTTACGGAATTGTGATCGCTATTCCCAAAGTAATCACCGTCTGAAACTTCAACCACCTGGCCGGGATCATTCCCCAATACCAGGTCCAGTATGGCCCCTTCCCGAGTTGGACTATTTACATACTGCTCTAAAAACCTCTCCTGGATGCTCCTTACAAAATCTGCTCCATCTACGCCTCCACACTACATGAGTCCCATTCAATGTTGCGGAAGTTAAAATCTCCCATCACGACCACCCTATTGCTCCTACATTTTTCTATAATCTGTCTAAATATTTGTACCTCTACTTCACGCTCGCTTTTGGGAGGCCTGTAGTAAAGTCCCAACAATGTTACTGCACCTTTGCTATTTCTTAGCTCTACCCATATTGCCTCAGTGCTCGAGTCCTCCATCGTGCCCTCCTTCATCACAGCTGTGATATCATCTCTGACCAGCAATCCAACTCTTCCACCCCTTTTTACCTCCCTCTCTATCCCTCCTGAAGCATCTATACCCTGGGATATTTATTTGCCAGTCTTGCCCTTCCCTCAACCAAGTCTCAGTAATACCAATAACATCATATTCCCAGGTACTAATCCTAAGTTCATCTGCCTTACCTGCTACACTTCTCGCATTGAAACAAATGCACCTCAGACCACCTGTCCCTTTGCGTTCATCATCTCTTCCCTGTCTACTCTTCCCCTTAGTCACATTGAGTTTATTATCTAGTACCTTACTGGCTTTAGTTGCTGCCCCTTTACTGACCTCTAACTTCCTAATCTGGTTCCCATCCCCCTGCCACATTAGTTTAAAACCTCCCCAACAGTGTTAGCAAAAGCACCCCTAGGACATTGGTTCCAGTCCTGCCCAGGTATAGACCATCCGATTTGTAATGATCCCACCGCCCCCAGAACCGGTTCCAATGTCCCAAAAATCTGAACCCCTCCCTCCTGCACCATCTCTCAAGCCACGTATTCATTCTGACTATTCTTGAATTTCTACTCTGACTGTCTCGTGGCACTGGTAGCAATCCTGAGATTACTACCTTTGAGGTCCTACTTTTTAACTTATCTCCTAACTCCCTAAATTCTGATTGTAGGACCTCATCCCGTTTTTTTACCTATATCGTTGGTGCCTATATGCACCACGACAACTGGCTGTTCACCCTCCCCCTTCAGTATGTCCTGCAGCCGATCTGAGACATCCCTGACCCGTGCACCCGGGAGGCAACATACCATTCGGGAGTCTCGTTTTCGACCACAGAAACGCCTGTCTACTCCCCTTACGATTTAATACCCTATGACTATAGCCCTGCCAGTCTTTTTCCCACCCTTCTGTGTAACAGAGCCAACCACGGTGCCATGAGCCTGGCTACTACTGCCTTCCCCTGGTGAGTCATCTTCCCCAACAGCATCCAAAACGGTTTACCTGTTTTGGAGGGAGATGACCGCAGGGGACACCTGCACTGTCTTCCTGCTCTTTCTCTGCCTTTTTGGTCATCCAGTCCCTGTCTCCCTTACCAATTCTAATCTGCGGTGTGACCAACTCACTGAACGTGCTACCCACGACCTCCTCAGCATCGCGGATACTCCAAAGTGAGACCATCCGCAGCTCCAGAGCTGTCATGCTGTCTAACAGGATCTGCAGCTGGACACACTTCCCGCACATGAAGGAGTCAGGGGCATCGGCCACGTCCCTGAACTCCCACATTGAGCAAGAGGAGCATAACACGGGTCTGGGATCTCCTGCCATTTTTACACTCCCAACAGTAAGTTTTTAAAAAAAATGTACTCACCTTCTCAACAAGCACTCACTCAGCAACCACTGCACCCCGCACGATAACACCTCAGGGAAAAGAAAAACTACTTACCAGTCACCAGCCAATCACTTACCTGCAGGCTGTGACATCACGGTTCAACTTGTTTCTACTTCTACCTGCCCTCGAGTCTCCTTCTTGATCTTTACTCGGCTGGGATCCTTACAGTGATTGTCTTCTTTTTTTTTGGTTAGAGGAGGAGGTAGGGAGGGAAACACTGAAGAAGTGTTTCGGGAAAGGTACACTTTCTGGATGCAGTGACCGCAATGCACGGATGCAAACATTCCCCGCAACAGCCAATCAGCAGCTCCGCTCTACTGCCCTCTGCTGGATGCTTTCCTTGACTTGAACGCCTAGGGTGTCTTGCTCAGGTACACTTTCTGGATGCAGTGACCACAATGCATGGATGCAAATTTTCCCCGCAACAGCCAATCAGCAGCTACGCTCTACTGCCCTCTAGGGAGAAGAGAATGAGCTGAGATGATGGAAGACCATAAGACGTAGGAGCAGGAATAGGCCATTCGGCCCATCCAGTCTGCTCCGCCATTCAATGACATCATGACTGATCTGCTAATCCTCAAATCCACATTCCCACCTTATCCCCATAATGCTTGATTCACTTACTGGTTAAAAGTCTATATCTATATCTATCTATATATATAAACCTCATACGCTGCAGGAAAGGATGTCCCGAAGCGTGGTACATTGGTGAGACAATGCAGACACTGCGACAACGGATGAACGGACATCGCGCGACAATCGCCAGGCAGGAATGTTCCCTTCCACTCGGGGAACACTTCAGCAGTCAAGGGTATTCAGCCTCTGATCTCCGGGTAAGCGTTCTCCAAGGCGGCCTTCAGGACGTGCGATAATGCAGAATCGCCGAGCAGAAACTTATAGCCACGTTCCGCACACATGAGTATGGCCTCAACCGGGACCTTGGATTCATGTCTCATTACATTCACCCCCCACCATCTGGCCTGGGCTTGCGAAATCCTACCAACTGTCCTGGCTTGAGACAATTCACACCTCTTTAACCTGGGATTACCCCTCTCTCTGGATCTGTAAAGACTTAATTACCTGCAAATGCTCACATTCAAAGCATTGTCTTGCATCTTTAAATTTGTCTATATATATGTTTCTGGAACATATCCCTTCATTCACCTGAGGAAGGAGCTGCACTCCGAAAGCTAGTGATTTGAAGCAAACCTGTTGGACTTTAACCTGGTGTTGTAAGACTTCTTACTGTGCCCACTCCAGTCCAACATCGGCATCTCCACGTCATATATATATAAAGGAAATGGTGCAGTTCTAAAGGGCTCCAGAAGCAGAGAGCCCTGGGTATGGACATAAATCTTTCACCGTGACAAGACAAGTTCAGATTGCAGTTAAAAATCCACATGCAAGGGCAGCACAATGGTGCAGTGGTTAGCATTGCTGTCTCACGGCGCCGAGGTCCCAGATTCGATTCCGGCTCTGGGTCACTGTCCGTATGGTATTTGTACATTCTCCCCGTGTTTGCGTGGGTTTCGTCCCCACAATCCAAAGATGTGCAAAGGTAGGTGGATTGGACACGCTAAATTGCCCCTTAATTGGAAAACATGAATTGGGTACTCTAAATTTATAAAATAAAATGCACATGGAATTGTTGGTTGTATTAAAGGATAGAGCGGTGCTTTTGAAACACTTTTTTCTGGGACCCACTGTTGCTAAAGGGCCAACCTTCGGGCCCGACACCAGCCGACCTTCACGACCCATGCCGTTTGACCTTGACGACCCATGCCACGTTCACCTACCTTTAATGTGAAAGGGGAGCCTGCTTGGTTCTCACAATCTCACTCCGATCAGGTTCACAGGAGGAGAGGGCAATGCGCATATCAGGTGCAGACTTCAGCCGGTTCCTTTGTACCAACTTCACCTTTGTGAAATCAGAAAATCCAACCTCGCACATGTAAGTCATCGTGAAGGGCAATAACAACAAAATGCTTGTTTTACTCAGCGCTGGATACTCCTCGGAGATTCTATTCCAGAATGCTGACAGGCTCATGGGCTTTGGGTGTGTTTTTAATGTGCTGTCACAGGTCAAGTACAGCAGAGTAGTCTTTTCATTTGGAGTCAGCTGTACGTTATAACTGACTCTGGGGCCTAAATCGCAAAAGGAATTTTTCACCCACCACTTCTCCTTCAAAATCTGGAACTTCCCTTATTCACCAGTACTTCCTTGCATATAACACACATGGGCTTTGCAGCCTTATTTGCATTGGCACAATTGGCACAACCATACCTCAAGAAATCATCTAGATACTGCTTTGTTCCTGAGTTAAGTTTTTTCTTTGTAGGCTGTTATCTAGAGGCCCTGGAGATCTGTACAGAGCTAACACTAGCTCTGTTCAATCCTGCCCTGGATTTCCCTGAGCAGCTCTCTTCAGGGAGATCCTGAACAATAGGTACACGGTCCATTTGTGTCTCTGGCCATCTCTTTCTTGTAACAAAATGATTTATCTTCATAGTCCTCTTGTCTTGCTTGCCAGCAGCTAGAAAATGGAAGAAACTCTCCTCCTTGATTTAGCGCCGAATGCACGTACATGCGGGTGCTTGCCATCAAGTGTACATGCAGGGCATGTGACCTGCTCAATGCTGCCACTTCTGGTCAGAAAACTGCACACAGCCTCATTTCATTCTGATTTAAATGGCGGCTGCGGTCACCATTCTCAATAAAAATGCCGGTAGCGGCCATTGGGCGGTTCTCCTGTCGTCGGCACCACCGCGGGTACGCTACGACCATCTGTGGATGTGTCGGCTTGGTAATGATGGATTGTTTCGCCCCCACAACCCAAAGCTGTGCAGGGTAGGTGGATTGGCCGCGCTAAATTGCCCCTTAATTGGAAAAAATGAATTGGGTACTCTAAATTTAGAAAAGGAAAATCACTGTTCTAGGTGCTACATAAATGCAAGTTGTTGTAGGTGCTTTAACATCCCCTGAGGGAGCAGACAGGGGTTCAGTTGGTATCATGTCCAAATGAGGCACTTTTGCCTGAACAGCATTTTGTCAGCACTGTAGTGGAGTGTTAGCCTGGATTTTGTGTTTAAATCTCATGGAGTTTAGTCTTAAACCCATGTCGTACTAACCCAGAGGCTCGAGTGTTACCCACTGACTGACATCTGACAGCAGATAGAGTTCCAAAGAAAGTCCCTACCCACCATTAAATAGTTTGCAGGTAAATTTTACCGCTTGTTACAATCAGGCTAAAGAACACATTGGGCTGGATTCTCCGCACCCTCGCGTTGAAACGCGGCCGGCGTGGGGGCGGAGAATCCATTTCCCCGCAAGAAACCGGGACCGGCGGCGGTTCCCCGATTCTGCAGGCCCCGGAGAGCAGCGTGCTCGGGGAGTACACCGCGCCACCTGGGACCTACCTGGGGCCATGGAGAAAGGCCTGCTCCGCCCCATCCGGCCAAAGTCCCGACGGCGTGGAACTAATGTGCTCCAGCCGGTCGGGATGCTCGCGTGGCGGCTGCGGACTCAGTCCGCGGCCGCCCTGGTCACAGGCGGGCCGATTGGAGGCCAAGGGGAGCCTTACAGGCGGCTGGGGAATGTTTGTGCGGGGGTTGAGGGTTGGGCCGCTGGAGGCCACCGCTGTGCGCATGCCCGGCCTCTGACCCAGATGTGCAGGGGCCCGTTTCTGCAGCAAAAGCTGCAAAATCTACTCTGGGTCCCCTCCCTGCCACCCCCCTGCAGGGCTGGGAATTCGTGTCCCTTTGAGCCAGTTTTTCTGGAGTAAAACTCCGCCGTTTTGACGCCAGAGTGGGGACATAGTCCCAATAATGGAGAATCCAGCCCATTGTTCCTGCGTCTTTCCTGAAAGCTGCCAATTTCAATTCCTGCAGAATCTCTGAAAATGATGGTATATTCAAATAAACATTTCACTCATTTCTACAGAAGGTTGATTATTCTGCTAACCATCTTTATCAGATCAGTTCTATGCTGGGGAAAGGCTGCAATTTGCTACTCCCAGCTTCCTAACAGCGAGCCGGTACTCTGTGTAGCGTACAAATAGTGACATCACAGGGGACAACACAGCGTAGGATCACACCGAGGAAGCAGTCATTTCATTAAGGAGGTCATGTCGAGGAACAGGTCACTCAGCAACTGAATCATGCTGATGTTTATGCTCGAAACATGCCTCCTTCCGCAGGACTTCACCTTTTATCATCGATGTATCCTTCCATTCCTTTCTCCCTCATCTGGGGCTGGTTAAGCACAGTGGGCTAAACAGATGACTTGCAATGCAGAACAAGGCAGCAGCGCGGGTTCAATTCCCGTACCGGCCTCCCCAAACAGGCGCCGGAATGTGGCGACTAGGGGCTTTTCACAGTAACTTCATTGAAGCCTACTTGTGACAATAAATTATTATTATGATGTTTCTTGAAATAATGTTAATTGTCTCAACCACTCCCTGTGGGAGCAAGTTTCACATTCGCCCCCCCCCCCCCCCCCCCCCCCCGCCCCCCTCTGCAGGTGAAGGAGTTTCTCCTGAGTATAAATATAAATTTAAAAATATAAATCTGACCCCATTTCCAGCTCTCTCCAGCTTTGACAGAGCTACCTCCTCTCTCCACAGATGCTGCCAGACCTGCTAGAGATTATCCGGCATTTTCTATTTTTGTTCCTGAATTCCCTTCTGCATTTCTCAGTGGCTCTCTTATGTTGATGGGCCCCTAGTTTTGGAGTCCTGTTTACATTGGAAACATCTCTATGTCGACACTATCAAACCCTTTCCCTTTTCATCATCTTAAAGAATTCTATCACGTCTTTGGGTCCTGCTGATCGTGGTAACTGTGAAGGGAGCAGAGTGTGAGAAATCGCCAATGTGAACGTCACGTCCTACAAACTGGATTATACCGAAACCAATAGGGAATTGTGGCAGGTCAGCCGAAATTGCATCTTGTTGGAGGCATGTCTCGGTCAAATCCCGAGAGGAATCTCACTGGATGAGTTGGAAGGGTGGTGTGGTAATACCAGGTATTGCGGTACCAGAGAGAGGAATAACCATTGGCTAGACCGCGGGGTCTACCATTGGGCAATGTACATAGCCCCGCCCTGAGAGGCGGGGTATAAGAACCAGTGCCGTCCCCAGCAGCCTTCACTTCTGTAACTTTGCTGCTGGGTACAGTTCTATCTGATTAAAGCTGAATTGATATGACTCCACGTGGACTCAAGCGTATTGATTGTGCATCAGGTGGGAACATGTCGGATGCTGGTTGAGGACACAGGTGAGCTCAAGATGCGGGGCGGGGGGGGGGGGGGGGGGGGGGGGGGGCGTCGATCCAGTCCGGGATAGGGAGTGAGCCGCACAGACAGTCACCCGAGGCCAGAATATTGATTCCAGGGTCCAACACTTTTTGGGGGGGGCAGCTGACAAGAATATTATGGGTAATTCTAGAGTCAAGAGTGGCCCTGACACTTTTCTAGTTCCTGCCAGGAGGCCCACTCTACAGGATCACCCGTCCTGTGAGAAACTGATTCAACAAAGGTTCAATCCACCTCTGTGGCAGCCTGTGTCCAGTAGGATTTGGCCTAAGGTGGTCAATGTGATAAACATCGCCTGGTGCGACCCAGGAGGTCCCCCCCCCCCCCCACCCGCCGGCCCACGGTCTAATCATGTTTTCTGTCTTGTGTCTTGCAGGACCTTCTGGTGATGGGGCGGGTCCTACTGGTGTGTCGACGTCCACACCCCCCCTCCCAAAACCAGTGCAGAACCGCGGGCGGTTAGGGGCAAAGAGGATGATACCGAAAGGAGCAGAGCCATATACCCTGGACCAAGCACAGCCTGGAGCTCGAGTCTGGCGATGATACGGTTTTCCCGACACAGCTGTCCCCATCCTAGAGACACTTGCCTCGGCTGGGCCCCCCTCCCCCCCACTAGTCAGTGAACCTGGAGGCGATCACAGCGTTTTGTGGGCTGCCAGAGGCAGTGGTAGAGGTGGTACAATATTATGTTTTAAAAAGCAGTTAGCCAGTTACATGGGCAGGGTGGGTATAGAGGGATATGGGCCAAATGCGGGCAAGTGGGACTAGCGTAGTGATAGAATCTGGGCGGCATGGACAAGCTGGGCCGAAGGGCCTGTTTCCATGCTGTAAACATCCATGACTCTAAGATGCAGAATGAGCAGGTTCGAGGAGCTGAATGGACCCCACCTTGTTCCTATTTTCTTATCATTGCCCTGGTGCGAATTTGAACCAAGCTACATCTTAACTTCACCGACCAGGAGCAAAAGACAATTGGATATATCTCAGACTGAGCTTCCCAGTGAGGGGAATTTATTCAGTTGCCTCTGTCACCAAATAATTGCTTTAAATAAGCTGTGTCTATCTCTTACAGCAATCATCTCATCATTTTGAGAAAACATATTACAAAAATGATGAACAACTTGTCAGCTTGAAAATGTTTAAAGGAGCAGTTGGTGTAATTTTGTTCCTGTCATTTTAAAATCTCTAATCCGTGTTTCTCCCACTATCAATCTTTCAAACAGGTCGAACCATTTCAAATGTAAAGAAACCAATTTTAAAAATGAAGCATCACTCACTCTCCCTCCTCTCCTTCCTCACAAACCCCCTCCTCCACCCCACCTCCTTTCATTCCTCCCCCCATCCTCCATCTGCCTCCCTCGCTTGTCCTCACTGCTCCCTCCGACTTCCCTCCGCCCTCTCCTCTCCACCCTCCCTCCGTCCTTCACTCTCCTCTTCCCCCTTTCTCGTTCCTTCTTGCACCTTGACAATGTATCAGCCATGAGGTTGTTTTAAAATTCTCAGATCTGTGCCTGTGACAACCTGTTCTGTATTCCTTAACCTTTCCAAGCTCATTCCTCACGCCGGGTTGACTTTTATCTCCTTGGCTTTAAAGCCTTATTCTGTAGATTTTTTCATGTGATTCTTTAATTCTTGCCTCATCAATCACTACCCTCAGGGAAATATAGAAGATCCCATGGCATTATTTCAAAGAAGACTCAGGAATTCTCCCCAGTGTCCTGGCCAACGTTTATCTCACAGTCAGCATTGCAGGTTGTGAGAGCTTGCTGTGCAGTTTAGCCGCCCATATTCCTACATTGCAGCATTTTCTGCTGATTGGAAAGCACTTTGTGGTGTCATGGGTTGTGAAAGGTGCTCTACAAATCCAGGTCTTTCTTTTGTTTATCAAGAGGATAATCAAGGAACTGTCTCCAGTCATTCCCGGAGTGCTGTCTTCAGTCATTCCCGGAGTGCTGTCTCCAGTCGTTCCCGGAGTGCTGTCTCCAAACATTCCCGGAGTGCTGTCTCTAAACATTCCCGGAGTGCTGTCTCCAAACATCCCCGGAGTGTTGTCGCCAAACATTCCCGGGGTGCTGTCTCCAGTAATTCCTGGAGTGCTGTCTCCAAACAACCCCGGAGTGCTGCCTCCAGTCATTCCCGGAGTGCTGTCTCCAAACATTCCCGGAGTGCTGCCTCCAGTCATTCCCGGAGTGCTGTCTCCAAACATTCCCGGAGTGCTGTCTCCAGTCATTCCCAGTGTGCTGTCTCCAGTTATTCCCGGAATGCTGTCTCAAAACATTCCCAGAGTGCTGTCTCCAGTCATTCCCGGAGTGCTGTCTCCAATTATTCCCGGAGTGCTGTCTCCAAACATTCCCGGAGTGCTGTCTCCAAACATTCTCAGATTGCTGTCTCCAAACTTTCCCGGAGTGCAGTCTCCAAACATCCCCGGAGTGCTGTCGCCAAACATTCCCGGAGTGCTGTCTCCAGTAATTCCTGGAGTGCTGTCTCCAAACATTCCCGGAGTGCTGCCTCACCACTTTGTGGTGTCATGGGTTGTGAAAGGTGCTCTACAAATCCAGGTCTTTCTTTTGTTTATCAAGAGGATAATCAAGGAACTGTCTCCAGTCATTCCCGGAGTGCTGTCTTCAGTCATTCCCGGAGTGCTGTCTCCAGTCATTCCCGGAGTGCTGTCTCCAAACATTCCCGGAGTGCTGTCTCTAAACATTCCCGGAGTGCTGTCTCCAAACATCCCCGGAGTGTTGTCGCCAAACATGCCCGGGGTGCTGTCTCCAGTAATTCCTGGAGTGCTGTCTCCAAACAACCCCGGAGTGCTGCCTCCAGTCATTCCCGGAATGCTGTCTCCAAACATTCCCGGAGTGCTGTCTCCAGTCATTCCCAGTGTGCTGTCTCCAGTTATTCCCGGAATGCTGTCTCAAAACATTCCCAGAGTGCTGTCTCCAGTCATTCCCGGAGTGCTGTCTCCAATTATTCCCGGAGTGCTGTCTCCAATTATTCCCGGAGTGCTGTCTCAAAACATTCCCAGAGTGCTGTCTCCAAACTTTCCCGGAATGCAGTCTCCAAACATCCCCGGAGTGCTGTCGCCAAACATTCCCGGAGTGCTGTCTCCAGTAATTCCTGGAGTGCTGTCTCCAAACATTCCCGGAGTGCTGCCTCCAGTCATTCCCGGAGTGCTGTCTCAAAACATTCCTGGAGTGCTGTCTCCAGTCATTCCCGGTGTGCTGTCTCCATTGTTTCCCGGAGTGCTGTCTCCAAACATTCCCGGAGTGCTGTCTCCAGTCATTCCCGGAATGCTGCATCCAAACATTCCCAGAGTGCTGTCTCCAAACATTCCCGGAGTGCTGTCTCCAAACATTCCCGGAGTGCTGTCTCCAAACATTCCCGGAGTGCAGTCTCCAAACATCCCCGGAGTGCTGTCGCCAAACATTCCCAGAGTGCTGTCTCCAGTAATTCCTGGAGTGCTGTCTCCAAACATTCCCGGAGTGCTGCCTCCAGTCATTCCCGGTGTGCTGTCTCCAAACATTCCCGGAGTGCTGTCTCCAGTCATTCCCGGTGTGCTGTCTCCAGTTATTCCCAGAATACTGTCTCAAAACATTCCTAGAGTGCTGTCTCCAGTCATTCCCGGAGTGCTGTCTCCAATTATTCCCGATTGCTGTTTCCAAACATTCCCGGAGTGCTGTCTCCAGTCATTCCCGGAATGCTGTCTCCAAACATTCCCGGAGTGCTGTCTCCAGTCATTCCCGGAGTGCTGTCTCCAAACATTCCTGGAGTGCTGTCTCCAAACATTCCCGGAGTGCTGTCTCCAGTCATTCCCGGAGTACTGTCTCCAAACATTCTCAAAGTGCTTTCTCCAGTCATTCCCGGAGTGCTGTCTCCAAACATTCCGGGAGTGCTGTCTCCAAACATTCCCGGAGTGCTGCCATTCTCCGATTGCTGTCTCTAAACATTCCCGGAGTGCTGTCTCGAAACATTCCTTGAGTGCTGTCTCCAAACATTCCCGGAGTGCTGTCTCCAGTCATTCCCGGTGTGCTGTCTCCAGTTATTCCCGGAATGCTGTCTCAAAACATTCCTAGAGTGCTGTCTCCAGTCAATCCCGGAATGCTGTCTCCAATTAATCCCGAGTGCTGTTTCCAAACATTCCCGGAGTGCTGTCTCCAGTCATTCCCGGAATGCTGTCTCCAAACATTCCCGGAGTGCTGTCTCCAGTCATTCCCGGAGTGCTGTCTCCAAACATTCCTGGAGTGCTGTCTCCAAACATTCCCGGAGTGCTGTCTCCAGTCATTCCCGGAGTACTGTCTCCAAACATTCCCAAAGTGCTTTCTCCAGTCATTCCCGGAGTGCTGTCTCCACTGTTTCCCGGAGTGCTGTCTCCAAACATTCCGGGAGTGCTGTCTCCAGTCATTCCCGGTGTGCTGTCTCCAGTTATTCCCGGAATGCTGTCTCAAAACATTCCTAGAGTGCTGTCTCCAGTCAATCCCGGAATGCTGTCTCCAATTATTCCCGAGTGCTGTTTCCAAACATTCCCGGAGTGCTGTCTGCAGTCATTCCCGGAATGCTGTCTCCAAACATTCCCGGAGTGCTGTCTCCAGTCATTCCCAGGGTACTGTCTCCAAACATTCCCAAAGTGCTTTCTCCAGTCATTCCCGGAGTGCTGTCTCCACTGTTTCCCGGAGTGCTGTCTCCAAACATTCCGGGAGTGCTGTCTCCAAACATTCCCGGAGTGCTGCCATTCTCCGATTTCTGTCTCCAAACATTCCCGGAGCGCTGTCTCGAAACATTACCAGTATTGCTAACTTTAGCTGTTTCTTAATTTGGCTCTGTTTAATTATGTTTGCTCAAGAGTCGCCAGGTATCGTTCGACACCGCCACAAGGTTCAGAACCGAATACTGATCAATGACTCGATACACCAGTTAGTAAGTTCAAAAGCAATCCTCAAATCTACACATGCATAAGCACAGTCAAATCTACTCATGCATAAACTCTACAAACTAAACTACCACTGTTACTAAAGCCTAGACTTAGTTTCAGGTGCCCACTCAGAGGAACAATGGCCGTTGCTCGGTCTGAGGCTGCTGGGTTGAGCTGTTTCCAGGGTAGCAACTAGGAGCGTCTATCTCGTAGCGTGCGTTGACTTGGGACTTACTTGGTCTGATGCAGCTGCTAGGCTGGTCTCTCTCTTCGCTGAGAGCCAAAGCCAAAGGAGGAAGATTCTCCTTTGGGGAATATCGTTTATACCGACAAGGGCTTCGCGTGCGTTTGGGAGGGCCTTGAACTTGGCCTCAACTAATTGTGTCTTTCCCAATCATCCGTATCGATTTTCCTCCAATAGAGGGGTGGTTCCCTGATCGCGGGCGTGTCCTAGTGACCATTGGTCTGCTTTGTTTTAGCCTCTTCTGGCGCCGGGGAGTCTGCCTTAACATTGTGTATCTAAATGTTTCCCTTTTGTCCCCGGAGATGGCTCATTAGTATGTAGATTGCTTAGTAGTTTCTGTCCTGTCTGAGAGCTTAAGGTTCTAATCAACAGACAGACCTTGCACCTGCTCATTTCTTAGCATTGTCCAATGTTCCCTGCATTCTTTTACAAAGTGTCCATTTTGTAACCGGGACGTGGCCATCCCAGATGGCTACATACCCTCCTTGTGATCCTCAACGCGAAGCGTGAAGGAACAAACTACTATGTCGTCTTCATCCTCTGACCAACTGGGGCACCCATACTTAGGCTCTACACTGTCCTATCCTATGCAACACAATTTTACCTAAACCATTTTAAATACATTCATTATCATAAAAACTCTACGGTGCGCTATGACATTAATACATGCATTACAGAAAAATTTAAAAAACTGGAACCTCTAACTATTCTCAATAAACTATCCTTATTCAAACAATCCAAAAAATACAAACAATCCAAAAATAATCTATACATCTTAAACTGTACAAAATAGCAGCACACAAATTTCTCTGGCCTAGCAGTCAGACACAGAGGTTTACATCTCTTTATTCCACAGAATAAATAAAGAAAAATGGATGCTCTTTAATCCGTCCCAATTGGTTCGGGGGTCTGGTGAAATCCGAAAATGGGGGACCTAAACCTGTATACCGGGGTGCGAGAGCGATATGCTCACTTTCGCCATTTCCTAACTCTAAACATTTGCACGACACTGCAAAGTATCGCCAGCACTAAGAGTGCTTCGACTACATATGAGTGAGTACCAGGTGATAAACCTATCACACCAGGTCGGGGTATTGCTAGCTGTCGCTGGGCTAGTTATCGCGGGGTTCCGTGTATTACAGGAGTGAGAATCATTCATGGTTTGTGTGGTAGGGGTCAGGGGGGTAGCGTCCGCGCGCAACTGAAGAGATCCCGCTCAGCTCCATGTGAACATGAAGGCTGTCTTCTTCTTTGTCTTCCTCTGGGGTTCCTGGGTTTCTGGAGTTCTGTGAACACAAGCATAATTTCTGTTATTATCTTGCTTAAGATCTCGTATGTCTGTCTGTCCTTTATTGCCAATTTCCCTTTATAATTGGTCGCCATCTGTGACTCCCTCATTTTTTTTTTAACCGAATATTTGGACTAGACATCTAAGAAAAATACTGCCGTACTGCGAGCCGTCTCGCAGCCTGTGTGATTTACCATCCCAGTGTTTGAGGATGTAAATAGCACAGGGAAGCAACCTAAGGGTTGCCAAAACCAAACAAAAGAATTTTGAACGTAACGAGCCAAAATGGGGCGCGAATGGGCCGCGGCGGATAAGAAATGGGTGGAATCCCCGGGTAGGACGGTGATCAATGCCGTTTGTGATCTACCCGAGCGTAGCTGACCAGAGGGGGGGGGGTCCTCAGGCAGGGCGGGGACCAATGCCGTTTCTCCACTGCCTGAGCAACCGGCAAGAACGGGTAAGAATGTCGTCGTCGTGGGAGCTGCCTCTCGAATTAGGAGAGCAACTATGAGTCGTGTTCTGTCGACAAACTAGTTCCTCTGAACTATTGTCTGGGGACAAACGTGTTCCATTAACAAGTTTCTGGGGACAAGCTAGTTCCTCTAACAGCCAGGGGGCATTAAAGGAGTGGTGACGTGGGGTTGTGAAAACTTTAGAGTTTACAAACAACACTTAACGTTAACACAAACGAACAAACATTCAACAAACATGGTGCAGGTTCCATCAGAATACAGGACATCGTAAATCACATTTGGACTGGGGTGTAACTAGCATATGGGGGGAGTGTAGCATGATCGAAGAAGAGAGGAAGGAGGAGCGAAACAAAAATGAAGTGGCATTGCTGAGGTATCGCTGCCATGAGAAGTGGTGGGTAAGCACTCACAGTTTGCATGGGGCAGCTGGGACCTTGTAGCTGCTGTGGGTGGTGTTCTCTTTCATATCTGGGGGCTAGTCTAGCTGGTGGTGGGGGTCTCCTGCAATCTCGGGCGAAGTGTCCTGACTGCCCACAGTTGTAACATGACCCCTGGGGCATGTAAGGTGGAGCAGGCTCTCTGGGGTATTGCTCCCTTGGGTGTGGTTCCCTGGGTGGGGGGTTGGGGCTGTTGGTGTCGTTGCAGGTTCGGGGGGCATTTGTGGGCTGATTCTGTAGCTGTTTCAGGGGGGCTTGACATTCTCGCGCGTAGCGTCCTAATTGTCCACAATTGTAACATTCTTGAGCTTTGGGCTGGGGTGGGCTGTTCCTGCCCTCATTTACCCATGCGGGGTTCTGGTGTGCTTTAACTGGGTTCATCTCTGCCTGCTCTTCATCGGGTGTTATAAATGTGGTTTTGCTTGCAATTGATTGTTCCCAAGCGCAGGACAATCTCTTCAAAACCCATTTTTCATTGTGGGCCTCATCTGAGGGGTCATAATTTGTGCAAGCTTTTCATCCTGCTTCTGTGGCATGGGAGACTAGAATTTGGATCCATTTGGCGATGTTATCTGGGGACAAATGGGCGCGGGCTAACTCTCCAAAAACTGCTGTGACGTGAATCCACAAACGTCCAGCAAACGCTGTGGGGTGCTCTGTCTTTTTTTGCCTACAGTTATTTAGGCATTCTACGGGGTCTCCTCTGTTAAAGCCGATCGCATCAAGGACCGCTGTGTGCATCTCTTGGAGTGTGCCTCCTCCTACATTCTGTGGGTCGGTGAGGGCTGCTACAACTGAAGGGTCGAGGCTTAAAACTGTGAGCTTCACTTGCTCCTTTTCGTCCAGGCCGTACATGGTAGCCTGCTGTTTGACTCTAGTGAAAAACTGGAGGGGGTCTGATGTGGGAAGGAACGGTGTAATTTTTCCACACGCGTCCCGTAATTGGGTCACGGTTAACGGGGTTGTGTAAAGGAAATCTGCTTCTCCTTCTCCTGCGGCCCTGTGGTGTGTGGTTACAGGGTTCATGGGGTGTGTTCTGCCTGTTCGGTTGGGGGTTGGGGCACTTTCCTTTTCTGAGGTTTTTCCTGTGTACATGTCCCATGTACGTATCTATGGGCAGTCTCGTTTAATTCCTGCCAGTCGGGGCCATTTTCTTGATCTAATTGTGGTCCAAATGTGCTTTGGAATCCATTTTGAACAGAAAGCAGAGATTGCAATTCTGCAATTTGCTTCCGGCACTTTGCGTGGTCTACGGAGCTCTGCCTTTGTTCCATTGTGGAAGTGTGGAGTGCTCGTAGGGCTGCTTTTAAATCATTGCACTGTTTCTGCAATTTCTCGACTTGCTGTTCTGTCTCTTGTCTGACCAATACCGCACGTTGCGTGTCCTGGTAAGCCTTATCGTTTTGCGTCTGAAAACTGTTCAAATGCGCGAGACAAGACTGCTAACTGCTCTTTTAGATCTCTATTCTCCTTCTCTACCTCGCTCACGTCTACCTCACTACTTCTGTCTCTCTCCTCTATCTCTCTCCGGAGCGTCCTAACAACCTCCTCTGTGCCTCATAATTGTGCCAAGCAGGACACGATTGCCATCCGCTTGCAAGCTTTTCCCAAGCTCTTCTTGTGGATCTCTGACAGGTTCTCCCACCAAGTATGTCCTATACTCCCGGGTCCTGTTTCCTCATTATTGCAGAATTCACTCCAAAGGGGCCATCCTGTCCCTTTGAGATATTTCCTGATCTCATCTTCCCAAACTGGACACTGTCCTACTCTACTGGTCGCTGCGACCTCAAATTCCTGGGGGTTCATAGGGTGTTCCATTGCCTTCATTGCCATTTTCTCTACTAGGATCTCTACTGAATTTGGAACAGGGAGTGATAAAGTGGTGATGTAAACACGGGTACGGCTTACGCTATTTTCCGGCCGACAAAACTCCCAACAGTTTTACGCAACAAAATCTCTCAGGTTTACCTTATATCCCTGTTAGCACGCATGCATTAACACACTTCCGAATCTCAGAGGCTTGATCAGTACTGTTTTGACGCTTGTGGTTTTTCTTTCTGTCCCCAATTGGATTCTCAATTCAAATTTTGGGTTCTCTCGGAGTGGTTAGGCCACTTCTAATTCGAGTCCCGGCGCGGTCGCCAGTAAATGTTGCTCTCTTTGGTTGGCTCATAATTTGGCTCTGTTTAATTACGTTTGCTCAAGAGTCATCAGGTATCTTTCGACACCGCCACAAGGTTCAGAACTGAATACTGATCAATGACTCGATACACCAGTTAGTAAGTACAAAAGCAATGCTCAAATCTACACATGCATAAACACAGTCAAATCTACTCATGCATAAACTCTACAAACTATCACTGTTACTAAAGCCTATACTTAGCTTCGGGTGCCCACTCAGTCAGAGGAACAATGGCCGTTGCTCGGTCTGAGGCTGCTGGGTTGAGCTGTTTACAGGGCAGCAACTAGGAGCATCTATCTCGTAGCGTGCGTTGACTTGGAACTTACTTGGTCTGGTGCAGCTGCTAGACTGGTCTCGCTCTTCGCTGAGAGCCAAAGCCAAAGGAGAAAGATTCTCCCTTGGGGACCTTTTATACTAAAAAGGGCTTCGCGTGCGTTTGGGAGGGCCTTGAACTTGGCCTCAATGAATTGGGTCTTTCCCAATCATCCGTATTGATGTTCCTCCAATAGAGGGGTGATTCCCTGATTGCTCGCCGTGTCCTGGTGACTGTTAGTCTGTTTTGTGTTAGCCTCTTCTGGCGCCGGGGAGTCTGCCTTAACATTGTGTATCTAAATGTTTCCCTTTTGTCCCCGGAGGTGGCTCATTAGTCTGTAGATTGCTTAGCGGTTTTGGTCCTGTCTGAGAGCTTAAGGTACTAATCAACAGACAGACCTTGCACCTACTTGTTTCTTAGAAATGTCCAATTTTCCCTGCATTGTTTGCAAGTGTCCATTTTGTAACCGGGACGTGGCCATCCCAGATGGCGACACCGGAGTGCTGTCATTCCCGGAGTGCTGTCACCAAACATTCCCGGACTGCTGTCTCCAGACATTCCCGGAGTGCTGTCTCCAAACATTCCCGGAGTGCTGTCACCAAACATTCCTGGAGTGCTGTCTCCAAACATTCCCGGAGTGCTGACTCCAAACATTCCCGGAGTGCTGTCTCCAGTCATTCCTGGAGTGCTGTGTCGAGAGATGCCCAGAGTGCTGTGTCCAAACATTCCCGGAGTGCTGTCTCCAAAAATTCCCGGAATGCTGTCTCCAAACATTCCCGGAGTGCTGTCTCTAGTCAATCCCGGAGTGCTGTCTCCAAACATTCCCACAGTGCTGTCTCCAGTCATTCCCGGAGTGCTGTCTCCAAACGTTTCTGGAGAGCTGCCTCCTGTCATTCCCGGAGAGCTGTCTCCAAACATTCCCGGAATGCTGTCTCCAAACATTCCCAGAGTGCTGTCTCCAAACATTCCCGGTGTGCTGTCTCCAGTCAATACTGGAGTGCGGTCTCCAAACATTCCCGGAGTGCTGTCTCCAGTCATTCCCGGAGTGCTATCTCCAAACATTCCCGGAGTGCTGTCTTCAAACATTCCCGGAGTGCTGTCTCCAGACATTCCCGGAGTGCTGTCTCCAAACGTTCCCGGAGTGCTGTCTCCAAACATTCCCAGAGTGCTGTCTCCAGTCATTCACGGAGCGCTGTCTCCAAACTTTCCCGGAGCTCTGTCTCCAAACACTCCCGGAGTGCTGTCACCAAACATTCCTGGAGTGCTGTCTCCAAACATTCCCGGAGTGCTGACTCCAAACATTCCCGGAGTGCTGTCTCCAGTCATTGCTGGAGTGCTGTGTCGAGAGATTCCCAGAGTGCTGTGTCCAAACATTCCCGGACTGCTGTCTCCAAACATTCCCGGAATGCTATCTCCAAACATTCCTGGAGTGCTGTCTCTAGTCAATACCGGAGTGCTGTCTCCAAACATTCCCACAGTGCTGTCTCCAGTCAATCCCGGAGTGCTGACTCCAAACATTCCCACAGTGCTGTCTCCAGTCATGCCTGGAGTGCTGTGTCGAGAGATTCCCAGAGTGCTGTGTCCAAACATTCCCGGAGTGCTGTCTCCAAACATTCCCGGTGTGCTGTCTCCAGTCAATACTGGAGTGCGGTCTCCAAACGTTCCCAGAGTGCTGTCTCCAGTCATTCCCGGAGTGCTATCTCCAAACATTCCCGGAGTGCTGTCTCCAAACATTCCCGGAGTGCTGTCGCCAAACATTCCCGGAGTGCTGTCTTCAGTCATTCTTGGAGTGCTGTCTCCAAACATTCCCGGAGTGCTGTCTCCAAACATTCCCGGAGTGCTGTCGCCAAACATTCCCGGAGTGTTGTCTTCAGTCATTCCTGGAGTGCTGACTCCAAACATTCCCGGAGTGCAGTCTCCAAACATTTCCGTTGTGCTGCCTCAAGTCATTCCCGGAGTGCTGTCTCCAAACATTCCCAGAGTGCTGTCTCCAAACATTCCCAGAGTGCTGTCTCCAAACATTCCCGGTGTGCTGTCTCCAGTCATTCCCGGAGTGCTATCTCCAAATATTATCGGAATTCTGTCGAAAGTCATTCACAGAGTGATGTCTCCAAACATTCCCGGAGTGCTGTCTCCAGTCATTCCCGGACTGCTGTCTCCAGTCAATCCCGGACTGCTGTCTCCAGTCATTCCCGAAGTGCTGTCTCCAAACATTCCCGGAGTGCTTTCTCCAAACATTCCCGGAGTGCTGTCTCGAAACATTCCCGAAGTGCTGTCTCTTGACATTCCCGGAGTGCTGACTCCAAACATTCCCGGAGTGCTGTCTCCAGTCATTCCTGGAGTGCTGTGTCGAGAGATGCCCAGAGTGCTGTGTCCAAACATTCCCGGAGTGCTGTCTCCAAACATTCCCGGAATGCTGTCTCCAAACATTCCCGGAGTGCTGTCTCTAGTCAATCCCGGAGTGCTGTCTCCAAACATTCCCACAGTGCTGTCTCCAGTCATTCCCGGAGTGCTGTCTCCAAACGTTTCTGGAGAGCTGCCTCCTGTCATTCCCGGAGAGCTGTCTCCAAACATTCCCGGAATGCTGTCTCCAAACATTCCCAGAGTGCTGTCTCCAAACATTCCCGGTGTGCTGTCTCCAGTCAATACTGGAGTGCGGTCTCCAAACATTCCCGGAGTGCTGTCTCCAGTCATTCCCGGAGTGCTATCTCCAAACATTCCCGGAGTGCTGTCTTCAAACATTCCCGGAGTGCTGTCTCCAGACATTCCCGGAGTGCTGTCTCCAAACGTTCCCGGAGTGCTGTCTCCAAACATTCCCAGAGTGCTGTCTCCAGTCATTCCCGGAGCGCTGTCTCCAAACATTCCCGGAGCTCTGTCTCCAAACACTCCCGGAGTGCTGTCACCAAACATTCCTGGAGTGCTGTCTCCAAACATTCCCGGAGTGCTGACTCCAAACATTCCCGGAGTGCTGTCTCCAGTCATTGCTGGAGTGCTGTGTCGAGAGATTCCCAGAGTGCTGTGTCCAAACATTCCCGGAGTGCTGTCTGCAAACATTCCCGGAATGCTGTCTCCAAACATTCCTGGAGTGCTGTCTCTAGTCAATACCGGAGTGCTGTCTCCAAACATTCCCAAAGTGCTGTCTCCAGTCATTCCCGGAGTGCTGTCTCCAGTCATGCCTGGAGTGCTGTGTCGAGAGATTCCCAGAGTGCTGTGTCCAAACATTCCCGGAGTGCTGTCTCCAAACATTCCCGGTGTGCTGTCTCCAGTCAATACTGGAGTGCGGTCTCCAAACGTTCCCAGAGTGCTGTCTCCAGTCATTCCCGGAGTGCTATCTCCAAACATTCCCGGAGTGCTGTCTCCAAACATTCCCGGAGTGCTGTCGCCAAACATTCCCGGAGTGCTGTCTTCAGTCATTCCTGGAGTGCTGTCTCCAACCATTCCCGGAGTGCTGTCTCCAAACATTCCCGGCGTGCTGTCGCCAAACATTCCCGGAGTGCTGTCTTCAGTCATTCCTGGAGTCCTGTCTCCAAACATTCCCGGAGTGCAGTCTCCAAACATTTCCGTTGTGCTGCCTCCAGTCATTCCCGGAGTGCTGTCTCCAAACATTCCCAGAGTGCTGTCTCCAAACATTCCCAGAGTGCTGTCTCCAAACATTCCCGGTGTGCTGTCTCCAGTCATTCCCGGAGTGCTATCTCCAAATATTATCGGAATTCTGTCGAAAGTCATTCACAGAGTGATGTCTCCAAACATTCCCGGAGTGCTGTCTCCAGTCATTCCCGGACTGCTGTTTCCAGTCATTCCCGAAGTGCTGTCTCCAAACATTCCCGTAGTGCTTTCTCCAAACATCCCCAGAGTGCTGTCTCTTGTCATTCCCGGAGTGCTGTCTCCAGTCAATCCCGGACTGCTGTCTCCAGTCATTCCCGAAGTGCTGTCTCCAAACATTCCCGGAGTACTTTCTCCAAACATTCCCGGAGTGCTGTCTCCAAACATTCCCGAAGTGCTGTCTCTTGTCATTCCCGGAGTGCTGTCTCCAGTCAATCCCGGACTGCCGTCTATGGTCATTCCCGAAGTGCTGTCTCCAAACATTCCCGGAGTGCTTTCTCCAAACATTCCAGGAGTGCTGTCTACAATCATTCCCAGAGTGCTGTCTTCAAACATTCCCAGAGTGCTGTCTCCAAACATTCCTGCAGTGCTGTCTCCAAACATTCCCTGAGTGTTTTCTCCAAATATTCCCAGAGTGCTGTCTCCAAACATTCCCAGAGTGCTGTCTGCAGTAATTCCCGGAGTGCTGTCTCCAAAAAATCCCGGAGTGCTTTCTTCAGTCAATCCCAGTGTGCTGTCTTCAAACATTGCCAGAGTGCTGTCTCCAAACATTCCTGCAGTGCTGTCTCCAAATATTCCCGGAGTCAGTCTCAAGTCATTCCCGTAGCGCTGCCTCCAAACTTTCCCGCAGTGTTGTCTCCCGACATTCCCAGAGTGCTGTCTCCAGTCATTCCCGGACTGCTGTCTCCAGTCATTCTCGGAGTGCTGTCTCCAAAAATTCCCGGAGTGCTGTGTCCAGTCATTCCCCGGTGCTGTCATTCCCGGTGTGCTGTCTCCACACATTCCGGGAGTGCTGACTCCTAACATTGCCAGAGTGCTGTCTCCAAACTTTCCCGGAATGCAGTATCCAAACATTTCCGGTGGGCTGTCTCCAAACATTCCCGGAGTGCTGTCTCCAAACATTCCCGGAGTGCTCTCTCCAATCATTCCCGGACTGATGTCTACAAACATTCCCGGAGTGCTGTCTCCAGTCATTCCGAGAGTGCTGTCTCCAGTCATTCTCGGAGTGCTGTCTACAAACATTCCCAGAGTGCTGTCTCGAAACAGTCCCGGACTGCTTTCTCCAAATATTCCCAACGTGCTGTCTCCAAATATTCCCGGAGTGCTGTCTCCAAACAATACCGGGGTGCTGTCTCCAGTCATTCTCGCAGTGCTGACATACACGGAGTGCTGCCTCCAAACTTTCCCGGAGTGTTGTCTCCCAACATTCCCGGAGTGCTGTCTCCATATATTCCCAGAGTGCTGTCTCCAGTGATTCCCGCAGTGATGTGTCCAGTCATTCCCAGAGTGCTGTCTCCCAACATTCTCGGAGTGCTGTCTCCAATAATTCCCGGAGTGCTATCTCCAAAACTTCCCGGAGTGCTGTCTATTGTCATTCCCGGAATGCTGTCTGGAGTCAATCCCAGAGTGCTGTCTCCAAACATTCCAGGAGTGCTGCCTCCAATCATTCCCGGTGTGCTGTCTCCAGTCATTCCCGGAGTGCTGTCTCCAAACATTCCAGGAGTGCTGTCTCCAAACATTCCTGCAGTGCTGTCTCCAAATATTCCCGGAGTGCTGTCTGCAAACATTCCTGGAATGCTGTCTCCAGTCATTCCCGGAGTGCTGTCTCCAGTCTTCCCCGGAGTGCTGTCTCCAAACATTCACGGAGTGCTGTCTCCAGTCATTCCTGGTGTGCTGACTCCAAACATCCCCCGAGTGCTGTCTCCAAACATTCCCGGAGTGCTGTCTCTAAACATTCCTTAGTGCTGGCTCCAAACATTCCCGGAGTGCTTGCTCCAGTCATTTAAGGAGTGCTGTCATTCCCGGAGTGCTTTCTACAAACATTCCCAGAGTGCTGTCTCCAGTCATTCCCGGAGTACTATCTCCAAACATTCCCGGAGTGCTGTCTCCAGTTATTCCCAGAGTGCTGTCATACCCGGAGTGCTGTCTCCAAATATTCCTGGAGTGCAGTCTCAAGTCATTCCCGTAGCGCTGCCTCCAAACTTTCCCGCAGTGTTGTCTCCTGCCATTCCCAGAGTGCTGTCTCCAGTCATTCCCGGACTGCTGTCTCCAGTCATTCTCGGAGTGCTGTCTCCAAACATTCCCGGAGTGCTGTGTCCAGTTTTTCCCCTGTGCTGTCATTCCCGGTGTGCTGTCTCCACACATTCCGGGGGTGCTGACTCCTATCATTGCCAGAGTGCTGTCTCCAAACATTCCCGGAGTGCTGTCTCCAAACATTCCCGGAGTGCTCTTTCCAATCATTCCCGGACTGATGTCTACAAACATTCCCGGAGTGCTGTCTCGAAATATTCCCGGAGTGCTGTCTCCAGTCATTCCCGGAGTGCTGACCAGAAACATTCCCGGAGTGCTGTATCCAAACATTCCCAGAGTGCTGTCTCGAAACAGTCCCGGAGCGCAGTCTCCAAACATTCCCGGACTGCTTTCTCCAAATATTCCCAACGTGCTGTCTCCATATATTCCCGGAGTGCTGTCTCCAAACAATACCGGGGTGCTGTCTCCAGTCATTCCCGTAGTGCTGCCTCCAA
Organism: Scyliorhinus torazame; assembly: GCF_047496885.1. Lineage (NCBI taxonomy): Eukaryota > Metazoa > Chordata > Chondrichthyes > Carcharhiniformes > Scyliorhinidae > Scyliorhinus > Scyliorhinus torazame. The sequence continues at coordinate 8,711,135 of NC_092718.1, forward strand.
ACATTCCCGGAGTGTTGTCTCCCAACATTCCCGGAGTGCAGTCTCCATATATTCCCTGAGTGCTGTCTCCAGTAATTCCCGCAGTGCTGTGTCCAGTCATTCCCAGAGTGCTGTCTCCCAACATTCTCGGAGTGCTGTCTCCAGTCATTCCCACAGTGTTGTCATTCCCCGAGTGCTGTCTCCAAACATTCCCAGGGTGCTGTCTCCAGACATTCCCGGAGTGCTGTCTCCAGTCATTCTCGGAGTGCTGTCTCCAAAAATTCCCGGAGTGCTGTGTCCAGTCATTCCCCGGTGCTGTCATTCCCGGTGTGCTGTCTCCACACATTCCGGGAGTGCTGACTCCTAACATTGCCAGAGTGCTGTCTCCAAACTTTCCCGGAATGCAGTATCCAAACATTTCCGGTGGGCTGTCTCCAAACATTCCCGGAGTGCTGTCTCCAAACATTCCCGGAGTGCTCTCTCCAATCATTCCCGGACTGATGTCTACAAACATTCCCGGAGTGCTGTCTCCAGTCATTCCGAGAGTGCTGTCTCCAGTCATTCTCGGAGTGCTGTCTACAAACATTCCCAGAGTGCTGTCTCCAAACAGTCCCGGACTGCTTTCTCCAAATATTCCCAACGTGCTGTCTCCAAATATTCCCGGAGTGCTGTCTCCAAACAATACCGGGGTGCTGTCTCCAGTCATTCTCGCAGTGCTGACATACACGGAGTGCTGCCTCCAAACTTTCCCGGAGTGTTGTCTCCCAACATTCCCGGAGTGCTGTCTCCATATATTCCCAGAGTGCTGTCTCCAGTGATTCCCGCAGTGCTGTGTCCAGTCATTCCCAGAGTGCTGTCTCCCAACATTCTCGGAGTGCTGTCTCCAATAATTCCCGGAGTGCTATCTCCAAAACTTCCCGGAGTGCTGTCTATTGTCATTCCCGGAATGCTGTCTGGAGTCAATCCCAGAGTGCTGTCTCCAAACATTCCAGGAGTGCTGCCTCCAATCATTCCCGGTGTGCTGTCTCCAGTCATTCCCGGAGTGCTGTCTCAAAACATTCCAGGAGTGCTGTCTCCAAACATTCCTGCAGTGCTGTCTCCAAATATTCCCGGAGTGCTGTGTCAAAATGGTCCCGGAGTGCTGTCTGCAAACATTCCTGGAATGCTGTCTCCAGTCATTCCCGGAGTGCTGTCTCCAAACATTCACGGAGTGCTGTCTCCAGTCATTCCTGGTGTGCTGACTCCAAACATCCCCCGAGTGCTGTCTCCAAACATTCCCGGAGTGCTGTCTCTAAACATTCCTTAGTGCTGGCTCCAAACATTCCCAGAGTGCTGGCTCCAGTCATTTAAGGAGTGCTGTCATTCCCGGAGTGCTTTCTACAAACATTCCCAGAGTGCTGTCTCCAGTCATTCCCGGAGTACTATCTCCAAACATTCCCGGAGTGCTGTCTCCAGTCATTCCCAGAGTGCTGTCATACCCGGAGTGCTGTCTCCAAATATTCCTGGAGTGCAGTCTCAAGTCATTCCCGTAGCGCTGCCTCCAAACTTTCCCGCAGGGTTGTCTCCCGACATTCCCAGAGTGCTGTCTCCAGTCATTCCCGGACTGCTGTCTCCAGTCATTCTCGGAGTGCTGTCTCCAAACATTCCCGGAGTGCTGTGTCCAGTCATTCCCCTGTGCTGTCATTCCCGGTGTGCTGTCACCACACAATCCGGGGGTGCTGACTCCTATCATTGCCAGAGTGCTGTCTCCAAACTTTCCCGGAATGCAGTCTCCAAACCTTTATGGTGGGCTGTCTCCAAACATTCCCGGAGTGCTGTCTCCAAACATTCCCGGAGTGCTCTTTCCAATCATTCCCGGACTGATGTCTACAAACATTCCCGGAGTGCTGTCTCGAAATATTCCCGGAGTGCTGTCTCCAGTCATTCCCGGAGTGCTGACCAGAAACATTCCCGGAGTGCTGTATCCAAACATTCCCAGAGTGCTGTCTCGAAACAGTCCCGGAGCACTGTCTCCAAACATTCCCGGACTGCTTTCTCCAAATATTCCCAACGTGCTGTCTCCAGTCATTCCCGTAGTGCTGCCTCCAAACATTCCCGGAGTGTTGTCTCCCAACATTCCCGGAGTGCAACCTCCATATATTCCCAGAGTGCTGTCTCCAGTAATTCCCGCAGTGCTGTGTCCAGTCATTCCCAGAGTGCTGTCTCCCAACATTCTCGGAGTGCTGTCTCCAGTCATTCCCACAGTGTTGTCATTCCCCGAGTGCTGTCTCCAAACATTCCCAGGGTGCAGTCTCCAGACATTCCCGGAGTGCTGTCTCCAAACATTCCGGGAGTGCTGTGTCCGGTTATTCCCAGAGTGCTGTCTCCAAACATTCCCGGAGTGCTGTCTCCAGTCATTACCCGAGCGCTGTCTCCAAACATTCCCGGAGTGCTGTCTCCAGTCAGTCCCGGAGAGCTGTCCCGAAACATTCCCGGAGTGCTGTCTACAAACATTCCCAGAGTGCTGTCTCCAGTCATTCCCGGAGTGCTGTCTCCAGTCATTCCCGGAGTGCTGTCTCCAGTCATTCCTGGAGTGCAGTCTACAAACATTCCCGGAGTGCTGTCTCCAAACATTCTCAGCGCGCTGTCTCCAAACATTCCCGGAGTGCTTTCTCAAAATATTCCAAATGTGCTGTCTCCAAAAATTCCCAGAGTGCTGTCTCCAGTCATTCCCGTAGTGCTGTCTCCAAACAATCCCGGAGTGCTGTCTCCAAACATTCCCGGACTGCTGTCTCCAGTCATTTCCGGAGTGCTTTCTCCAAACATTCCCGGAGTGCTGTCGCCAAACATTCCCAGAGTGCTGTCTTCAGTCATTCCCGGAGTGCTGTCTCCAAACATTCCCGGAGTGCTGTCTCAAAACATTCACCTAGTGCTGTCTCCAGTCATTCCCCGAGCGCTGTCTCCAAACATTCCCGGAGTGCTGTCTCCAGTCATTCCCGGAGAGCTGTCCCGAAACATTCCCGGAGTGCTGTCAACAAACATTCCCAGAGTGCTGTCTCCAGTCATTCCCGGAGTGCTGTCTCCAGTCATTCCCGGAGTGCTGTCTCCAGTCATTCCTGGAGTGCAGTCTGCAAACATTCCCAGAGTGCTGTCTACAAACATTCCCGGAGTGCTGTCTCCAAACATTCTCAGCGCGCTGTCTCCAAACATTCCCGGAGTGCTTTCTCAAAATATTCCAAATGTGCTGTCTCCAAAAATTCCCAGAGTGCTGTCTCCAGTCATTCCCGTAGTGCTGTCTCCAAACAATCCCGGAGTGCTGTCTCCAAAAATTCCCGGACTGCTGTCTCCAGTCATTCCCGGAGTGCTTTCTCCAAACATTCCCGGAGTGCTGTCGCCAAACATTCCCAGAGTGCTGTCTTCAGTCATTCCCGGAGTGCTGTCTCCAAACATTCCCGGAGTGCTGTCTCAAAACATTCACGTAGTGCTGTCTCCAAACATTCCCGGAGTGCTGTCGCCAAACATTCCCTGAGTGGTGTCTCCAAACATTCCCGGACTGATGTCTCCAATCATTCCCGGAGTGCTGTCTCCAGTCATTCCCGGACTGCTGTCTCCAGTCATTCCCGAAGTGCTGTCTCCAAACATTCCCGGAGTGCTTTCTCCAAACATTCCCAGAGTGCTGTCTCCAAACATTCCCGGAGTGCTTGCTCCAGTCATTTAAGGAGTGCTGTCATTCCCGGAGTGCTTTCTACAAACATTCCCAGAGTGCTGTCTCCAGTCATTCCCGGAGTACTATCTCCAAACATTCCCGGAGTGCTGTCTCCAGTCATTCCCAGAGTGCTGTCATACCCGGAGTGCTGTCTCCAAATATTCCTGGAGTGCAGTCTCAAGTCATTCCCGTAGCGCTGCCTCCAAACTTTCCCGCAGTGTTGTCTCCCGACATTCCCGGAGTGCTGTCTCCAGTCATTCAGGACTGCGGTCTCCAGTCATTCTTGGATTGCTGTCTCCAAACATTCCCGGAGTGCTGTGTCCAGTCATTCCCCAGTGCTGTCATTCCCGGTGTTCTGTTTCCACACATTCCGGGAGTGCTGACTCCTAACATTGCGAAAGTGCTGTTTCCAAACTTTCCCGGAATGCAGTCTCCAAACATTTACGGTGGGCTGTCACCAAACATTCCCGGAGTGCTGTCTCCAAACACTCCCGGAGTGCTCTCTCCAATCATTCCCGGACTGATGTCTACAAACATTCCCGGAGTGCTGTCTCCAAATATTCCCGGAGTGCTGTCTCCAGTCATTACCGGAGTGCTGACCCGAAACATTCCCGGAGTGCTGTATCCAAACATTCCCGGAGTGCTGTCTCCAGTCATTCCGAGAGTGCTGTGTCCAGTCATTCCCGGAGTGCTGTCTCCAAACATACCCGGAGTGCTGTCTCCTGTCATTCCGAGAGTGCTGTGTCCAGTCATTCCCGGAGTGCTGTCTCCAAACAGTCCCGGAGCGCTGTCTCCAAACATTCCCGGACTGCTTTCTCCAAATATTCCCAATGTGCTGTCTCCAAATATTCCCGGAGTGCTGTCTCCAAACAATACCGGGGTGCTGTCTCCAGTCATTCCTGGAGTGCTGTCTCCAGTCATTCCCGTAGTGCTGCCTCCAAACTTTCCCGGAGTGTAGTCTCCCAACATTCCCGGAGTGCTGTCTCCATATATTCCCAGAGTGCTGTCTCCAGTGATTCCCTCAGTGCTGTGTCCAGTCATTCTCAGAGTGCTGTCTCCCAACATTCTCGGAGTGCTGTTTCCAATCATTCCCGGAGTGCTATCTCCAAAACTACCCGGAGTGCTGTCTCCAGTCATTCCCACAGTGCTGTCATTCCCCGAGTGCTGTCTCCAAACATTCCCAGGGTGCTGTCTCCAGACATTCCGGGAGTGCTGTGTCCGGTCATTCCCAGAGTGCTGTCTCCAAACATTCCCGGAGTGCTGTCTCCAAACATTCCCAGAGTGCTGTCTCCAGTCATTCCCCGAGTGCTGTCTCCAAACATTCCCGGAGTGCTGTCTCCAGTCATTCCCGGAGAGCTGCCCCAAAACATTCCCGGAGTGCTGTCTACAAACATTCCCGGAGTGCTGTCTCCAGTCATTCCCGGTGTGCTGTCTCCAGTCATTCCCGGAGTGCTGTCATCTAACATTCCCGGAGTGCTGTCTCCAAACATTTCTGGGGTGCTGTCTCCAAATATTTCCGGAATTCTGTCTCCAAACATTCCGAGAGTGCTGTCTCCAGTCATTCCCGGAGTGCAGTCTGCAAACATTCCCGGGTGCTGTCTACAAACATTCCCGGAGTGCTGTCTCCAAACATTCTCGGCGCGCTGTCTCCAAACATTCCCGGTGTTCTTTCTCAAAATATTCCAAATGTGATGACTCCAATAAATCCCGGAGTGCTGTCTCCAAACATTCCCGGAGTTCTGTCTCCAATCTTTCCCAGAGTGCTTTCTCCAAATGTTCCCGGAGTGCTGTCTCCAAACATTCCCGGAGTGCTGTCTCCAGTCATTCCCGGAGTGCTTTCTCCAAACATTCCCAGAGTGCTGTCTCTAAACATTCCCGGAGTGCTGTCTCCAAACATTCCCGGAATGCTGTCTCCAAACAATACCGGGGTGCTGTCTTCCGTCATTCCCGGAGAGCTGTCCCGAAACATTCCCGGAGTGCTGTCTACAAACATTCCCGGAGTGCTGTCTCCAGTCATTCCCGGTGTGCTGTCTCCAGTCATTCCCAGAGTGCTGTCATCTAACATTCCCGGAGTGCTGTCTCCAAACATTTCTGGGGTGCTGTCTCCAAATACTTCCGGAATTCTGTTCCAAACATTCCGAGAGTGCTGTCTCCAGTCATTCCCGGAGTGCAGTCTGCAAACATTCCCGGAGTGCTGTCTACAAACATTCCCGGAGTGCTGTCTCCAAACATTCTCGGCGCGCTGTCTCCAAACATTCCCGGAGTGCTTTCTCAAAATATTCCACATGTGCTGTCTACAAAAATTCCCGGAGTGCTGTCTCCAGTCATTCCCGTAGTGCTGTCTCCAATAAATCCCGGAGTGCTGTGGCCAAACATTCCCGGAGTTCTGTCTTCAATCTTTCCCAGAGTGCTTTCTCCAAATGTTCCCGGGGTGCAGTCTCCAAACATTCCCGGAGTGCTGTCTCCAGTCATTCCCGGAGTGCTTTCTCCAAACATTCCCGGAGTGCTGTCTCCAAACATTCCCGGAGTGCTGTCTCCAAACAATACCGGAGTGCTGTCTCCAGTCATTCCCGGATAGCTGTCCCGAAACATTCCCGGAGTGCGGTCTACAAACATTCCCAGAGTGCTGTCTCCAGTCATTCCCGGAGTGCTGTCTCCAGTCATTCCCGGAGTGCTGTGTCCAGTCATTCCTGGAGTGCAGTCTGCAAGCATTCCCAGAGTGCTGTCTACAAACATTCCCGTAGTGCTGTCTCCAAACATTCTCAGCGCGCTGTCTCCAAACATTCCCGGAGTGCTTTCTCAAAATATTCCAAATGTGCTGTCTCCAAAAATTCCCAGAGTGCTGTCTCCAGTCATTCCCCTAGTGCTGTCTCCAAACAATCCCTGAGTGCTGTCTCCAAACATTCCCAGAGTGCTGTCTCCAGTCATTCCCGGAGTGCTTTCTCCAAACATTCCCGAAGTGCTGTCGCCAAACATTCCCAGAGTGCTGTCTTCAGTCATTCCCGGAGTGCTGTCTCCAAATATTCCCGGAGTGCTGTCTCAAAACATTCACGTAGTGCTGTCTCCAGACATTCCCGGAGTGCAGTCTCCAGTCATTCCCGGAGTGCTGTCTGCAGTCTTTCCCGTAGTGCTGTCACCAAACATTCCCGGAGTGCTGTCGCAAAACATTCCCGGAGTGGTGTCTCCAAACATTCCCGGACTGATGTCTCCAATCATTCCCGGAGTGCTGTCTCCAGTCATTCACGGACTGCTGTCTCCAGTCATTCCCAAAGTGCTGTCTCCAAACATTCCCGGAGTGCTTTCTCCAAACATTCCCAGAGTGCTGTCTCCAAACATTCCCGGAGTGCTGTCTCCAAACATTCCCGGAGTGCTGTCTCTTGTCATTCCCGGAGTGCTGTCTGGAGTCAATCCCAGGGTGCTGTCTCCAAACATTCCAGGAGTGCTGTCTCCAATCATTCCCGGAGTGCTGTCTCCAGTCATTCCCGGAGTGCTGTCTCCAAACATTCAAGGAGTGCTGTCTCCAAACATTCCTGCAGTGCTGTCTCCAAATATTCCCGGAGTACTGTGTCCAAATATTCCCGGAGTGCTGTCTGCAAACATTCCTGGAATGCTGTCTCCAGTCATTCCCGGAGTGCTGTCTCCAGTCTTTCCCGGAGTGCTGTCTCCAAACATTCACGGAGTGCTGTCTCCAGTCATTTAAGGAGTGCTGTCATTCCCGGAGTGCTTTCTACAAACATTCCCAGAGTGCTGTCTCCAGTCATTCCCGGAGTACTATCTCCAAACATTCCCGGAGTGCTGTCTCCAGTCATTCCCAGAGTGCTGTCATACCCGGAGTGCTGTCTCCAAATATTCCTGGAGTCCTTTCTCAAGTCATTCCCGTAGCGCTGCCTCCAAACATTCACGCAGTGTTGTCTCCCGACATTCCCGGAGTGCTGTCTCCAGTCATTCCCGGACTGCGGTCTCCAGTCATTCTTGGATTGCTGTCTGCAAACATTCCCGGAGTGCTGTGTCCAGTCATTCCCCAGTGCTGTCATTCCCGGTGTGCTGTTTCCACACATTCCTGGAGTGCTGACTCCTAACATTGCCAGAGTGCTGTCTCCAAACTTTCCCGGAATGCAGTCTCCAAACATTTACGGTGGGCTGTCACCAAACATTCCCGGAGTGCTGTCTCCAAACATTCCCGGAGTGCTCTCTCCAATCATTCCCGGACTGATGTCCACAAACATTCCCGGAGTGCTGTCTCCAAATATTCCCGGAGTGCTGTCTCCAGTCATTCCCGGAGTGCTGTCTCCAAACATACCCGGAGTGCTGTCTCCAGTCATTCTCCGAGTGCTGTCTACAAACATTCCCAGAGTGCTGTCTCCAAACAGTCGCGGAGCGTGTCTCCAAACATGCCCGGACTGCTTTCTCCAAATATTTCCAATGTGCTGTCTCCAAATATTCCCGGAGTGCTGTCTCCAAACAATACCGGGGTGCTGTCTCCAGTCATTCCCGTAGTGCTGCCTCCAAACTTTCCCGGAGTGTAGTCTCCCAACATTCCCGGAGTGCTGTCTCCATATATTCCCAGAGTGCTGTCTCCAGTGATTCCCTCAGTGCTGTGTCCAGTCATTCTCAGAGTGCTGTCTCCCAACATTCTCGGAGTGCTGTTTCCAATCATTCCCGGAGTGCTATCTCCAAAACTACCCGGAGTGCTGTCTCCAGTCATTCCCACAGTGCTGTCATTCCCCGAGTGCTGTCTCCAAACATTCCCAGGGTGCGGTCTCCAGACATTCCGCGAGTGCTGTCTCCAAACATTCCGGGAGTGCTGCGTCCGGTCATTCCCAGAGTGCTGTGTCCGGTCATTCCCAGAGTGATGTCTCCAAACATTCCCGGAGTGCTGTCTCCAGTCATTCCCGGAGAGCTGTCCCGAAACATTCCCGGAGTGCTGTCTACAAACATTCCCGGAGTGCTGTCTCCAGTCATTCCCGGTGTGCTGTCTCCAGTCATTCCCGGAGTGCTGTAATCTAACATTCCCGGAGTGCTGTCTCCAAACATTTCTGGGGTGCTGTCTCCAAATATTTCCGGAATTCTGTCTCCAAACATTCCAAGAGTGCTGTCTCCAGTCATTCCCGGAGTGCAGTCTGCAAGCATTCCCGGAGTGCTGTCTACAAACATTCCCGGAGTGCTGTCTCCAAACATTCTCGGCGCGCTGTCTCCAAACATTCCCGGAGTGCTTTCTCAAAATATTCCAAATGTGCTGTCTCCAAAAATTGCCAGAGTGCTGTCTCCAGTCATTCCCGTAGTGCTGTCTCCAATAAATCCCGGAGTGCTGTCTCCAAACATTCCCGGAGTTCTGTCTCCAATCTTTCCCAGAGTGCTTTCTCCAAATGTTCCCGGAGTGCTGTCTCCAAACATTCGCGGAGTGCTGTCTCCAGTCATTCCCGGAGTGCTGTCTCCAGTCTTTCCTGGAGTGCAGTCTGCAAACATTCCCAGAGTGCTGTCTACAAACATTCCCGGAGCGCTGTCTCCAAACATTCTCAGCGCGCTGTCTCCAAACATTCCCGGAGTGCTTTCTCAAAATATTCCAAATGTGCAGTCTCCAAAAATTCCTAGAGTGCTGTCTCCAGTCATTCCCGTACTGCTGTCTCCAAACAATCCCGGAGTGCTGCCGCCAAACATTCCCGGAGTGCTGTCTCCAGTCATACCAGGAGTGCTGTCTCCAAATATTCCTGGAGTGCAGTCTCAAGTCATTCCCGTAGCGCTGCCTCCAAACTTTCCCACAGTGTTGTCTCCCGACATTCCCGGAGTGCTGTCTCCCGACATTCCCGGAGTGCTGTCTCCAAACATTCCCGGAGTGCTGTCTCCAAACAATACCGGGGTGCTGTCTCCAGTCATTCCCGGAGTGCTGTCTCCAGTCATTCCCGGACTGCTGTCTCCAGTCATTCTCGGAGTGCTGTCTCCAAACATTCCCGGAGTGCTGTGTCCAGTCATTCCCCTGTGCTGTCATTCCCGGTGTGCTGTCACCACACATTCCGGGAGTGCTGACTCCTATCATTGCCAGAGTGCTGTCTCCAAACTTTCCCGGAATGCAGTCTCCAAACCTTTACGGTGGGCTGTCTCCAAACATTCCCGGAGTGCTGTCTCCAAACATTCCCGGAGTGCTCTTTCCAATCATTCCCGGACTGATGTCTACAAACATTCCCGGAGTGCTGTCTCGAAATATTCCCGGAGTGCTGTCTCCAGTCATTCCCGGAGTGCTGACCAGAAACATTCCCGGAGTGCTGTATCCAAACATTCCCAGAGTGCTGTCTCGAAACAGTCCCGGAGCACTGTCTGCAAACATTCCCGGACTGCTTTCTCCAAATATTCCCAACGTGCTGTCTCCATATATTCCCGGAGTGCTGTCTCCAAACAATACCGGGGTGCTGTCTCCAGTCATTCCCGTAGTGCTGCCTCCAAACATTCCCGGAGTGTTGTCTCCCAACATTCCCGGAGTGCAGTCTCCATATATTCCCAGAGTGCTGTCTCCAGTAATTCCCGCAGTGCTGTGTCCAGTCATTCCCAGAGTGCTGTCTCCCAACATTCTCGGAGTGCTGTCTCCAGTCATTCCCACAGTGTTGTCATTCCCCGAGTGCTGTCTCCAAACATTCCCAGGGTGCAGTCTCCAGACATTCCCGGAGTGCTGTCTCCAAACATTCCGGGAGTGCTGTGTCCGGTTATTCCCAGAGTGCTGTCTCCAAACATTCCCGGAGTGCTGTCTCCAGTCATTACCCGAGCGCTGTCTCCAAACATTCCCGGAGTGCTGTCTCCAGTCAGTCCCGGAGAGCTGTCCCGAAACATTCCCGGAGTGCTGTCTACAAACATTCCCAGAGTGCTGTCTCCAGTCATTCCCGGAGTGCTGTCTCCAGTCATTCCCGGAGTGCTGTCTCCAGTCATTCCTGGAGTGCAGTCTACAAACATTCCCGGAGTGCTGTCTCCAAACATTCTCAGCGCGCTGTCTCCAAACATTCCCGGAGTGCTTTCTCAAAATATTCCAAATGTGCTGTCTCCAAAAATTCCCAGAGTGCTGTCTCCAGTCATTCCCGTAGTGCTGTCTCCAAACATTCCCGGAGTGCTGTCTCCAGTCAGTCCCGGAGAGCTGTCCCGAAACATTCCCGGAGTGCTGTCTACAAACATTCCCAGAGTGCTGTCTCCAGTCATTCCCGGAGTGCTGTCTCCAGTCATTCCCGGAGTGCTGTCTCCAGTCATTCCTGGAGTGCAGTCTACAAACATTCCCGGAGTGCTGTCTCCAAACATTCTCAGCGCGCTGTCTCCAAACATTCCCGGAGTGCTTTCTCAAAATATTCCAAATGTGCTGTCTCCAAAAATTCCCAGAGTGCTGTCTCCAGTCATTCCCGTAGTGCTGTCTCCAAACAATCCCGGAGTGCTGTCTCCAAACATTCCCGAACTGCTGTCTCCAGTCATTTCCGGAGTGCTTTCTCCAAACATTCCCGGAGTGCTGTCGCCAAACATTCCCAGAGTGCTGTCTTCAGTCATTCACGGAGTGCTGTCTCCAAACATTCCCGGAGTGCTGTCTCAAAACATTCACCTAGTGCTGTCTCCAGTCATTCCCCGAGCGCTGTCTCCAAACATTCCCGGAGTGCTGTCTCCAGTCATTCCCGGAGAGCTGTCCCGAAACATTCCCGGAGTGCTGTCAACAAACATTCCCAGAGTGCTGTCTCCAGTCATTCCCGGAGTGCTGTCTCCAGTCATTCCCGGAGTGCTGTCTCCAGTCATTCCTGGAGTGCAGTCTGCAAACATTCCCAGAGTGCTGTCTACAAACATTCCCGGAGTGCTGTCTCCAAACATTCTCAGCGCGCTGTCTCCAAACATTCCCGGAGTGCTTTCTCAAAATATTCCAAATGTGCTGTCTCCAAAAATTCCCAGAGTGCTGTCTCCAGTCATTCCCGTAGTGCTGTCTCCAAACAATCCCGGAGTGCTGTCTCCAAAAATTCCCGGACTGCTGTCTCCAGTCATTCCCGGAGTGCTTTCTCCAAACATTCCCGGAGTGCTGTCGCCAAACATTCCCAGAGTGCTGTCTTCAGTCATTCCCGGAGTGCTGTCTCCAAACATTCCCGGAGTGCTGTCTCAAAACATTCACGTAGTGCTGTCTCCAAACATTCCCGGAGTGCTGTCGCCAAACATTCCCTGAGTGGTGTCTCCAAACATTCCCGGACTGATGTCTCCAATCATTCCCGGAGTGCTGTCTCCAGTCATTCCCGGACTGCTGTCTCCAGTCATTCCCGAAGTGCTGTCTCCAAACATTCCCGGAGTGCTTTCTCCAAACATTCCCAGAGTGCTGTCTCCAAACATTCCCGGAGTGCTTGCTCCAGTCATTTAAGGAGTGCTGTCATTCCCGGAGTGCTTTCTACAAACATTCCCAGAGTGCTGTCTCCAGTCATTCCCGGAGTACTATCTCCAAACATTCCCGGAGTGCTGTCTCCAGTCATTCCCAGAGTGCTGTCATACCCGGAGTGCTGTCTCCAAATATTCCTGGAGTGCAGTCTCAAGTCATTCCCGTAGCGCTGCCTCCAAGCTTTCCCGCAGTGTTGTCTCCCGACATTCCCGGAGTGCTGTCTCCAGTCATTCAGGACTGCGGTCTCCAGTCATTCTTGGATTGCTGTCTCCAAACATTCCCGGAGTGCTGTGTCCAGTCATTCCCCAGTGCTGTCATTCCCGGTGTTCTGTTTCCACACATTCCGGGAGTGCTGACTCCTAACATTGCGAAAGTGCTGTTTCCAAACTTTCCCGGAATGCAGTCTCCAAACATTTACGGTGGGCTGTCACCAAACATTCCCGGAGTGCTGTCTCCAAACACTCCCGGAGTGCTCTCTCCAATCATTCCCGGACTGATGTCTACAAACATTCCCGGAGTGCTGTCTCCAAATATTCCCGGAGTGCTGTCTCCAGTCATTACCGGAGTGCTGACCCGAAACATTCCCGGAGTGCTGTATCCAAACATTCCCGGAGTGCTGTCTCCAGTCATTCCGAGAGTGCTGTGTCCAGTCATTCCCGGAGTGCTGTCTCCAAACATACCCGGAGTGCTGTCTCCTGTCATTCCGAGAGTGCTGTGTCCAGTCATTCCCGGAGTGCTGTCTCCAAACAGTCCCGGAGCGCTGTCTCCAAACATTCCCGGACTGCTTTCTCCAAATATTCCCAATGTGCTGTCTCCAAATATTCCCGGAGTGCTGTCTCCAAACAATACCGGGGTGCTGTCTCCAGTCATTCCTGGAGTGCTGTCTCCAGTCATTCCCGTAGTGCTGCCTCCAAACTTTCCCGGAGTGTAGTCTCCCAACATTCCCGGAGTGCTGTCTCCATATATTCCCAGAGTGCTGTCTCCAGTGATTCCCTCAGTGCTGTGTCCAGTCATTCTCAGAGTGCTGTCTCCCAACATTCTCGGAGTGCTGTTTCCAATCATTCCCGGAGTGCTATCTCCAAAACTACCCGGAGTGCTGTCTCCAGTCATTCCCACAGTGCTGTCATTCCCCGAGTGCTGTCTCCAAACATTCCCAGGGTGCTGTCTCCAGACATTCCGGGAGTGCTGTGTCCGGTCATTCCCAGAGTGCTGTCTCCAAACATTCCCGGAGTGCTGTCTCCAAACATTCCCAGAGTGCTGTCTCCAGTCATTCCCCGAGTGCTGTCTCCAAACATTCCCGGAGTGCTGTCTCCAGTCATTCCCGGAGAGCTGCCCCAAAACATTCCCGGAGTGCTGTCTACAAACATTCCCGGAGTGCTGTCTCCAGTCATTCCCGGTGTGCTGTCTCCAGTCATTCCCGGAGTGCTGTCATCTAACATTCCCGGAGTGCTGTCTCCAAACATTTCTGGGGTGCTGTCTCCAAATATTTCCGGAATTCTGTCTCCAAACATTCCGAGAGTGCTGTCTCCAGTCATTCCCGGAGTGCAGTCTGCAAACATTCCCGGAGTGCTGTCTACAAACATTCCCGGAGTGCTGTCTCCAAACATTCTCGGCGCGCTGTCTCCAAACATTCCCGGTGTTCTTTCTCAAAATATTCCAAATGTGATGACTCCAATAAATCCCGGAGTGCTGTCTCCAAACATTCCCGGAGTTCTGTCTCCAATCTTTCCCAGAGTGCTTTCTCCAAATGTTCCCGGAGTGCTGTCTCCAAACATTCCCGGAGTGCTGTCTCCAGTCATTCCCGGAGTGCTTTCTCCAAACATTCCCAGAGTGCTGTCTCTAAACATTCCCGGAGTGCTGTCTCCAAACATTCCCGGAATGCTGTCTCCAAACAATACCGGGGTGCTGTCTTCCGTCATTCCCGGAGAGCTGTCCCGAAACATTCCCGGAGTGCTGTCTACAAACATTCCCGGAGTGCTGTCTCCAGTCATTCCCGGTGTGCTGTCTCCAGTCATTCCCGGAGTGCTGTCATCTAACATTCCCGGAGTGCTGTCTCCAAACATTTCTGGGGTGCTGTCTCCAAATACTTCCGGAATTCTGTTCCAAACATTCCGAGAGTGCTGTCTCCAGTCATTCCCGGAGTGCAGTCTGCAAACATTCCCGGAGTGCTGTCTACAAACATTCCCGGAGTGCTGTCTCCAAACATTCTCGGCGCGCTGTCTCCAAACATTCCCGGAGTGCTTTCTCAAAATATTCCACATGTGCTGTCTACAAAAATTCCCGGAGTGCTGTCTCCAGTCATTCCCGTAGTGCTGTCTCCAATAAATCCCGGAGTGCTGTGGCCAAACATTCCCGGAGTTCTGTCTCCAATCTTTCCCAGAGTGCTTTCTCCAAATGTTCCCGGGGTGCAGTCTCCAAACATTCCCGGAGTGCTGTCTCCAGTCATTCCCGGAGTGCTTTCTCCAAACATTCCCGGAGTGCTGTCTCCAAACATTCCCGGAGTGCTGTCTCCAAACAATACCGGAGTGCTGTCTCCAGTCATTCCCGGATAGCTGTCCCGAAACATTCCCGGAGTGCGGTCTACAAACATTCCCAGAGTGCTGTCTCCAGTCATTCCCGGAGTGCTGTCTCCAGTCATTCCCGGAGTGCTGTCTCCAGTCATTCCTGGAGTGCAGTCTGCAAGCATTCCCAGAGTGCTGTCTACAAACATTCCCGTAGTGCTGTCTCCAAACATTCTCAGCGCGCTGTCTCCAAACATTCCCGGAGTGCTTTCTCAAAATATTCCAAATGTGCTGTCTCCAAAAATTCCCAGAGTGCTGTCTCCAGTCATTCCCCTAGTGCTGTCTCCAAACAATCCCTGAGTGCTGTCTCCAAACATTCCCAGAGTGCTGTCTCCAGTCATTCCCGGAGTGCTTTCTCCAAACATTCCCGAAGTGCTGTCGCCAAACATTCCCAGAGTGCTGTCTTCAGTCATTCCCGGAGTGCTGTCTCCAAATATTCCCGGAGTGCTGTCTCAAAACATTCACGTAGTGCTGTCTCCAGACATTCCCGGAGTGCAGTCTCCAGTCATTCCCGGAGTGCTGTCTGCAGTCTTTCCCGTAGTGCTGTCACCAAACATTCCCGGAGTGCTGTCGCAAAACATTCCCGGAGTGGTGTCTCCAAACATTCCCGGACTGATGTCTCCAATCATTCCCGGAGTGCTGTCTCCAGTCATTCACGGACTGCTGTCTCCAGTCATTCCCGAAGTGCTGTCTCCAAACATTCCCGGAGTGCTTTCTCCAAACATTCCCAGAGTGCTGTCTCCAAACATTCCCGGAGTGCTGTCTCCAAACATTCCCGGAGTGCTGTCTCTTGTCATTCCCGGAGTGCTGTCTGGAGTCAATCCCAGGGTGCTGTCTCCAAACATTCCAGGAGTGCTGTCTCCAATCATTCCCGGAGTGCTGTCTCCAGTCATTCCCGGAGTGCTGTCTCCAAACATTCAAGGAGTGCTGTCTCCAAACATTCCTGCAGTGCTGTCTCCAAATATTCCCGGAGTACTGTGTCCAAATATTCCCGGAGTGCTGTCTGCAAACATTCCTGGAATGCTGTCTCCAGTCATTCCCGGAGTGCTGTCTCCAGTCTTTCCCGGAGTGCTGTCTCCAAACATTCACGGAGTGCTGTCTCCAGTCATTTAAGGAGTGCTGTCATTCCCGGAGTGCTTTCTACAAACATTCCCAGAGTGCTGTCTCCAGTCATTCCCGGAGTACTATCTCCAAACATTCCCGGAGTGCTGTCTCCAGTCATTCCCAGAGTGCTGTCATACCCGGAGTGCTGTCTCCAAATATTCCTGGAGTCCTTTCTCAAGTCATTCCCGTAGCGCTGCCTCCAAACATTCACGCAGTGTTGTCTCCCGACATTCCCGGAGTGCTGTCTCCAGTCATTCCCGGACTGCGGTCTCCAGTCATTCTTGGATTGCTGTCTGCAAACATTCCCGGAGTGCTGTGTCCAGTCATTCCCCAGTGCTGTCATTCCCGGTGTGCTGTTTCCACACATTCCTGGAGTGCTGACTCCTAACATTGCCAGAGTGCTGTCTCCAAACTTTCCCGGAATGCAGTCTCCAAACATTTACGGTGGGCTGTCACCAAACAATCCAGGAGTGCTGTCTCCAAACATTCCCGGAGTGCTCTCTCCAATCATTCCCGGACTGATGTCTACAAACATTCCCGGAGGGCTGTCTCCAAATATTCCCGGAGTGCTGTCTCCAGTCATTCCCGGAGTGCTGTCTCCAAACATACCCGGAGTGCTGTCTCCAGTCATTCTCCGAGTGCTGTCTACAAACATTCCCAGAGTGCTATCTCCAAACAGTCGCGGAGCGTGTCTCCAAACATGCCCGGACTGCTTTCTCCAAATATTCCCAATGTGCTGTCTCCAAATATTCCCAGAGTGCTGTCTCCAAACAATACCGGGGTGCTGTCTCCAGTCATTCCCGTAGTGCTGCCTCCAAACTTTCCCGGAGTGTAGTCTCCCAACATTCCCGGAGTGCTGTCTCCATATATTCCCAGAGTGCTGTCTCCAGTGATTCCCTCAGTGCTGTGTCCAGTCATTCTCAGAGTGCTGTCTCCCAACATTCTCGGAGTGCTGTTTCCAATCATTCCCGGAGTGCTATCTCCAAAACTACCCGGAGTGCTGTCTCCAGTCATTCCCACAGTGCTGTCATTCCCCGAGTGCTGTCTCCAAACATTCCCAGGGTGCGGTCTCCAGACATTCCGCGAGTGCTGTCTCCAAACATTCCGGGAGTGCTGCGTCCGGTCATTCCCAGAGTGCTGTGTCCGGTCATTCCCAGAGTGATGTCTCCAAACATTCCCGGAGTGCTGTCTCCAGTCATTCCCGGAGAGCTGTCCCGAAACATTCCCGGAGTGCTGTCTACAAACATTCCCGGAGTGCTGTCTCCAGTCATTCCCGGTGTGCTGTCTCCAGTCATTCCCGGAGTGCTGTCATCTAACATTCCCGGAGTGCTGTCTCCAAACATTTCTGGGGTGCTGTCTCCAAATATTTCCGGAATTCTGTCTCCAAACATTCCAAGAGTGCTGTCTCTAGTCATTCCCGGAGTGCAGTCTGCAAGCATTCCCGGAGTGCTGTCTACAAACATTCCCGGAGTGCTGTCTCCAAACATTCTCGGCGCGCTGTCTCCAAACATTCCCGGACTGCTTTCTCAAAATATTCCAAATGTGCTGTCTCCAAAAATTGCCAGAGTGCTGTCTCCAGTCATTCCCGTAGTGCTGTCTCCAATAAATCCCGGAGTGCTGTCTCCAAACATTCCCGGAGTTCTGTCTCCAATCTTTCCCAGAGTGCTTTCTCCAAATGTTCCCGGAGTGCTGTCTCCAAACATTCCCGGAGTGCTGTCTCCAGTCATTCCCGGAGTGCTGTCTCCAGTCTTTCCTGGAGTGCAGTCTGCAAACATTCCCAGAGTGCTGTCTACAAACATTCCCGGAGTGCTGTCTCCAAACATTCTCAGCGCGCTGTCTCCAAACATTCCCGGAGTGCTTTCTCAAAATATTCCAAATGT
Source organism: Scyliorhinus torazame (assembly GCF_047496885.1). NCBI lineage: Eukaryota > Metazoa > Chordata > Chondrichthyes > Carcharhiniformes > Scyliorhinidae > Scyliorhinus > Scyliorhinus torazame. The sequence continues at coordinate 8,728,718 of NC_092718.1, forward strand.
GCAGTCTCCAAAAATTCCTAGAGTGCTGTCTCCAGTCATTCCCGTACTGCTGTCTCCAAACAATCCCGGAGTGCTGCCGCCAAACATTCCCGGAGTGCTGTCTCCAGTCATACCAGGAGTGCTGTCTCCAAATATTCCTGGAGTGCAGTCTCAAGTCATTCCCGTAGCGCTGCCTCCAAACTTTCCCACAGTGTTGTCTCCCGACATTCCCGGAGTGCTGTCTCCAAACTTTCCCGGAGTGCTGTCTCCAAACAATACCGGGGTGCTGTCTCCAGTCATGCCCGGAGTGCTGTCTCCAAACTTTCCCAGAGTGCTGCCTCCAATCATTCCCGGAGTGCTATCTCCAAACCTTCCCGGAGTGTTGTCTCCAGTCATTCCCGCAGTGCTGTCATTCCCGGAGTGCGGTCTCCAAACATTCCCAGAGTGCTGTCTACACTCATTCCCGAAGAGCTGTCTCCAAACATTCCCGGAGTGCAGTCTCCAGTCATTCCCGGAGTGCTGTCTCCAAACAATCCCGGAGTGCTTTCTCCAAACATTCACGGAGTGCTGTCTCCAAGCACTCCCGGAGGGCTGTCTCCAATCATTCCCGGAGTGCTGTCCCCAAACATTCCCGGAGTGCTGTCTCCAGTCATTCCCGGAGTGCTGTCTCCAGTCATTCCCCGAGTGCATTCTCCAAACATTCCCGGAGTGCTGTCTACAAACATTCCCGGAGTGCTGTCTCCAAACATTCTTTAGTGCTGGCTCCAATCATTCCCGGAGTTCTTGCTCCAGTCATTTAAGGAGTGCTGTCATTCCCGGGTGCTGTCTCCAAACATTCCCGGAATGCTGTCTCCAGTCATTCCCGGAGTTTTGTCATACCCGGAGTGTTGTCTCCAAACATTCCCGGAGAGCTGTCTCCAAACATTCCCGGAGAGCTGTCCCAAAACATTCCCGGAGTGCTGTCTACCAACATTCCCAGAGTGCTGTCTCCAGTCATTCCCGGAGTGCTGTCTCCAGTCATTCCCGGAGTGCTGTCTCCAGTCATTCCTAGAGTGCAGTCTGCAAACATTCCCAGAGTGCTGTCTACAAACATTCCCGGAGTGCTGTCTCCAAACATTCTCAGCGCGCTGTCTCCAAACATTCCCGGAGTGCTTTCTCAAAATATTCCAAATGTGCTGTCTCCAAAAATTCCCAGAGTGCTGTCTCCAGTCATTCCCGTAGTGCTGTCTCCAAACAATCCCGGAGTGCTGTCTCCAAATATTCCCGGAGTGCTGTCTCCAGTCATTCCCGGAGTGCTTTCTCCAAACATTCCCGGAGTGCTGTCGCCAAACATTCGCAGAGTGCTGTCTTCAGTCATTCCCGGAGTGCTGTCTCAAACATTCCCGGAGTGCTGTCTCAAAACATTCACGTAGTGCTGTCTCCAAACTTTCCCGGAGTGCAGTCTCCAGTCATTCCCGGAGTGCTGTCTGCAGTCTTTCCCATAGTGCTGTCACCAAACATTCGCGGAGTGCTGTCGCCAAACATTCCCGGAGTGGTGTCTCCAAACATTCCCGGACTGATGTCTCCAATCATTCCCGGAGTGCTGTCTCCAGTCATTCCCGGACTGCTGTCTCCAGTCATTCCAGAAGTGCTTTCTCCAAACATTCCCAGAGTGCTGTCTCCAAACATTCCCGGAGTGCTGTCTCCAAATATTCCCGGAGTGCTGTCTCCAGTCATTCCCGGAGTGCTTTCTCCAAACATTCCCGGAGTGCTGTCGCCAAACATTCGCAGAGTGCTGTCTCCAGTCAGTCCCGGAGAGCTGTCCCGAAACATTCCCGGAGTGCTGTCTACAAACATTCCCAGAGTGCTGTCTCCAGTCATTCCCGGAGTGCTGTCTCCAGTCATTCCCGGAGTGCTGTCTCCAGTCATTCCTGAAGTGCAGTCTACAAACATTCCCGGAGTGCTGTCTCCAAACATTCTCAGCGCGCTGTCTCCAAACATTCCCGGAGTGCTTTCTCAAAATATTCCAAATGTGCTGTCTCCAAAAATTCCCAGAGTGCTGTCTCCAGTCATTCCCGTAGTGCTGTCTCCAAACAATCCCGGAGTGCTGTCTCCAAACATTCCCGGACTGCTGTCTCCAGTCATTTCCGGAGTGCTTTCTCCAAACATTCCCGGAGTGCTGTCGCCAAACATTCCCAGAGTGCTGTCTTCAGTCATTCCCGGAGTGCTGTCTCCAAACATTCCCGGAGTGCTGTCTCAAAACATTCACCTAGTGCTGTCTCCAGTCATTCCCCGAGCGCTGTCTCCAAACATTCCCGGAGTGCTGTCTCCAGTCATTCCCGGAGAGCTGTCCCGAAACATTCCCGGAGTGCTGTCAACAAACATTCCCAGAGTGCTGTCTCCAGTCATTCCCGGAGTGCTGTCTCCAGTCATTCCCGGAGTGCTGTCTCCAGTCATTCCTGGAGTGCAGTCTGCAAACATTCCCAGAGTGCTGTCTACAAACATTCCCGGAGTGCTGTCTCCAAACATTCTCAGCGCGCTGTCTCCAAACATTCCCGGAGTGCTTTCTCAAAATATTCCAAATGTGCTGTCTCCAAAAATTCCCAGAGTGCTGTCTCCAGTCATTCCCGTAGTGCTGTCTCCAAACAATCCCGGAGTGCTGTCTCAAAAATTCCCGGACTGCTGTCTCCAGTCATTCCCGGAGTGCTTTCTCCAAACATTCCCGGAGTGCTGTCGCCAAACAATCCCAGAGTGCTGTCTTCAGTCATTCCCGGAGTGCTGTCTCCAAACATTCCCGGAGTGCTGTCTCAAAACATTCACGTAGTGCTGTCTCCAAACGTTCCCGGAGTGCTGTCGCCAAACATTCCCTGAGTGGTGTCTCCAAACATTCCCGGACTGATGTCTCCAATCATTCCCGGAGTGCTGTCTCCAGTCATTCCCGGACTGCTGTCTCCAGTCATTCCCGAAGTGCTGTCTCCAAACATTCCCGGAGTGCTTTCTCCAAACATTCCCAGAGTGCTGTCTCCAAACATTCCCGGAGTGCTTGCTCCAGTCATTTAAGGAGTGCTGTCATTCCCGGAGTGCTTTCTACAAACATTCCCAGAGTGCTGTCTCCAGTCATTCCCGGAGTACTATCTCCAAACATTCCCGGAGTGCTGTCTCCAGTCATTCCCAGAGTGCTGTCATACCCGGAGTGCTGTCTCCAAATATTCCTGGAGTGCAGTCTCAAGTCATTCCCGTAGCGCTGCCTCCAAACTTTCCCGCAGTGTTGTCTCCCGACATTCCCGGAGTGCTGTCTCCAGTCATTCAGGACTGCGGTCTCCAGTCATTCTTGGATTGCTGTCTCCAAACATTCCCGGAGTGCTGTGTCCAGTCATTCCCCAGTGCTGTCATTCCCGGTGTTCTGTTTCCACACTTCCGGGAGTGCTGACTCCTAACATTGCGAGAGTGCTGTTTCCAAACTTTCCCGGAATGCAGTCTCCAAACATTTACGGTGGGCTGTCACCAAACATTCCCGGAGTGCTGTCTCCAAACACTCCCGGAGTGCTCTCTCCAATCATTCCCGGACTGATGTCTACAAACATTCCCGGAGTGCTGTCTCCAAATATTCCCGGAGTGCTGTCTCCAGTCATTACCGGAGTGCTGACCCGAAACATTCCCGGAGTGCTGTATCCAAACATTCCCGGAGTGCTGTCTCCAGTCATTCCGAGAGTGCTGTGTCCAGTCATTCCCGGAGTGCTGTCTCCAAACATACCCGGAGTGCTGTCTCCTGTCATTCCGAGAGTGCTGTGTCCAGTCATTCCCGGAGTGCTGTCTCCAAACAGTCCCGGAGCGCTGTCTCCAAACATTCCCGGACTGCTTTCTCCAAATATTCCCAATGTGCTGTCTCCAAATATTCCCGGAGTGCTGTCTCCAAACAATACCGGGGTGCTGTCTCCAGTCATTCCCGGAGTGCTGTCTCCAGTCATTCCCGGAGTGCTGTCTCCAGTCATTCCTGGAGTGCAGTCTGCAAACATTCCCAGAGTGCTGTCTACAAACATTCCCGGAGTGCTGTCTCCAAACATTCTCAGCGCGCTGTCTCCAAACATTCCCGGAGTGCTTTCTCAAAATATTCCAAATGTGCTGTCTCCAAAAATTCCCAGAGTGCTGTCTCCAGCCATTCCCGTAGTGCTGTCTCCAAACAATCCCGGAGTGCTGTCTCCCAAAATTCCCGGACTGCTGTCTCCAGTCATTCCCGGACTGCTTTCTCCAAACATTCCCGGAGTGCTGTCGCCAAACATTCCCAGAGTGCTGTCTTCAGTCATTCCCGGAGTGCTGTCTCCAAACATTCCCGGAGTGCTGTCTCAAAACATTCACGTAGTGCTGTCTCCAAACATTCCCGGAGTGCTGTCGCCAAACATTCCCTGAGTGGTGTCTCCAAACATTCCCGGACTGATGTCTCCAATCATTCCCGGAGTGCTGTCTCCAGTCATTCCCGGACTGCTGTCTCCAGTCATTCCCGAAGTGCTGTCTCCAAACATTCCCGGAGTGCTTTCTCCAAACATTCCCAGAGTGCTGTCTCCAAACATTCCCGGAGTGCTTGCTCCAGTCATTTAAGGAGTGCTGTCATTCCCGGAGTGCTTTCTACAAACATTCCCAGAGTGCTGTCTCCAGTCATTCCCGGAGTACTATCTCCAAACATTCCCGGAGTGCTGTCTCCAGTCATTCCCAGAGTGCTGTCATACCCGGAGTGCTGTCTCCAAATATTCCTGGAGTGCAGTCTCAAGTCATTCCCGTAGCGCTGCCTCCAAACTTTCCCGCAGTGTTGTCTCCCGACATTCCCGGAGTGCTGTCTCCAGTCATTCAGGACTGCGGTCTCCAGTCATTCTTGGATTGCTGTCTCCAAACATTCCCGGAGTGCTGTGTCCAGTCATTCCCCAGTGCTGTCATTCCCGGTGTTCTGTTTCCACACATTCCGGGAGTGCTGACTCCTAACATTGCGAGAGTGCTGTTTCCAAACTTTCCCGGAATGCAGTCTCCAAACATTTACGGTGGGCTGTCACCAAACATTCCCGGAGTGCTGTCTCCAAACACTCCCGGAGTGCTCTCTCCAATCATTCCCGGACTGATGTCTACAAACATTCCCGGAGTGCTGTCTCCAAATATACCGGAGTGCTGTCTCCAGTCATTACCGGAGTGCTGACCCGAAACATTCCCGGAGTGCTGTATCCAAACATTCCCGGAGTGCTGTCTCCAGTCATTCCGAGAGTGCTGTGTCCAGTCATTCCCGGAGTGCTGTCTCCAAACATACCCGGAGTGCTGTCTCCTGTCATTCCGAGAGTGCTGTGTCCAGTCATTCCCGGAGTCCTGTCTCCAAACAGTCCCGGAGCGCTGTCTCCAAACATTCCCGGACTGCTTTCTCCAAATATTCCCAATGTGCTGTCTCCAAATATTCCCGGAGTGCTGTCTCCAAACAATACCGGGGTGCTGTCTCCAGTCATTCCTGGAGTGCTGTCTCCAGTCATTCCCGTAGTGCTGCCTCCAAACTTTCCCGGAGTGTAGTCTCCCAACATTCCCGGAGTGCTGTCTCCATATATTCCCAGAGTGCTGTCTCCAGTGATTCCCTCAGTGCTGTGTCCAGTCATTCTCAGAGTGCTGTCTCCCAACATTCTCGGAGTGCTGTTTCCAATCATTCCCGGAGTGCTATCTCCAAAACTACCCGGAGTGCTGTCTCCAGTCATTCCCACAGTGCTGTCATTCCCCGAGTGCTGTCTCCAAACGTTCCCAGGGTGCTGTCTCCAGACATTCCGGGAGTGCTGTGTCCGGTCATTCCCAGAGTGCTGTCTCCAAACATTCCCGGAGTGCTGTCTCCAAACATTCCCAGAGTGCTGTCTCCAGTCATTCCCCGAGTGCTGTCTCCAAACATTCCCGGAGTGCTGTCTCCAGTCATTCCCGGAGAGCTGCCCCAAAACATTCCCGGAGTGCTGTCTACAAACATTCCCGGAGTGCTGTCTCCAGTCATTCCCGGTGTGCTGTCTCCAGTCATTCCCGGAGTGCTGTCATCTAACATTCCCGGAGTGCTGTCTCCAAACATTTCTGGGGTGCTGTCTCCAAATATTTCCGGAATTCTGTCTCCAAACATTCCGAGAGTGCTGTCTCCAGTCATTCCCGGAGTGCAGTCTGCAAACATTCCCGGAGTGCTGTCTACAAACATTCCCGGAGTGCTGTCTCCAAACATTCTCGGCGCGCTGTCTCCAAACATTCCCGGTGTTCTTTCTCAAAATATTCCAAATGTGATGACTCCAATAAATCCCGGAGTGCTGTCTCCAAACATTCCCGGAGTTCTGTCTCCAATCTTTCCCAGAGTGCTTTCTCCAAATGTTCCCGGAGTGCTGTCTCCAAACATTCCCGGAGTGCTGTCTCCAGTCATTCCCGGAGTGCTTTCTCCAAACATTCCCAGAGTGCTGTCTCTAAACATTCCCGGAGTGCTGTCTCCAAACATTCCCGGAATGCTGTCTCCAAACAATACCGGGGTGCTGTCTTCCGTCATTCCCGGAGAGCTGTCCCGAAACATTCCCGGAGTGCTGTCTACAAACATTCCCGGAGTGCTGTCTCCAGTCATTCCCGGTGTGCTGTCTCCAGTCATTCCCGGAGTGCTGTCATCTAACATTCCCAGAGTGCTGTCTCCAAACATTTCTGGGGTGCTGTCTCCAAATACTTCCGGAATTCTGTTCCAAACATTCCGAGAGTGCTGTCTCCAGTCATTCCCGGAGTGCAGTCTGCAAACATTCCCGGAGTGCTGTCTACAAACATTCCCGGAGTGCTGTCTCCAAACATTCTCGGCGCGCTGTCTCCAAACATTCCCGGAGTGCTTTCTCAAAATATTCCACATGTGCTGTCTACAAAAATTCCCGGAGTGCTGTCTCCAGTCATTCCCGTAGTGCTGTCTCCAATAAATCCCGGAGTGCTGTGGCCAAACATTCCCGGAGTTCTGTCTCCAATCTTTCCCAGAGTGCTTTCTCCAAATGTTCCCGGGGTGCAGTCTCCAAACATTCCCGGAGTGCTGTCTCCAGTCATTCCCGGAGTGCTTTCTCCAAACATTCCCGGAGTGCTGTCTCCAAACAATACCGGAGTGCTGTCTCCAGTCATTCCCGGATAGCTGTCCCGAAACATTCCCGGAGTGCGGTCTACAAACATTCCCAGAGTGCTGTCTCCAGTCATTCCCGGAGTGCTGTCTCCAGTCATTCCCGGAGTGCTGTCTCCAGTCATTCCTGGAGTGCAGTCTGCAAGCATTCCCAGAGTGCTGTCTACAAACATTCCCGTAGTGCTGTCTCCAAACATTCTCAGCGCGCTGTCTCCAAACATTCCCGGAGTGCTTTCTCAAAATATTCCAAATGTGCTGTCTCCAAAAATTCCCAGAGTGCTGTCTCCAGTCATTCCCCTAGTGCTGTCTCCAAACAATCCCTGAGTGCTGTCTCCAAACATTCCCAGAGTGCTGTCTCCAGTCATTCCCGGAGTGCTTTCTCCAAACATTCCCGAAGTGCTGTCGCCAAACATTCCCAGAGTGCTGTCTTCAGTCATTCCCGGAGTGCTGTCTCCAAATATTCCCGGAGTGCTGTCTCAAAACATTCACGTAGTGCTGTCTCCAGACATTCCCGGAGTGCAGTCTCCAGTCATTCCCGGAGTGCTGTCTGCAGTCTTTCCCGTAGTGCTGTCACCAAACATTCCCGGAGTGCTGTCGCAAAACAATCCCGGAGTGGTGTCTCCAAACATTCCCGGACTGATGTCTCCAATCATTCCCGGAGTGCTGTCTCCAGTCATTCACGGACTGCTGTCTCCAGTCATTCCCGAAGTGCTGTCTCCAAACATTCCCGGAGTGCTTTCTCCAAACATTCCCAGAGTGCTGTCTCCAAACATTCCCGGAGTGCTGTCTCCAAACATTCCCGGAGTGCTGTCTCTTGTCATTCCCGGAGTGCTGTCTGGAGTCAATCCCAGGGTGCTGTCTCCAAACATTCCAGGAGTGCTGTCTCCAATCATTCCCGGAGTGCTGTCTCCAGTCATTCCCGGAGTGCTGTCTCCAAACATTCAAGGAGTGCTGTCTCCAAACATTCCTGCAGTGCTGTCTCCAAATATTCCCGGAGTACTGTGTCCAAATATTCCCGGAGTGCTGTCTGCAAACATTCCTGGAATGCTGTCTCCAGTCATTCCCGGAGTGCTGTCTCCAGTCTTTCCCGGAGTGCTGTCTCCAAACATTCACGGAGTGCTGTCTCCAGTCATTTAAGGAGTGCTGTCATTCCCGGAGTGCTTTCTACAAACATTCCCAGAGTGCTGTCTCCAGTCATTCCCGGAGTACTATCTCCAAACATTCCCGGAGTGCTGTCTCCAGTCATTCCCAGAGTGCTGTCATACCCGGAGTGCTGTCTCCAAATATTCCTGGAGTCCTTTCTCAAGTCATTCCCGTAGCGCTGCCTCCAAACATTCACGCAGTGTTGTCTCCCGACATTCCCGGAGTGCTGTCTCCAGTCATTCCCGGACTGCGGTCTCCAGTCATTCTTGGATTGCTGTCTCCAAACATTCCCGGAGTGCTGTGTCCAGTCATTCCCCAGTGCTGTCATTCCCGGTGTGCTGTTTCCACACATTCCTGGAGTGCTGACTCCTAACATTGCCAGAGTGCTGTCTCCAAACTTTCCCGGAATGCAGTCTCCAAACATTTACGGTGGGCTGTCACCAAACATTCCAGGAGTGCTGTCTCCAAACATTCCCGGAGTGCTCTCTCCAATCATTCCCGGACTGATGTCTACAAACATTCCCGGAGGGCTGTCTCCAAATATTCCCGGAGTGCTGTCTCCAGTCATTCCCGGAGTGCTGTCTCCAAACATACCCGGAGTGCTGTCTCCAGTCATTCTCCGAGTGCTGTCTACAAACATTCCCAGAGTGCTGTCTCCAAACAGTCGCGGAGCGTGTCTCCAAACATGCCCGGACTGCTTTCTCCAAATATTCCCAATGTGCTGTCTCCAAATATTCCCAGAGTGCTGTCTCCAAACAATACCGGGGTGCTGTCTCCAGTCATTCCCGTAGTGCTGCCTCCAAACTTTCCCGGAGTGTAGTCTCCCAACATTCCCGGAGTGCTGTCTCCATATATTCCCAGAGTGCTGTCTCCAGTGATTCCCTCAGTGCTGTGTCCAGTCATTCTCAGAGTGCTGTCTCCCAACATTCTCGGAGTGCTGTTTCCAATCATTCCCGGAGTGCTATCTCCAAAACTACCCGGAGTGCTGTCTCCAGTCATTCCCACAGTGCTGTCATTCCCCGAGTGCTGTCTCCAAACATTCCCAGGGTGCGGTCTCCAGACATTCCGCGAGTGCTGTCTCCAAACATTCCGGGAGTGCTGCGTCCGGTCATTCCCAGAGTGCTGTGTCCGGTCATTCCCAGAGTGATGTCTCCAAACATTCCCGGAGTGCTGTCTCCAGTCATTCCCGGAGAGCTGTCCCGAAACATTCCCGGAGTGCTGTCTACAAACATTCCCGGAGTGCTGTCTCCAGTCATTCCCGGTGTGCTGTCTCCAGTCATTCCCGGAGTGCTGTCATCTAACATTCCCGGAGTGCTGTCTCCAAACATTTCTGGGGTGCTGTCTCCAAATATTTCCGGAATTCTGTCTCCAAACATTCCAAGAGTGCTGTCTCCAGTCATTCCCGGAGTGCAGTCTGCAAGCATTCCCGGAGTGCTGTCTACAAACATTCCCGGAGTGCTGTCTCCAAACATTCTCGGCGCGCTGTCTCCAAACATTCCCGGAGTGCTTTCTCAAAATATTCCAAATGTGCTGTCTCCAAAAATTGCCAGAGTGCTGTCTCCAGTCATTCCCGTAGTGCTGTCTCCAATAAATCCCGGAGTGCTGTCTCCAAACATTCCCGGAGTTCTGTCTCCAATCTTTCCCAGAGTGCTTTCTCCAAATGTTCCCGGAGTGCTGTCTCCAAACATTCCCGGAGTGCTGTCTCCAGTCATTCCCGGAGTGCTGTCTCCAGTCTTTCCTGGAGTGCAGTCTGCAAACATTCCCAGAGTGCTGTCTACAAATATTCCCGGAGTGCTGTCTCCAAACATTCTCAGCGCGCTGTCTCCAAACATTCCCGGAGTGCTTTCTCAAAATATTCCAAATGTGCAGTCTCCAAAAATTCCTAGAGTGCTGTCTCCAGTCATTCCCGTACTGCTGTCTCCAAACAATCCCGGAGTGCTGCCGCCAAACATTCCCGGAGTGCTGTCTCCAGTCATACCAGGAGTGCTGTCTCCAAATATTCCTGGAGTGCAGTCTCAAGTCATTCCCGTAGCGCTGCCTCCAAACTTTCCCACAGTGTTGTCTCCCGACATTCCCGGAGTGCTGTCTCCAAACCTTCCCGGAGTGCTGTCTCCAAACAATACCGGGGTGCTGTCTCCAGTCATTCCCGGAGTGCTGTCTCCAAACTTTCCCAGAGTGCTGCCTCCAATCATTCCCGGAGTGCTATCTCCAAACCTTCCCGGAGTGTTGTCTCCAGTCATTCCCGCAGTGCTGTCATTCCCGGAGTGCGGTCTCCAAACATTCCCAGAGTGCTGTCTACACTCATTCCCGAAGAGCTGTCTCCAAACATTCCCGGAGTGCAGTCTCCAGTCATTCCCGGAGTGCTGTCTCCAAACAATCCCGGAGTGCTTTCTCCAAACATTCACGGAGTGCTGTCTCCAAGCACTCCCGGAGGGCTGTCTCCAATCATTCCCGGAGTGCTGTCCCCAAACATTCCCGGAGTGCTGTCTCCAGTCATTCCCGGAGTGCTGTCTCCAGTCATTCCCCGAGTGCATTCTCCAAACATTCCCGGAGTGCTGTCTACAAACATTCCCGGAGTGCTGTCTCCAAACATTCTTTAGTGCTGGCTCCAATCATTCCCGGAGTTCTTGCTCCAGTCATTTAAGGAGTGCTGTCATTCCCGGGTGCTGTCTCCAAACATTCCCGGAATGCTGTCTCCAGTCATTCCCGGAGTTTTGTCATACCCGGAGTGTTGTCTCCAAACATTCCCGGAGTGCTGTCTCCAAACATTCCCGGAGTGCTGTCTCCAAACATTCCCGGAGTGCTGTCTCCAAACAATACCGGGGTGCTGACTCCAGTCATTCCCGGAGAGCTGTCCCAAAACATTCCCGGAGTGCTGTCTACCAACATTCCCAGAGTGCTGTCTCCAGTCATTCCCGGAGTGCTGTCTCCAGTCATTCCCGGAGTGCTGTCTCCAGTCATTCCTAGAGTGCAGTCTGCAAACATTCCCAGAGTGCTGTCTACAAACATTCCCGGAGTGCTGTCTCCAAACATTCTCAGCGCGCTGTCTCCAAACATTCCCGGAGTGCTTTCTCAAAATATTCCAAATGTGCTGTCTCCAAAAATTCCCAGAGTGCTGTCTCCAGTCATTCCCGTAGTGCTGTCTCCAAACAATCCCGGAGTGCTGTCTCCAAATATTCCCGGAGTGCTGTCTCCAGTCATTCCCGGAGTGCTTTCTCCAAACATTCCCGGAGTGCTGTCGCCAAACATTCGCAGAGTGCTGTCTTCAGTCATTCCCGGAGTGCTGTCTCAAACATTCCCGGAGTGCTGTCTCAAAACATTCACGTAGTGCTGTCTCCAAACTTTCCCGGAGTGCAGTCTCCAGTCATTCCCGGAGTGCTGTCTGCAGTCTTTCCCATAGTGCTGTCACCAAACATTCCCGGAGTGCTGTCGCCAAACATTCCCGGAGTGGTGTCTCCAAACATTCCCGGACTGATGTCTCCAATCATTCCCGGAGTGCTGTCTCCAGTCATTCCCGGACTGCTGTCTCCAGTCATTCCAGAAGTGCTTTCTCCAAACATTCCCAGAGTGCTGTCTCCAAACATTCCCGGAGTGCTGTCTCCAAATATTCCCGGAGTGCTGTCTCCAGTCATTCCCGGAGTGCTTTCTCCAAACATTCCCGGAGTGCTGTCGCCAAACATTCGCAGAGTGCTGTCTTCAGTCATTCCCGGAGTGCTGTCTCAAACATTCCCGGAGTGCTGTCTCAAAACATTCACGTAGTGCTGTCTCCAAAACTTCCCGGAGTGCTGTCTCTTGTCATTCCCGGAGTGCTGTCTGGAGTCAATCCCAGAGTGCTGTCTCCAAACATTCCAGGAGTGCTGTCTCCAATCATTCCCGGAGTGCTGTCTCCAGTCATTCCCGGAGTGCTGTCTCCAAACATTCCAGGAGTGCTGTCTTCAAACATTCCTGCAGTGCTCTCTCCAAATAATCCCGGAGTGCTGTGTCCAAACTTTGCTGGAGTGCGGTCTGCAAACATCCTGGAATGCTGTCTCCAGTCATTCCCGGAGTGCTGTCTCCAGTCTTTCCCGGAGTGCTGTCTCCAAACATTCACGGAGTGCTGTCTCCAGTCATTCCTGGTGTACTGACTCCAAACATTCCCCGAGTGCTGTCTCCAAACATTCCCGGAGTGCTTGCTCCAGTCATTTAAGGAGTGCTGTCATTCCCGGAGTGCTTTCTACAAACATTCCCAGAGTGCTGTCTCCAGTCATTCCCGGAGTACTATCTCCAAACATTCCCGGAGTGCTGTCTCCAGTCATTCCCAGAGTGCTGTCATACCCGGAGTGCTGTCTCCAAATATTCCTGGAGTGCAGTCTCAAGTCATTCCCGTAGCGCTGCCTCCAAACTTTCCCGCAGTGTTGTCTCCCGACATTCCCGGAGTGCTGTCTCCAAACATTCCCGGAGTGCTGTCTCCAAACAATACCGGGGTGCTGTCTCCAGTCATTCCCGGAGTGCTGTCTCCAAACTTTCCCAGAGTGCTGCCTCCAATCATTCCCGGAGTGCTATCTCCAAACCTTCCCGGAGTGTTGTCTCCAGTCATTCCCGCAGTGCTGTCATTCCCGGTGTGCGTTCTCCAAACTTTCCCAGAGTGCTGTCTACACTCACTCCCGAAGAGCTGTCGCCAAACATTCCCGGAGTGCTGTCTCCAGTAATTCCCAGAGTGCTGTCTCCAAACAATCCCGGAGTGCTTTCTGCAAGCATTCACGGAGTGCTGTCTCCAAGCATTCCCGGAGTGCTGTCTCAAATCATTCCCAGAGTGCTGTCCCCAAACATTCCTGGAGTGCAGTCTCCAGTCATTCCCGGAGTGCTGTCTCCAGTCATTTAAGGAGTGCTGTCATTCCCGGGTGCTGTCTCCAGTCATTCCCGGAGTTTCTCATACCCGGAGTGTTGTCTCCAAACATTCCTGGAGTGCAGTCATCAAACATTCCTTAGTGCTGGCTCCAATCAATCCCGGAGTGCTTGCTCCAGTCATTTACGGAGTGCTGTCATTCCCGGAGTGCTTTCTACAAACATTCCCGGAGTGCTGTCTCCAGTCATTCCCAGAGTGCTGTCATACCCGGAATGCTGTCTCCAAATATTCCTGGAGTGCAGTCTCCAGTCATTCCCGGACTGCTGTCTCCAGTCATTCTCGGAGTGCTGTCTCCAAACATTCCCAGAGTGCTGTCTCCAAACATTCCCGGAGTTCTGTCTCCAATCTTTCCGAGAGTGCTTTCTCCAAATGTTCCCGGAGTGCTGTCTACAAACATTCCCGGAGTGCTATCTCCAAGCATTTCCGGAGTGCTGTCTCCAATCATTCCGGGAGTGCTATCTCCAAACCTTCCCTGAGTGTTGTCTCCAGTCATTCCCGCAGTGCTGTCATTCCCGGAGTGCTGTCTCCAAACATTCCCAGAGTGCTGTCTACACTCATTCCCGGAGCACTGTCTCCAAACTTTCCGGGAGTGGTGTCTCCAGTCATTCCCGGAGTGCTGTCTCCAACAATCCCGGAGTGCTTTCTCCAAACATTCCCGGAGTGCTGCCTCCTAGCATTTCCGGAGTGCTGTCTCCAATCATTCCCGGAGTGCTGTCCCCAAACATTCCTGGAGTGCAGTCTCCAAACATTCCTTCGTGCTGGCTCCAATCATTCCCGGAGTGCTTGCTCCAGTCATTTAAGGAGTGCTGTCATTCCCGGAGTGCTTTCTACAAACATTCCCAGAGTGCTGTCTCCAGTCAATCCCGGAGTACTATCTCCAAACATTCCCGGAGCGCTGTCGCCAGTCATTCCCAGAGTGCTGTCATACCCGGAGTGCTGTCTCCAAATATTCCTGGAGTGAAGTCTCAAGTCATTCCCGTAGCGCTGCCTCCAAACTTTCCCGCAGTGTTGTCTCCCGACATTCCCAGAGTGCTGTGTCCAGTGATTCCCGGACTGCTGTCTCCAGTCATTCTCGGAGTGCTGTCTCCAAACATTCCCGGAGTGCTGTGTCCTGTTATTCCCCGGTGCTGTCATTCCCGGTGTGCTGTCTCCACACATTCCGGGAGTGCTGACTCCTAACATTGCCAGAGTGCTGTCTCCAAACTTTCCCGGAATGCAGTCTCCAAACATTTACGGTGGGCTGTCTCCAAACATTCCCGGAGTGCTGTCTCCAAACATTCCCGGAGTGCTCTCTCCAATCATTCCCGGAGTGCTGTCTCCAGTCATTCCGAGAGTGCTGTCTCCAGTCATTCTCGGAGTGCTGTCTACAAACATTCCCAGAGTGCTGTCTCGAAACAGTCCCGGAGCGCTGTCTCCAAACATTCCCGGCCTGCTTTCTCCAAATATTCCCATCGTGCTGTCTCCAAATATTCCCGGAGTGCTGTCTCCAAACAATACCGGGGTGCTGTCTCCAGTCATTCCCGCAGTGCTGACATACACGGAGTGCTGCCTCCAAACTTTCCCGAAGTGTTGTCTCTCAACATTCCCGGAGTGCTGTCTCCATATATTCACAGAGTGCTGTCTCCAGTGATTCCCGCAGTGCTGTGTCCAGTCATTCCCGGAGTGCTATCTCCAAAACTTCCCGGAGTGCTGTCTCTTGTCATTCCCGGAGTGCTGTCTGGAGTCAATCCCAGAGTGCTGTCTCCAAACATTCCAGGTATGCTGTCTACAAACATTCCCGGAGTGCTGTCTCCAAACATTCTTTAGTGCTGGCTCCAATCATTCCCGGAGTTCTTGCTCCAGTCATTTAAGGAGTGCTGTCATTCCCGGGTGCTGTCTCCAGTCATTCCCGGAGTTTCTCATACCCGGAGTGTTGTCTCCAAACATTCCTGGAGTGCAGTCATCAAACATTCCTTAGTGCTGGCTCCAATCAATCCCGGAGTGCTTGCTCCAGTCATTTAAGGAGTGCTGTCATTCCCGGAGTGCTTTCTACAAACATTCCCGGAGTGCTGTCTCCTGTCATTCCCAGAGTGCTGTCATACCCGGAATGCTGTCTCCAAATATTCCTGGAGTGCAGTCTCCAGTCATTCCCGGACTGCTGTCTCCAGTCATTCTCGGAGTGCTGTCTCCAAACATTCCCGGCGTGCTGTCTCCAAACATTCCCGGAGTTCTGTCTCCAATCTTTCCCAGAGTGCTTTCTCCAAATGTTCCCGGAGTGCTGTCTACAAACATTCCCGGAGTGCTGTCTACAAGCATTTCCGGAGTGCTGTCTCCAATCATTCCGGGAGTGCTATCTCCAAACCTTCCCTGAGTGTTGTCTCCAGTCATTCCCGCAGTGCTGTCATTCCCGGGGTGCTGTCTCCAAACATTCCCAGAGTGCTGTCTACACTCATTCCCGGAGCACTGTCTCCAAACTTTCCGGGAGTGCTGTCGCCAGTCATTCCCGGAGTGCTGTCTCCAACAATCCCGGAGTGCTTTCTCCAAACATTCCCGGAGTGCTGTCTCCAAGCATTTCCGGAGTGCTGTCTCCAATCATTCCCGTAGTGCTGTCCCCAAACATTCCCGGAGTGCTGTCTCCAGTCATTCCCGGAGTGCTGTCTCCAGTCATTCCCGGAGTGCTGTCTCCAGTCATTCGCGGAGTGCAGTCTCCAAACATTCCCGGAGTGCTGTCTACAAACATTCCCGGAGTGCTGTCTCCATACATTCCTTAGTGCTGGCTCCAATCATTCCCGGAGTGCTTGCTCCAGTGATTTAAGGAGTGCTTTCATTCCCGGGTGCTGTCGCCAAACATTCCCGGAGTGCTGTCTCCAGTCATTCCCGGAGTTTTGTCATACCCGGAGTGTTGTCTCCAAACATTCCTGGAGTGCAGTCTCCAAACATTCCTCAGTGCTGGCTCCAATCATTCCCGGAGTGCTTGCTCCAGTCATTTAAGGAGTGCTGTCATTCCCGGAGTGCTTTCTACAAACATTCCCAGAGTGCTGTCTCCAGTCATTCCCGGAGTACTATCTCCAAACATTCCCGGAGCGCTGTCGCCAGTCATTCCCAGAGTGCTGTCATACCCGGAGTGCTGTCTCCAAATATTCCTGGAGTGAAGTCTCAAGTCATTCCCGTAGCGCTGTCTCCAAACTTTCCCGCAGTGTTGTCTCCCGACATTCCCAGAGTGCTGTGTCCAGTCATTCCCGGACTGCTGTCTCCAGTCATTCTCGGAGTGCTGTCTCCAAACATTCCCGGAGTGCTGTGTCCTGTCATTCCCCGGTGCTGTCATTCCCGGTGTGCTGTCTCCACACATTCCGGGAGTGCTGAATCCTAACATTGCCAGAGTGCTGTCTCCAAACTTTCCCGGAATGCAGTCTCCAAACATTTACGGTGGGCTGTCTCCAGTCATTCCGAGAGTGCTGTCTCCAGTCATTCTCGGAGTGCTGTCTACAAACATTCCCAGAGTGCTGTCTCGAAACAGTCCCGGAGCGCTGTCTCCAAACATTCCCGGCCTGCTTTCTCCAAATATTCCCATCGTGCTGTCTCCAAGTATTCCCGGAGTGCTGTCTCCAAACAATACCGGGGTGCTGTCTCCAGTCATTCCCGCAGTGCTGACATACACGGAGTGCTGCCTCCAAACTTTCCCAAAGTGTTGTCTCTCAACATTCCCGGAGTGCTGTCTCCATATATTCCCAGAGTGCTGTCTCCAGTGATTCCCGCAGTGCTGTGTCCAGTCATTCCCAGAGTGCTGTCTCCCAACATTCTCTGAGTGCTGTCTCCAATCATTCCCGGAGTGCTATCTCCAAAACTTCCCGGAGTGCTGTCTCTTGTCATTCCCGGAGTGCTGTCTGGAGTCAATCCCAGAGTGCTGTCTCCAAACATTCCAGGAGTGCTGTCTCCAGTCATTCCCGGAGTGCTGTCTCCAAACATTCCAGGAGTGCTGTATCCAAACATTCCTGCAGTGCTGTCTCCAAATATTCCCGGAGTGCTGTGTCCAAATGTTCCCGGAGTGCTGTCTGCAAACATTCCTGGAATGCTGTCTCCAGTCATTCCCGGAGTGCTGTCTCCAAACATTCTCGGAGTGCTGTCTCCAAACATTCCCTGGTGCTGGCTCCAAACATTCCCGGAGTGCTTGCTCCAGTCATTTAAGGAGTGCTGTCATTCCCGGAGTGCTTTCAACAAACATTCCCAGAGTGCTGTCTCCAGTCATTCCCGGAGTACTATCTCCAAACTTTCCCGAAGTGCTGTCTCCAGTCATTCCCAGAGTGCTGTCATACCCGGAGTGCTGTCTCCAAATATTCCTGGAGTGCAGTCTCAAGTCAGTCCCGTACCGCTGCCTCCAAACTTTCCCGCAGTGTTGTCTCCCGACATTCCCGGAGTGCTGTCTCCAGTCATTCCCGGACTGCTGTCTCCAGTCATTCCCCGAGTGCTGTCTCCAAACATTCCCGGAGTGCTGTCTCCAGTCATTCCCGGAGAGCTGTCCCGAAACATTCCCGGAGTGCTGTCTGCAAACATTCCGGGAGTGCTGTCTCCAGTCATTCCCGGAGTACTATCTCCAAACATTCCCGGAGCGCTGTCTCCAGTCATTCCCAGAGTGCTGTCATACCCGGAGCGCTGTCTCCAAATATTCCTGGAGTGAAGTCTCAAGTCATTCCCGTAGCGCTGCCTCCAAACTTTCCCGCAGTGTTGTCTCCCGACATTCCCAGAGTGCTGTGACCAGTCATTCCCGGACTGCTGTCTCCAGTCATTCTCGGAGTGCTGTCTCCAAACATTCCCGGAGTGCTGTGTCCTGTCATTCCCCGGTGCTGTCATTCCCAGTGTGCTGTCTCCACACATTCCGGGAGTGCTGACTCCTAACATTGCCAGAGTGCTGTCTCCAAACTTTCCCGGAATGCAGTCTCCAAACATTTACGGTGGGCTGTCTCCAAACATTCCCGGAGTGCTGTCTCCAAACATTCCCGGAGTGCTCTCTCCAATCATTCCCGGACTGATGTCTACAAACATTCCCGGAGTGCTGTCTCCAAATATTCCCGGAGTGCTGTCTCCAGTCATTCCGAGAGTGCTGTCTCCAGTCATTCTCGGAGTGCTGTCTACAAACATTCCCAGAGTGCTGTCTCGAAACAGTCCCGGAGCGCTGTCTCCAAACATTCCCGGCCTGCTTTCTCCAAATATTCCCATCGTGCTGTCTCCAAATATTCCCGGAGTGCTGTCTCCAAACAATACCGGGTTGCTGTCTCCAGTCATTCCCGCAGTGCTGACATACACGGAGTGCTGCCTCCAAACTTTCCCGAAGTGTTGTCTCTCAACATTCCCGGAGTGCTGTCTCCATATATTCCCAGAGTGCTGTCTCCAGTGATTCCTGCAGTGCTGTGTCCAGTCATTCCCAGAGTGCTGTCTCCCAACATTCTCTGAGTGCTGTCTCCAATCATTCCCGGAGTGCTATCTCCAAAACTTCCCGGAGTGCTGTCTCTTGTCATTCCCGGAGTGCTGTCTGGAGTCAATCCCAGAGTGCTGTCTCCAAACATTCCAGGAGTGCTGTCTCCAGTCATTCCCTGAGTGCTGTCTCCAAACATTCCAGGAGTGCTGTCTCCAAACATTCCTGCAGTGCTGTCTCCAAATATTCCCGGAGTGCTGTGTCCAAATGTTCCCGGAGTGCTGTCTGCAAACATTCCTGGAATGCTGTCTCCAGTCATTCCCGGAGTGCTGTCTCCAAACATTCACGGAGTGCTGTCTCTAGTCATTCCTGGTGTGCTGACTCCAAACATCACCCGAGTGCTGTCTCCAAACATTCTCGGAGTGCTGTCTCCAAACATTCCCTGGTGCTGGCTCCAAACATTCCCGGAGTGCTTGCTCCAGTCATTTAAGGAGTGCTGTCATTCCCGGAGTGCTTTTTACAAACACTCCCAGAGTGCTGTCTCCAGTCATTCCCGGAGTACTATCTCCAAACTTTCCCGAAGTGCTGTCTCCAGTCATTCCCAGAGTGCTGTCATACCCGGAGTGCTGTCTCCAAATATTCCTGGAGTGCAGTCTCAAGTCATTCCCGTAGCGCTGCCTCCAAACTTTCCCGCAGTGTTGTCTGCCGACATTCCCGGAGTGCTGTCTCCAGTCAATCCCGGACTGCTGTCTCCAGTCATTCCCCGAGTGCTGTCTCCAAACATTCCCGGAGTGCTGTCTCCAGTCATTCCCGGAGAGCTGTCCCGAAACATTCCCGGAGTGCTGTCTGCAAACATTCGGGGAGTGCTGTCTCCAGTCATTCCCGGAGTGCTGTCTCCAGTCATTCCCGGAGCGCTGTCACCAAACATTCCCGGAGTGCTGTCTCCAAACATTTCTGGGGTGCTGTCTCCAAATATTCCCGGAATTCTGTTTCCAAAAATTCCGAGAGTGCTGTCTCCAGTCATTCCCGGAGTGCAGTCTGCAAACATTCCCGGAGTGCTGTCTCCAAACATTCCCGGAGTGCTGTCTCCAGTCATTCTCGGAGTGCTGTCTACAAACATTCCCAGAGTGCTGTCTCCAAACAGTCCTGGAGCGCTGTCTCCAAACATTCCCGGACTGCTTTCTCCAAATATTCCCAACGTGCTGTCTCCAGTCATTCCCGGAGTGCTGTCTCCAAACATTCTCGGAGTGCTGTCTCCAAACATTCCCTGGTGCTGGCTCCAAACATTCCCGGAGTGCTTGCTCCAGTCATTTAAGGAGTGCTGTCACTCCCGGAGTACTATCTCCAAACTTTCCCGAAGTGCTGTCTCCAGTCATTCCCAGAGTGCTGTCATACCCGGAGTGCTGTCTCCAAATATTCCTGGAGTGCAGTCTCAAGTCAGTCCCGTACCGCTGCCTCCAAACTTTCCCGCAGTGTTGTCTCCCGACATTCCCGGAGTGCTGTCTCCAGTCATTCCCGGACTGCTGTCTCCAGTCATTCCCCGAGTGCTGTCTCCAAACATTCCCGGAGTGCTGTCTCCAGTCATTCCCGGAGAGCTGTCCCGAAACATTCCCGGAGTGCTGTCTGCAAACATTCCGGGAGTGCTGTCTCCAGTCATTCCCGGAGTACTATCTCCAAACTTTCCCGAAGTGCTGTCTCCAGTCATTCCCAGAGTGCTGTCATACCCGGAGTGCTGTCTCCAAATATTCCTGGAGTGCAGTCTCAAGTCAGTCCCGTACCGCTGCCTCCAAACTTTCTCGCAGTGTTGTCTCCCGACATTCCCGGAGTGCTGTCTCCAGTCATTCCCGGACTGCTGTCTCCAGTCATTCCCCGAGTGCTGTCTCCAAACATTCCCGGAGTGCTGTCTCCAGTCATTCCCGGAGAGCTGTCCCGAAACATTCCCGGAGTGCTGTCTGCAAACATTCCGGGAGTGCTGTCTCCAGTCATTCCCGGAGTACTATCTCCAAACATTCCCGGAGCGCTGTCTCCAGTCATTCCCAGAGTGCTGTCATACCCGGAGCGCTGTCTCCAAATATTCCTGGAGTGAAGTCTCAAGTCATTCCCGTAGCGCTGCCTCCAAACTTTCCCGCAGTGTTGTCTCCCGACATTCCCAGAGTGCTGTGACCAGTCATTCCCGGACTGCTGTCTCCAGTCATTCTCGGAGTGCTGTCTCCAAACATTCCCGGAGTGCTGTGTCCTGTCATTCCCCGGTGCTGTCATTCCCAGTGTGCTGTCTGCACACATTCCGGGAGTGCTGACTCCTAACATTGCCAGAGTGCTGTCTCCAAACTTTCCCGGAATGCAGTCTCCAAACATTTACGGTGGGCTGTCTCCAAACATTCCCGGAGTGCTGTCTCCAAACATTCCCTGGCGCTGGCTCCAAACATTCCCGGAGTGCTTGCTCCAGTCATTTAAGGAGTGCTGTCATTCCCGGAGTGCTTTTTACAAACACTCCCAGAGTGCTGTCTCCAGTCATTCCCGGAGTACTATCTCCAAACTTTCCCGAAGTGCTGTCTCCAGTCATTCCCAGAGTGCTGTCATACCCGGAGTGCTGTCTCCAAATATTCCTGGAGTGCAGTCTCAAGTCATTCCCGTAGCGCTGCCTCCAAACTTTCCCGCAGTGTTGTCTGCCGACATTCCCGGAATGCTGTCTCCAGTCAATCCCGGACTGCTGTCTCCAGTCATTCCCCGAGTGCTGTCTCCAAACATTCCCGGAGTGCTGTCTCCAGTCATTCCCGGAGAGCTGTCCCGAAACATTCCCGGAGTGCTGTCTGCAAACATTCCGGGAGTGCTGTCTCCAGTCATTCCCGGAGTGCTGTCTCCAGTCATTCCCGGAGCGCTGTCACCAAACATTCCCGGAGTGCTGTCTCCAAACATTTCTGGGGTGCTGTCTCCAAATATTCCCGGAATTCTGTTTCCAAAAATTCCGAGAGTGCTGTCTCCAGTCATTCCCGGAGTGCAGTCTGCAAACATTCCCGGAGTGCTGTCTCCAAACATTCCCGGAGTGCTGTCTCCAGTCATTCTCGGAGTGCTGTCTACAAACATTCCCAGAGTGCTGTCTCCAAACAGTCCCGGAGCGCTGTCTCCAAACATTCCCGGACTGCTTTCTCCAAATATTCCCAACGTGCTGTCTCCAGTCATTCCCGGAGTGCTGTCTCCAAACATTCTCGGAGTGCTGTCTCCAAACATTCCCTGGTGCTGGCTCCAAACATTCCCGGAGTGCTTGCTCCAGTCATTTAAGGAGTGCTGTCATTCCCGGAGTACTATCTCCAAACTTTCCCGAAGTGCTGTCTCCAGTCATTCCCAGAGTGCTGTCATACCCGGAGTGCTGTCTCCAAATATTCCTGGAGTGCAGTCTCAAGTCAGTCCCGTACCGCTGCCTCCAAACTTTCCCGCAGTGTTGTCTCCCGACATTCCCGGAGTGCTGTCTCCAGTCATTCCCGGACTGCTGTCTCCAGTCATTCCCCGAGTGCTGTCTACAAACATTCCCGGAGTGCTGTCTCCAGTCATTCCCGGAGAGCTGTCCCGAAACATTCCCGGAGTGCTGTCTGCAAACATTCCGGGAGTGCTGTCTCCAGTCATTCCCCGAGTGCTGTCTCCAAACATTCCCGGAGTGCTGTCTCCAGTCATTCCCGGAGAGCTGTCCCGAAACATTCCCGGAGTGCTGTCTGCAAACATTCGGGGAGTGCTGTCTCCAGTCATTCCCGGAGTGCTGTCTCCAGTCATTCCCGGAGCGCTGTCACCAAACATTCCCGGAGTGCTGTCTCCAAACATTTCTGGGGTGCTGTCTCCAAATATTCCCGGAATTCTGTTTCCAAAAATTCCGAGAGTGCTGTCTCCAGTCATTCCCGGAGTGCAGTCTGCAAACATTCCCGGAGTGCTGTCTCCAAACATTCCCGGAGTGCTGTCTCCAGTCATTCTCGGAGTGCTGTCTACAAACATTCCCAGAGTGCTGTCTCCAAACAGTCCTGGAGCGCTGTCTCCAAACATTCCCGGACTGCTTTCTCCAAATATTCCCAACGTGCTGTCTCCAGTCATTCCCGGAGTGCTGTCTCCAAACATTCTCGGAGTGCTGTCTCCAAACATTCCCTGGTGCTGGCTCCAAACATTCCCGGAGTGCTTGCTCCAGTCATTTAAGGAGTGCTGTCACTCCCGGAGTACTATCTCCAAACTTTCCCGAAGTGCTGTCTCCAGTCATTCCCAGAGTGCTGTCATACCCGGAGTGCTGTCTCCAAATATTCCTGGAGTGCAGTCTCAAGTCAGTCCCGTACCGCTGCCTCCAAACTTTCCCGCAGTGTTGTCTCCCGACATTCCCGGAGTGCTGTCTCCAGTCATTCCCGGACTGCTGTCTCCAGTCATTACCCGAGTGCTGTCTCCAAACATTCCCGGAGTGCTGTCTCCAGTCATTCCCGGAGAGCTGTCCCGAAACATTCCCGGAGTGCTGTCTGCAAACATTCCGGGAGTGCTGTCTCCAGTCATTCCCGGAGTACTATCTCCAAACTTTCCCGAAGTGCTGTCTCCAGTCATTCCCAGAGTGCTGTCATACCCGGAGTGCTGTCTCCAAATATTCCTGGAGTGCAGTCTCAAGTCAGTCCCGTACCGCTGCCTCCAAACTTTCTCGCAGTGTTGTCTCCCGACATTCCCGGAGTGCTGTCTCCAGTCATTCCCGGACTGCTGTCTCCAGTCATTCCCCGAGTGCTGTCTCCAAACATTCCCGGAGTGCTGTCTCCAGTCATTCCCGGAGAGCTGTCCCGAAACATTCCCGGAGTGCTGTCTGCAAACATTCCGGGAGTGCTGTCTCCAGTCATTCCCGGAGTACTATCTCCAAACATTCCCGGAGCGCTGTCTCCAGTCATTCCCAGAGTGCTGTCATACCCGGAGCGCTGTCTCCAAATATTCCTGGAGTGAAGTCTCAAGTCATTCCCGTAGCGCTGCCTCCAAACTTTCCCGCAGTGTTGTCTCCCGACATTCCCAGAGTGCTGTGACCAGTCATTCCCGGACTGCTGTCTCCAGTCATTCTCGGAGTGCTGTCTCCAAACATTCCCGGAGTGCTGTGTCCTGTCATTCCCCGGTGCTGTCATTCCCAGTGTGCTGTCTGCACACATTCCGGGAGTGCTGACTCCTAACATTGCCAGAGTGCTGTCTCCAAACTTTCCCGGAATGCAGTCTCCAAACATTTACGGTGGGCTGTCTCCAAACATTCCCGGAGTGCTGTCTCCAAACATTCCCTGGCGCTGGCTCCAAACATTCCCGGAGTGCTTGCTCCAGTCATTTAAGGAGTGCTGTCATTCCCGGAGTGCTTTTTACAAACACTCCCAGAGTGCTGTCTCCAGTCATTCCCGGAGTACTATCTCCAAACTTTCCCGAAGTGCTGTCTCCAGTCATTCCCAGAGTGCTGTCATACCCGGAGTGCTGTCTCCAAATATTCCTGGAGTGCAGTCTCAAGTCATTCCCGTAGCGCTGCCTCCAAACTTTCCCGCAGTGTTGTCTGCCGACATTCCCGGAATGCTGTCTCCAGTCAATCCCGGACTGCTGTCTCCAGTCATTCCCCGAGTGCTGTCTCCAAACATTCCCGGAGTGCTGTCTCCAGTCATTCCCGGAGAGCTGTCCCGAAACATTCCCGGAGTGCTGTCTGCAAACATTCCGGGAGTGCTGTCTCCAGTCATTCCCGGAGTGCTGTCTCCAGTCATTCCCGGAGCGCTGTCACCAAACATTCCCGGAGTGCTGTCTCCAAACATTTCTGGGGTGCTGTCTCCAAATATTCCCGGAATTCTGTTTCCAAAAATTCCGAGAGTGCTGTCTCCAGTCATTCCCGGAGTGCAGTCTGCAAACATTCCCGGAGTGCTGTCTCCAAACATTCCCGGAGTGCTGTCTCCAGTCATTCTCGGAGTGCTGTCTACAAACATTCCCAGAGTGCTGTCTCCAAACAGTCCCGGAGCGCTGTCTCCAAACATTCCCGGACTGCTTTCTCCAAATATTCCCAACGTGCTGTCTCCAGTCATTCCCGGAGTGCTGTCTCCAAACATTCTCGGAGTGCTGTCTCCAAACATTCCCTGGTGCTGGCTCCAAACATTCCCGGAGTGCTTGCTCCAGTCATTTAAGGAGTGCTGTCATTCCCGGAGTACTATCTCCAAACTTTCCCGAAGTGCTGTCTCCAGTCATTCCCAGAGTGCTGTCATACCCGGAGTGCTGTCTCCAAATATTCCTGGAGTGCAGTCTCAAGTCAGTCCCGTACCGCTGCCTCCAAACTTTCCCGCAGTGTTGTCTCCCGACATTCCCGGAGTGCTGTCTCCAGTCATTCCCGGACTGCTGTCTCCAGTCATTCCCCGAGTGCTGTCTACAAACATTCCCGGAGTGCTGTCTCCAGTCATTCCCGGAGAGCTGTCCCGAAACATTCCCGGAGTGCTGTCTGCAAACATTCCGGGAGTGCTGTCTCCAGTCATTCCCGGAGTACTATCTCCAAACTTTCCCGAAGTGCTGTCTCCAGTCATTCCCAGAGTGCTGTCATACCCGGAGTGCTGTCTCCAAATATTCCTGGGGTGCAGTCTCAAGTCAGTCCCGTACCGCTGCCTCCAAACTTTCCCGCAGTGTTGTCTCCCGACATTCCCGGAGTGCTGTCTCCAGTCATTCCCGGACTGCTGTCTCCAGTCATTCCCCGAGTGCTGTCTCCAAACATTCCCGGAGTGCTGTCTCCAGTCATTCCCGGAGAGCTGTCCCGAAACATTCCCGGAGTGCTGTCTGCAAACATTCCGGGAGTGCTGTCTCCAGTCATTCCCGGAGTACTATCTCCAAACATTCCCGGAGCGCTGTCTCCAGTCATTCCCAGAGTGCTGTCATACCCGGAGCGCTGTCTCCAAATATTCCTGGAGTGAAGTCTCAAGTCATTCCCGTAGCGCTGCCTCCAAACTTTCCCGCAGTGTTGTCTCCCGACATTCCCAGAGTGCTGTGACCAGTCATTCCCGGACTGCTGTCTCCAGTCATTCTCGGAGTGCTGTCTCCAAACATTCCCGGAGTGCTGTGTCCTGTCATTCCCCGGTGCTGTCATTCCCAGTGTGCTGTCTGCACACATTCCGGGAGTGCTGACTCCTAACATTGCCAGAGTGCTGTCTCCAAACTTTCCCGGAATGCAGTCTCCAAACATTTACGGTGGGCTGTCTCCAAACATTCCCGGAGTGCTGTCTCCAAACATTCCCGGAGTGCTCTCTCCAATCATTCCCGGACTGATGTCTACAAACATTCCCGGAGTGCTGTCTCCAAATATTCCCGGAGTGCTGTCTCCAGTCATTCCGAGAGTGCTGTCTCCAGTCATTCTCGGAGTGCTGTCTACAAACATTCCCAGAGTGCTGTCTCGAAACAGTCCCGGAGCGCTGTCTCCAAACATTCCCGGCCTGCTTTCTCCAAATATTCCCATCGTGCTGTCTCCAAATATTCCCGGAGTGCTGTCTCCAAACAATACCGGGGTGCTGTCTCCAGTCATTCCCGCAGTGCTGACATACACGGAGTGCTGCCTCCAAACTTTCCCGAAGTGTTGTCTCTCAACATTCCCGGAGTGCTGTCTCCATATATTCCCAGAGTGCTGTCTCCAGTGATTCCCGCAGTGCTGTGTCCAGTCATTCCCAGAGTGCTGTCTCCCAACATTCTCTGAGTGCTGTCTCCAATCATTCCCGGAGTGCTATCTCCAAAACTTCCCGGAGTGCTGTCTCTTGTCATTCCCGGAGTGCTGTCTGGAGTCAATCCCAGAGTGCTGTCTCCAAACATTCCAGGAGTGCTGTCTCCAGTCATTCCCTGAGTGCTGTCTCCAAACATTCCAGGAGTGCTGTCTCCAAACATTCCTGCAGTGCTGTCTCCAAATATTCCCGGAGTGCTGTGTCCAAATGTTCCCGGAGTGCTGTCTCCAAACATTCCCTGGTGCTGGCTCCAAACATTCCCGGAGTGCCTGCTCCAGTCATTTAAGGAGTGCTGTCATTCCCGGAGTGCTTTCAACAAACATTCCCAGAGTGCTGTCTCCAGTCATTCCCGGAGTACTATCTCCAAACTTTCCCGAAGTGCTGTCTCCAGTCATTCCCAGAGTGCTGTCATACCCGGAGTGCTGTCTCCAAATATTCCTGGAGTGCAGTCTCAAGTCAGTCCCGTACCGCTGCCTCCAAACTTTCCCGCAGTGTTGTCTCCCGACATTCCCGGAGTGCTGTCTCCAGTCATTCCCGGACTGCTGTCTCCAGTCATTCCCCGAGTGCTGTCGCCAGAAAATTCCCGGAGTGCTGTCTCCAGTCATTCCCGGAGAGCTGTCCCGAAACATTCCCGGAGTGCTGTCTGCAAACATTCCGGGAGTGCTGTCTCCAGTCATTCCCGGAGTACTATCTCCAAACATTCCCGGAGCGCTGTCTCCAGTCATTCCCAGAGTGCTGTCATACCCGGAGCGCTGTCTCCAAATATTCCTGGAGTGAAGTCTCAAGTCATTCCCGTAGCGCTGCCTCCAAACTTTCCCGCAGTGTTGTCTCCCGACATTCCCAGAGTGCTGTGTCCAGTCATTCCCGGACTGCTGTCTCCAGTCATTCTCGGAGTGCTGTCTCCAAACATTCCCGGAGTGCTGTGTCCTGTCATTCCCCGGTGCTGTCATTCCCAGTGTGCTGTCTCCACACATTCCGGGAGTGCTGACTCCTAACATTGCCAGAGTGCTGTCTCCAAACTTTCCCGGAATGCAGTCTCCAAACATTTACGGTGGGCTGTCTCCAAACATTCCCGGAGTGCTGTCTCCAAACATTCCCGGAGTGCTCTCTCCAATCATTCCCGGACTGATGTCTACAAACATTCCCGGAGTGCTGTCTCCAAATATTCCCGGAGTGCTGTCTCCAGTCATTCCGAGAGTGCTGTCTCCAGTCATTCTCGGAGTGCTGTCTACAAACATTCCCAGAGTGCTGTCTCGAAACAGTCCCGGAGCGCTGTCTCCAAACATTCCCGGCCTGCTTTCTCCAAATATTCCCATCGTGCTGTCTCCAAATATTCCCGGAGTGCTGTCTCCAAACAATACCGGGGTGCTGTCTCCAGTCATTCCCGCAGTGCTGACATACACGGAGTGCTGCCTCCAAACTTTCCCGAAGTGTTGTCTCTCAACATTCCCGGAGTGCTGTCTCCATATATTCCCAGAGTGCTGTCTCCAGTGATTCCCGCAGTGCTGTGTCCAGTCATTCCCAGAGTGCTGTCTCCCAACATTCTCTGAGTGCTGTCTCCAATCATTCCCGGAGTGCTATCTCCAAAACCTCGCGGAGTGCTGTCTCTTGTCATTCCCGGAGTGCTGTCTGGAGTCAATCCCAGAGTGCTGTCTCCAAACATTCCAGGAGTGCTGTCTCCAGTCATTCCCTGAGTGCTGTCTCCAAACATTCCAGGAGTGCTGTCTCCAAACATTCCTGCAGTGCTGTCTCCAAATATTCCCGGAGTGCTGTGTCCAAATGTTCCCGGAGTGCTGTCTGCAAACATTCCTGGAATGCTGTCTCCAGTCATTCCCGGAGTGCTGTCTCCAAACATTCACGGAGTGCTGTCTCTAGTCATTCCTGGTGTGCTGACTCCAAACATCACCCGAGTGCTGTCTCCAAACATTCTCGGAGTGCTGTCTCCAAACATTCCTTAGTGCTGGCTCCAAACATACCCGGAGTGCTTGCTCCAGTCATTTAAGGAGTGCTGTCATTCCCGGAGTGCTTTTTACAAACACTCCCAGAGTGCTGTCTCCAGTCATTCCCGGAGTACTATCTCCAAACTTTCCCGAAGTGCTGTCTCCAGTCATTCCCAGAGTGCTGTCATACCCGGAGTGCTGTCTCCAAATATTCCTGGAGTGCAGTCTCAAGTCATTCCCGTAGCGCTGCCTCCAAACTTTCCCGCAGTGTTGTCTGCCGACATTCCCGGAGTGCTGTCTCCAGTCAATCCCGGACTGCTGTCTCCAGTCATTCCCCGAGTGCCGTCTCCAAACATTCCCGGAGTGCTGTCTCCAGTCATTCCCGGAGAGCTGTCCCGAAACATTCCCGGAGTGCTGTCTGCAAACATTCCGGGAGTGCTGTCTCCAGTCATTCCCGGAGTGCTGTCTCCAGTCATTCCCGGAGCGCTGTCACCAAACATTCCCGGAGTGCTGTCTCCAAACATTTCTGGGGTGCTGTCTCCAAATATTCCCGGAATTCTGTTTCCAAAAATTCCGAGAGTGCTGTCTCCAGTCATTCCCGGAGTGCAGTCTGCAAACATTCCCGGAGTGCTGTCTCCAAACATTCCCGGAGTGCTGTCTCCAGTCATTCTCGGAGTGCTGTCTACAAACATTCCCAGAGTGCTGTCTCCAAACAGTCCCGGAGCGCTGTCTCCAAACATTCCCGGACTGCTTTCTCCAAATATTCCCAACGTGCTGTCTCCAGTCATTCCCGGAGTGCTGTCTCCAAACATTCTCGGAGTGCTGTCTCCAAACATTCCCTGGTGCTGGCTCCAAACATTCCCGGAGTGCTTGCTCCAGTCATTTAAGGAGTGCTGTCATTCCCGGAGTACTATCTCCAAACTTTCCCGAAGTGCTGTCTCCAGTCATTCCCAGAGTGCTGTCATACCCGGAGTGCTGTCTCCAAATATTCCTGGAGTGCAGTCTCAAGTCAGTCCCGTACCGCTGCCTCCAAACTTTCCCGCAGTGTTGTCTCCCGACATTCCCGGAGTGCTGTCTCCAGTCATTCCCGGACTGCTGTCTCCAGTCATTCCCCGAGTGCTGTCTCCAAACATTCCCGGAGTGCTGTCTCCAGTCATTCCCGGAGAGCTGTCCCGAAACATTCCCGGAGTGCTGTCTGCAAACATTCCGGGAGTGCTGTCTCCAGTCATTCCCGGAGTACTATCTCCGAACTTTCCCGAAGTGCTGTCTCCAGTCATTCCCAGAGTGCTGTCATACCCGGAGTGCTGTCTCCAAATATTCCTGGAGTGCAGTCTCAAGTCAGTCCCGTACCGCTGCCTCCAAACTTTCCCGCAGTGTTGTCTCCCGACATTCCCGGAGTGCTATCTCCAGTCATTCCCGGACTGCTGTCTCCAGTCATTCCCCGAGTGCTGTCTCCAAACATTCCCGGAGTGCTGTCTCCAGTCATTCCCGGAGAGCTGTCCCGAAACATTCCCGGAGTGCTGTCTGCAAACATTCCGGGAGTGCTGTCTCCAGTCATTCCCGGAGTACTATCTCCAAACATTCCCGGAGCGCTGTCTCCAGTCATTCCCAGAGTGCTGTCATACCCGGAGCGCTGTCTCCAAATATTCCTGGAGTGAAGTCTCAAGTCATTCCCGTAGCGCTGCCTCCAAACTTTCCCGCAGTGTTGTCTCCCGACATTCCCAGAGTGCTGTGACCAGTCATTCCCGGACTGCTGTCTCCAGTCATTCTCGGAGTGCTGTCTCCAAACATTCCCGGAGTGCTGTGTCCTGTCATTCCCCGGTGCTGTCATTCCCAGTGTGCTGTCTCCACACATTCCGGGAGTGCTGACTCCTAACATTGCCAGAGTGCTGTCTCCAAACATTCCCGGAGTGCTCTCTCCAATCATTCCCGGACTGATGTCTACAAACATTCCCGGAGTGCTGTCTCCAAATATTCCCGGAGTGCTGTCTCCAGTCATTCCGAGAGTGCTGTCTCCAGTCATTCTCGGAGTGCTGTCTACAAACATTCCCAGAGTGCTGTCTCGAAACAGTCCCGGAGCGCTGTCTCCAAACATTCCCGGCCTGCTTTCTCCAAATATTCCCATCGTGCTGTCTCCAAATATTCCCGGAGTGCTGTCTCCAAACAATACCGGGGTGCTGTCTCCAGTCATTCCCGCAGTGCTGACATACACGGAGTGCTGCCTCCAAACTTTCCCGAAGTGTTGTCTCTCAACATTCCGGAGTGCTGTCTCCATATATTCCCAGAGTGCTGTCTCCAGTGATTCCCGCAGTGCTGTGTCCAGTCATTCCCAGAGTGCTGTCTCCCAACATTCTCTGAGTGCTGTCTCCAATCATTCCCGGAGTGCTATCTCCAAAACTTCCCGGAGTGCTGTCTCTTGTCATTCCCGGAGTGCTGTCTGGAGTCAATCCCAGAGTGCTGTCTCCAAACATTCCAGGAGTGCTGTCTCCAGTCATTCCCTGAGTGCTGTCTCCAAACATTCCAGGAGTGCTGTCTCCAAACATTCCTGCAGTGCTGTCTCCAAATATTCCCGGAGTGCTGTGTCCAAATGTTCCCGGAGTGCTGTCTGCAAACATTCCTGGAATGCTGTCTCCAGTCATTCCCGGAGTGCTGTCTCCAAACATTCACGGAGTGCTGTCTCTAGTCATTCCTGGTGTGCTGACTCCAAACATCACCCGAGTGCTGTCTCCAAACATTCTCGGAGTGCTGTCTCCAAACATTCCCTGGTGCTGGCTCCAAACATTCCCGGAGTGCTTGCTCCAGTCATTTAAGGAGTGCTGTCATTCCCGGAGTGCTTTTTACAAACACTCCCAGAGTGCTGTCTCCAGTCATTCCCGGAGTACTATCTCCAAACTTTCCCGAAGTGCTGTCTCCAGTCATTCCCAGAGTGCTGTCATACCCGGAGTGCTGTCTCCAAATATTCCTGGAGTGCAGTCTCAAGTCATTCCCGTAGCGCTGCCTCCAAACTTTCCCGCAGTGTTGTCTGCCGACATTCCCGGAGTGCTGTCTCCAGTCAATCCCGGACTGCTGTCTCCAGTCATTCCCCGAGTGCTGTCTCCAAACATTCCCGGAGTGCTGTCTCCAGTCATTCCCGGAGAGCTGTCCCGAAACATTCCCGGAGTGCTGTCTGCAAACATTCCGGGAGTGCTGTCTCCAGTCATTCCCGGAGTGCAGTCTCCAGTCATTCCCGGAGCGCTGTCACCAAACATTCCCGGAGTGCTGTCTCCAAACATTTCTGGGGTGCTGTCTCCAAATATTCCCGGAATTCTGTTTCCAAAAATTCCGAGAGTGCTGTCTCCAGTCATTCCCGGAGTGCAGTCTGCAAACATTCCCGGAGTGCTGTCTCCAAACATTCCCGGAGTGCTGTCTCCAGTCATTCTCGGAGTGCTGTCTACAAACATTCCCAGAGTGCTGTCTCCAAACAGTCCCGGAGCGCTGTCTCCAAACATTCCCGGACTGCTTTCTCCAAATATTCCCAACGTGCTGTCTCCAAATATTCCCGGAGTGCTGTCTCCAAACCATACCGGGGTGCTGTCTCCAGTCATTCCCGCAGTGCTGACATACACGGAGTGCTGTCTCCAATCATTCCTGGAGTGCAGTCTCCAGTCATTCCCGTAGTGCTGCCTCCAAACTTTCCCGGCGTGTTGTCTCCCAACATTCCCGGAGTGCTGTCTCCATATATTCCCAGAGTGCTGTCTCCAGTGATTCCCGCAGTGCTGTGTCCAGTCATTCCCAGAGTGCTGTCTCCCAACATTCTCGGAGTGCAGTCTCCAATCATTCCCGGAGTGCTATCTCCAAAACTTCCCGGAGTGCTGTCTATTGTCATTCCCGGACTGCTGTCTCCAGTCATTCCCCGAGTGCTGTCTCCAAACATTCCCGGAGTGCTGTCTCCAGTCATTCCCGGAGAGCTGTCCCGAAACATTCCCGGAGTGCTGTCTGCAAACATTCCGGGAGTGCTGTCTCCAGTCATTCCCGGAGTGCTGTCTCCAGTCATTCCCGGAGCGCTGTCACCAAACATTCCCGGAGTGCTGTCTCCAAACATTTCTGGGGTGCTGTCTCCAAATATTCCCGGAATTCTGTTTCCAAAAATTCCGAGAGTGCTGTCTCCAGTCATTCCCGGAGTGCAGTCTGCAAACATTCCCGGAGTGCTGTCTCCAAACATTCCCGGAGTGCTGTCTCCAGTCATTCTCGGAGTGCTGTCTACAAACATTCCCAGAGTGCTGTCTCCAAACAGTCCCGGAGCGCTGTCTCCAAACATTCCCGGACTGATTTCTCCAAATATTCCCAACGTGCTGTCCCCAAATATTCCCAACGTGCTGTCTCCAAACATTCCCGGAGTGCTGTCTCCAAACATTCTCGGAGTGCTGTCTCCAAACATTCCCGGAGTGCTGTCTCCAGTCATTCCTGGAGTGCTGTCTCCAATCATTCCCGTAGTGCTGCCTCCAAACTTTCCCGGCGTGTTGTCTCCCAACATTCCCGGAGTGCTGTCTCCATATATTCCCAGAGTGCTGTCTCCAGTGATTCCCGCAGTGCTGTGTCCAGTCATTCCCAGAGTGCTGTCTCCCAACATTCTCGGAGTGCAGTCTCCAATCATTCCCGGAGTGCAATCTTCAAAACTTCCCGGAGTGCTGTCTCCAGTCATTCACGGACTGCTGTCTCCAATCATTCCCGGAGTGCTGTCTCCAAACATTCCCGGAGTTCTGTCTCCAATCTTTTCCAGGAGTGCTGTCTCCAATCATTCCCGGAGTGCTGTCTCCAGTCATTCCCGGAGTGCTGTCTCCAAACATTCCAGGAGTGCTGTCTCCAAACATTCCTGCAGTGCTGTCTCCAAATATTCCCGGAATGCTGTCTCCAGTCATTCCCGGAGTGCTGCCTCCAGTCTTTCCCGGAGTGCTGTCTCCAAACATTCACGGAGTGCTGTCTCCAGTCATTCCCGGAGTTTGTCATACCCGGAGTGTGGTCTCCAAACATTCCTGAAGTGCAGTCTTCAAACATTCCTTAGTGCTGGCTCCAATCATTCCCGGAGTGCTTGCTCCAGTCATTTAAGGAGTGCTGTCATTCCCGAAGTGCTGTCTACAAACATTCCCGGAGTGCTGTCTCCAAACATTCTCGGCGCGCTGTCTCCAAACATTCCCGGAGTGCTTTCTCAAAATATTCCAAATGTGCTGTCTCGAAAAATTGCCAGAGTGCTGTCTCCAGTCATTCCCGTAGTGCTGTCTCCAATAAATCCCGGAGTGCTGTCTCCAAACATTCCCGGAGTTCTGTCTCCAATCTTTCCCAGAGTGCTTTCTCCAAATGTTCCCGGAGTGCTGTCTCCAAACATTCCCGGAGTGCAGTCTCCAGTCATTCCCGGAGTGCTGTCTCCAGTCTTTCCTGGAGTGCAGTCTGCAAACATTCCCAGAGTGCTGTCTACAAACATTCCCGGAGTGCTGTCTCCAAACATTCTCAGCGCGCTGTCTCCAAACATTCCCGGAGTGCTTTCTCAAAATATTCCAAATGTGCAGTCTCCAAAAATTCCTAGAGTGCTGTCTCCAGTCATTCCCGTACTGCTGTCTCCAAACAATCCCGGAGTGCTGCCGCCAAACATTCCCGGAGTGCTGTCTCCAGTCATACCAGGAGTGCTGTCTCCAAATATTCCTGGAGTGCAGTCTCAAGTCATTCCCGTAGCGCTGCCTCCAAACTTTCCCACAGTGTTGTCTCCCGACATTCCCGGAGTGCTGTCTCCAAACATTCCCGGAGTGCTGTCTCCAAACAATACCGGGGTGCTGTCTCCAGTCATTCCCGGAGTGCTGTCTCCAAACTTTCCCAGTGTGCTGCCTCCAATCATTCCCGGAGTGCTATCTCCAAACCTTCCCGGAGTGTTGTCTCCAGTCATTCCCGCAGTGCTGTCATTCCCGGAGTGCGGTCTCCAAACATTCCCAGAGTGCTGTCTACACTCATTCCCGAAGAGCTGTCTCCAAACATTCCCGGAGTGCAGTCTCCAGTCATTCCCGGAGTGCTGTCTCCAAACAATCCCGGAGTGCTTTCTCCAAACATTCACGGAGTGCTGTCTCCAAGCACTCCCGGAGGGCTGTCTCCAATCATTCCCGGAGTGCTGTCCCCAAACATTCCCGGAGTGCTGTCTCCAGTCATTCCCGGAGTGCTGTCTCCAGTCATTCCCCGAGTGCATTCTCCAAACATTCCCGGAGTGCTGTCTACAAACATTCCCGGAGTGCTGTCTCCAAACATTCTTTAGTGCTGGCTCCAATCATTCCCGGAGTTCTTGCTCCAGTCATTTAAGGAGTGCTGTCATTCCCGGGTGCTGTCTCCAAACATTCCCGGAATGCTGTCTCCAGTCATTCCCGGAGTTTTGTCATACCCGGAGTGTTGTCTCCAAACATTCCCGGAGTGCTGTCTCCAAACATTCCCGGAGTGCTGTCTCCAAACAATACCGGGGTGCTGTCTCCAGTCATTCCCGGAGAGCTGTCCCAAAACATTCCCGGAGTGCTGTCTACCAACATTCCGAGAGTGCTGTCTCCAGTCATTCCCGGAGTGCTGTCTCCAGTCATTCCCGGAGTGCTGTCTCCAGTCATTCCTAGAGTGCAGTCTGCAAACATTCCCAGAGTGCTGTCTACAAACATTCCCGGAGTGCTGTCTCCAAACATTCTCAGCGCGCTGTCTCCAAACATTCCCGGAGTGCTTTCTCAAAATATTCCAAATGTGCTGTCTCCAAAAATTCCCAGAGTGCTGTCTCCAGTCATTCCTAGAGTGCAGTCTGCAAACATTCCCAGAGTGCTGTCTACAAACATTCCCGGAGTGCTGTCTCCGAACATTCTCAGCGCGCTGTCTCCAAACATTCCCGGAGTGCTTTCTCAAAATATTCCAAATGTGCTGTCTCCAAAAATTCCCAGAGTGCTGTCTCCAGTCATTCCCGTAGTGCTGTCTCCAAACAATCCCGGAGTGCTGTCTCCAAATATTCCCGGAGTGCTGTCTCCAGTCATTCCCGGAGTGCTTTCTCCAAACATTCCCGGAATGCTGTCGCCAAACATTCGCAGAGTGCTGTCTTCAGTCATTCCCGGAGTGCTGTCTCAAACATTCCCGGAGTGCTGTCTCAAAACATTCCCGTAGTGCTGCCTCCAAACTTTCCCGGCGTGTTGTCTCCCAACATTCCCGGAGTGCTGTCTCCATATATTCCCAGAGTGCTGTCTCCAGTGATTCCCGCAGTGCTGTGTCCAGTCATTCCCAGAGTGCTGTCTCCCAACATTCTCGGAGTGCAGTCTCCAATCATTCCCGGAGTGCAATCTTCAAAACTTCCCGGAGTGCTGTCTCCAGTCATTCACGGACTGCTGTCTCCAATCATTCCCGGAGTGCTGTCTCCAAACATTCCCGGAGTTCTGTCTCCAATCTTTTCCAGGAGTGCTGTCTCCAATCATTCCCGGAGTGCTGTCTCCAAACATTCCAGGAGTGCTGTCTCCAAACATTCCTGCAATGCTGTCTCCAAATATTCCCGGAATGCTGTCTCCAGTCATTCCCGGAGTGCTGCCTCCAGTCTTTCCCGGAGTGCTGTCTCCAAACATTCACGGAGTGCTGTCTCCAGTCATTCCCGGAGTTTGTCATACCCGGAGTGTGGTCTCCAAACATTCCTGAAGTGCAGTCTTCAAACATTCCTTAGTGCTGGCTCCAATCATTCCCGGAGTGCTTGCTCCAGTCATTTAAGGAGTGCTGTCATTCCCGAAGTGCTGTCTACAAACATTCCCGGAGTGCTGTCTCCAAACATTCTCGGCGCGCTGTCTCCAAACATTCCCGGAGTGCTTTCTCAAAATATTCCAAATGTGCTGTCTCGAAAAATTGCCAGAGTGCTGTCTCCAGTCATTCCCGTAGTGCTGTCTCCAATAAATCCCGGAGTGCTGTCTCCAAACATTCCCGGAGTTCTGTCTCCAATCTTTCCCAGAGTGCTTTCTCCAAATGTTCCCGGAGTGCTGTCTCCAAACATTCCCGGAGTGCTGTCTCCAGTCATTCCCGGAGTGCTGTCTCCAGTCTTTCCTGGAGTGCAGTCTGCAAACATTCCCAGAGTGCTGTCTACAAACATTCCCGGAGTGCTGTCTCCAAACATTCTCAGCGCGCTGTCTCCAAACATTCCCGGAGTGCTTTCTCAAAATATTCCAAATGTGCAGTCTCCAAAAATTCCTAGAGTGCTGTCTCCAGTCATTCCCGTACTGCTGTCTCCAAACAATCCCGGAGTGCTGCCGCCAAACATTCCCGGAGTGCTGTCTCCAGTCATACCAGGAGTGCTGTCTCCAAATATTCCTGGAGTGCAGTCTCAAGTCATTCCCGTAGCGCTGCCTCCAAACTTTCCCACAGTGTTGTCTCCCGACATTCCCGGAGTGCTGTCTCCAAACATTCCCGGAGTGCTGTCTCCAAACAATACCGGGGTGCTGTCTCCAGTCATTCCCGGAGTGCTGTCTCCAAACTTTCCCAGAGTGCTGCCTCCAATCATTCCCGGAGTGCTATCTCCAAACCTTCCCGGAGTGTTGTCTCCAGTCATTCCCGCAGTGCTGTCATTCCCGGAGTGCGGTCTCCAAACATTCCCAGAGTGCTGTCTACACTCATTCCCGAAGAGCTGTCTCCAAACATTCCCGGAGTGCAGTCTCCAGTCATTCCCGGAGTGCTGTCTCCAAACAATCCCGGAGTGCTTTCTCCAAACATTCACGGAGTGCTGTCTCCAAGCACTCCCGGAGGGCTGTCTCCAATCATTCCCGGAGTGCTGTCCCCAAACATTCCCGGAGTGCTGTCTCCAGTCATTCCCGGAGTGCTGTCTCCAGTCATTCCCGGAGTGCATTCTCCAAACATTCCCGGAGTGCTGTCTACAAACATTCCCGGAGTGCTGTCTCCAAACATTCTTTAGTGCTGGCTCCAATCATTCCCGGAGTTCTTGCTCCAGTCATTTAAGGAGTGCTGTCATTCCCGGGTGCTGTCTCCAAACATTCCCGGAATGCTGTCTCCAGTCATTCCCGGAGTTTTGTCATACCCGGAGTGTTGTCTCCAAACATTCCCGGAGTGCTGTCTCCAAACATTCCCGGAGTGCTGTCTCCAAACAATACCGGGGTGCTGTCTCCAGTCATTCCCGGAGAGCTGTCCCAAAACATTCCCGGAGTGCTGTCTACCAACATTCCGAGAGTGCTGTCTCCAGTCATTCCCGGAGTGCTGTCTCCAGTCATTCCCGGAGTGCTGTCTCCAGTCATTCCTAGAGTGCAGTCTGCAAACATTCCCAGAGTGCTGTCTACAAACATTCCCGGAGTGCTGTCTCCAAACATTCTCAGCGCGCTGTCTCCAAACATTCCCGGAGTGCTTTCTCAAAATATTCCAAATGTGCTGTCTCCAAAAATTCCCAGAGTGCTGTCTCCAGTCATTCCCGTAGTGCTGTCTCCAAACAATCCCGGAGTGCTGTCTCCAAATATTCCCGGAGTGCTG
This sequence comes from Scyliorhinus torazame, assembly GCF_047496885.1. Taxonomy (NCBI): domain Eukaryota; kingdom Metazoa; phylum Chordata; class Chondrichthyes; order Carcharhiniformes; family Scyliorhinidae; genus Scyliorhinus; species Scyliorhinus torazame. Next base: position 8,766,351 of record NC_092718.1, read on the forward strand.
TCTCCAGTCATTCCCGGAGTGCTTTCTCCAAACATTCCCGGAGTGCTGTCGCCAAACATTCGCAGAGTGCTGTCTTCAGTCATTCCCGGAGTGCTGTCTCAAACATTCCCGGAGTGCTGTCTCAAAACATTCCCGGAGTTCTGTCTCCAATCTTTCCCAGAGTGCTTTCTCCAAATGTTCCCGGAGTGCTGTCTCCAAACATTCCCGGAGTGCTGTCTCCAGTCATTCCCGGACTGCTGTCTCCAGTCTTTCCTGGAGTGCAGTCTGCAAACATTCCCAGAGTGCTGTCTACAAACATTCCCGGAGTGCTGTCTCCAAACATTCTCAGCGCGCTGTCTCCAAACATTCCCGGAGTGCTTTCTCAAAATATTCCAAATGTGCAGTCTCCAAAAATTCCCGGAGTGCTGTCTCCAGTCATTCCCGTACTGCTGTCTCCAAACAATCCCGGAGTGCTGCCGCCAAACATTCCCGGAGTGCTGTCTCCAGTCATACCAGGAGTGCTGTCTCCAAATATTCCTGGAGTGCAGTCTCAAGTCATTCCCGTAGCGCTGCCTCCAAACTTTCCCACAGTGTTGTCTCCCGACATTCCCGGAGTGCTGTCTCCAAACATTCCCGGAGTGCTGTCTCCAAACAATACCGGGGTGCTGTCTCCAGTCATTCCCGGAGTGCTGTCTCCAAACTTTCCCAGAGTGCTGCCTCCAATCATTCCCGGAGTGCTATCTCCAAACCTTCCCGGAGTGTTGTCTCCAGTCATTCCCGCAGTGCTGTCATTCCCGGAGTGCGGTCTCCAAACATTCCCAGAGTGCTGTCTACACTCATTCCCGAAGAGCTGTCTCCAAACATTCCCGGAGTGCAGTCTCCAGTCATTCCCGGAGTGCTGTCTCCAAACATTCACGGAGTGCTGTCTCCAAGCACTCCCGGAGGGCTGTCTCCAATCATTCCCGGAGTGCTGTCCCCAAACATTCCCGGAGTGCTGTCTCCAGTCATTCCCGGAGTGCTGTCTCCAGTCATTCCCGGAGTGCATTCTCCAAACATTCCCGGAGTGCTGTCTACAAACATTCCCGGAGTGCTGTCTCCAAACATTCTTTAGTGCTGGCTCCAATCATTCCCGGAGTTCTTGCTCCAGTCATTTAAGGAGTGCTGTCATTCCCGGGTGCTGTCTCCAAACATTCCCGGAATGCTGTCTCCAGTCATTCCCGGAGTTTTGTCTTACCCGGAGTGTTGTCTCCAAACATTCCCGGAGTGCTGTCTCCAAACATTCCCGGAGTGCTGTCTCCAAACAATACCGGGGTGCTGTCTCCAGTCATTCCCGGAGAGCTGTCCCAAAACATTCCCGGAGTGCTGTCTACCAACATTCCGAGAGTGCTGTCTCCAGTCATTCCCGGAGTGCTGTCTCCAGTCATTCCCGGAGTGCTGTCTCCAGTCATTCCTAGAGTGCAGTCTGCAAACATTCCCAGAGTGCTGTCTACAAACATTCCCGGAGTGCTGTCTCCAAACATTCTCAGCGCGCTGTCTCCAAGCATTCCCGGAGTGCTTTCTCAAAATATTCCAAATGTGCTGTCTCCAAAAATTCCCAGAGTGCTGTCTCCAGTCATTCCCGTAGTGCTGTCTCCAAACAATCCCGGAGTGCTGTCTCCAAATATTCCCGGAGTGCTGTCTCCAGTCATTCCCGGAGTGCTTTCTCCAAACATTCCCGGAGTGCTGTCGCCAAACATTCGCAGAGTGCTGTCTTCAGTCATTCCCGGAGTGCTGTCTCAAACATTCCCGGAGTGCTGTCTCAAAACATTCACGTAGTGCTGTCTCCAAACTTTCCCGGAGTGCAGTCTCCAGTCATTCCCGGAGTGCTGTCTGCAGTCTTTCCCATAATGCTGTCACCAAACATTCCCGGAGTGCTGTCGCCAAACATTCCTGGAGTGGTGTCTCCAAACATTCCCGGACTGATGTCTCCAATCATTCCCGGAGTGCTGTCTCCAGTCATTCCCGGACTGCTGTCTCCAAATATTCCCGGAGTGCTGTCTCCAGTCATTCCCGGAGTGCTTTCTCCAAACATTCCCGGAGTGCTGTCGCCAAACATTCGCAGAGTGCTGTCTTCAGTCATTCCCGGAGTGCTGTCTCAAACATTCCCGGAGTGCTGTCTCAAAACATTCACGTAGTGCTGTCTCCAAAACTTCCCGGAGTGCTGTCTCTTGTCATTCCCGGAGTGCTGTCTGGAGTCAATCCCACAGTGCTGTCTCCAAACATTCCAGGAGTGCTGTCTCCAATCATTCCCGGAGTGCTGTCTCCAGTCATTCCCGGAGTGCTGTCTCCAAACATTCCAGGAGTGCTGTCTCCAAACATTCCTGCAGTGCTCTCTCCAAATAATCCCGGAGTGCTGTGTCCAAACGTTGCTGGAGTGCGGTCTGCAAACATTCCTGGAATGCTGTCTCCAGTCATTCCTGGTGTGCTGACTCCAAAAATTCCCCGAGTGCTGTCTCCAAACATTCCCGGAGTGCTTGCTTAAGTCATTTAAGGAGTGCTGTCATTCCCGGAGTGCTTTCTACAAACATTCCCAGAGTGCTGTCTCCAGTCATTCCCGGAGTACTATCTCCAAACATTCCCGGAGTGCTTGCTTAAGTCATTTAAGGAGTGCTGTCATTCCCGGAGTGCTTTCTACAAACATTCCCAGAGTGCTGTCTCCAGTCAATCCCGGAGTACTATCTCCAAACATTCCCGGAGTGCTGTCTCCAGTCATTCCCAGAGTGCTGTCATACCCGGAGTGCTGTCTCCAAATATTCCTGGAGTGCAGTCTCAAGTCGTTCCCGTAGCGCTGCCTCCAAACTTTCCCGCAGTGTTGTCTCCCGACATTCCCGGAGTGCTGTCTCCAAATATTCCCGGAGTGCTGTCTCCAAACAATACCGGGGTGCTGTCTCCAGTCATTCCCGGAGTGCTGTCTCCAAACTTTCCCAGAGTGCTGCCTCCAATCATTCCCGGAGTGCTATCTCCAAACCTTCCCGGAGTGTTGTCTCCAGTCATTCCCGCAGTGCTGTCATTCCCGGAGTGCGTTCTCCAAACTTTCCCAGAGTGCTGTCTACACTCACTCCCGAAGAGCTGTCGCCAAACATTCCCGGAGTGCTGTCTCCAGTAATTCCCAGAGTGCTGTCTCCAAACAATCCCGGAGTGCTTTCTCCAAGCATTCACGGAGTGCTGTCTCCAAGCATTCCCGGAGTGCTGTCTCCAATCATTCCCAGAGTGCTGTCCCCAAACATTCCTGGAGTGCTGTCTCCAGTCATTCCCGGAGTGCAGTCTCCAAACATTCCCGGAGTGCTGTCTACAAACATTCCCGGAGTGCTGTCTCCAAACATTCTTTAGTGCTGGCTCCAATCATTCCCGGAGTTCTTGCTCCAGTCATTTAAGGAGTGCTGTCATTCCCGGGTGCTGTCTCCAGTCATTCCCGGAGTTTCTCATACCCGGAGTGTTGTCTCCAAACATTCCTGGAGTGCAGTCATCAAACATTCCTTAGTGCTGGCTCCAATCAATCCCGGAGTGCTTGCTCCAGTCATTTAAGGAGTGCTGTCATTCCCGGAGTGCTTTCTACAAACATTCCCGGAGTGCTGTCTCCAGTCATTCCCAGAGTGCTGTCATACCCGGAATGCTGTCTCCAAATATTCCTGGAGTGCAGTCTCCAGTCATTCCCGGACTGCTGTCTCCAGTCATTCTCGGAGTGCTGTCTCCAAACATTCCCGGAGTGCTGTCTCCAAACATTCCCGGAGTTCTGTCTCCAATCTTTCCCAGAGTGCTTTCTCCAAATGTTCCCGGAGTGCTGTCTGCAAACATTCCCGGAGTGCTGTCTCCAAGCATTTCCGGAGTGCTGTCTCCAATCATTCCAGGAGTGCTATCTCCAAACCTTCCCTGAGTGTTGTCTCCAGTCATTCCCGCAGTGCTGTCATTCCCGGAGTGCTGTCTCCAAACATTCCCAGAGTGCTGTCTACACTCATTCCCAGAGCACTGTCTCCAAACTTTCCGGGAGTGCTGTCTCCAGTCATTCCCGGAGTGCTGTCTCCAACAATCCCGGAGTGCTTTCTCCAAACATTCCCGGAGTGCTGTCTCCTAGCATTTCCGGAGTGCTGTCTCCAATCATTCCCGGAGTGCTGTCCCCAAACATTCCTGGAGTGCAGTCTCCAAACATTCCTTAGTGCTGGCTCCAATCATTCCCGGAGTGCTTGCTCCAGTCATTTAAGGAGTGCTGTCATTCCCGGAGTGCTTTCTACAAGCATTCCCAGAGTGCTGTCTCCAGTCATTCCCGGAGTACTATCTCCAAACATTCCCGGAGCGCTGTCGCCAGTCATTCCCAGAGTGCTGTCATACCCGGAGTGCTGTCTCCAAATATTCCTGGAGTGAAGTCTCAAGTCATTACCGTAGCGCTGCCTCCAAACTTTCCCGCAGTGTTGTCTCCCGACATTCCCAGAGTGCTGTGTCCAGTCATTCCCGGACTGCTGTCTCCAGTCATTCTCGGAGTGCTGTCTCCAAACATTCCCGGAGTGCTGTGTCCTGTTATTCCCCGGTGCTGTCATTCCCGGTGTGCTGTCTCCACACATTCCGGGAGTGCTGACGCCTAACATTGCCAGAGTGCTGTCTCCAAACTTTCCCGGAATGCAGTCTCCAAACATTTACGGTGGGCTGTCTCCAATCATTTCCGGAGTGCTGTCTCCAGTCATTCTCGGAGTGCTGTCTACAAACATTCCCAGAGTGCTGTCTCGAAACAGTCCCCGAGCGCTGTCTCCAAACATTCCCGGCCTGCTTTCTCCAAATATTCCCATCGTGCTGTCTCCAAATATTCCCGGAGTGCTGTCTCCAAACAATACCGGGGTGCTGTCTCCAGTCATTCCCGCAGTGCTGACATACACGGAGTGCTGCCTCCAAACTTTCCCGAAGTGTTGTCTCTCAACATTCCCGGAGTGCTGTCTCCATATATTCCCAGAGTGCTGTCTCCAGTGATTCCCGCAGTGCTGTGTCCAGTCATTCCCAGAGTGCTGTCTCCCAACATTCTCGGAGTGCTGTCTCCAATCATTCCCGAAGTGCTATCTCCAAAACTTCCCGGAGTGCTGTCTCTTGTCATTCCCGGAGTGCTGTCTGGAGTCAATCCCAGAGTGCTGTCTCCAAACATTCCAGGAGTGCTGTCTCCAGTCATTCCCGGAGTGCTGTCTCCAAACATTCCAGGAGTGCTGTATCCAAACATTCCTGCAGTGCTGTCTCCAAATATTCCCGGAGTGCTGTGTCCAAATGTTCCCGGCGTGCTGTCTGCAAACATTCCTGGAATGCTGTCTCCAGTCATTCCCGGAGTGCTGTCTCCAAACATTCTCGGAGTGCTGTCTCCAAACATTCCCTGGTGCTGGCTCCAAACATTCCCGGAGTGCTTGCTGCAGTCATTTAAGGAGTGCTGTCATTCCCGGAGTGCTTTCAACAAACATTCCCAGAGTGCTGTCTCCAGTCATTCCCGGAGTACTATCTCCAAACTTTCCCGAAGTGCTGTCTCCAGTCATTCCCAGAGTGCTGTCATACCCGGAGTGCTGTCTCCAAATATTCCTGGAGTGCAGTCTCAAGTCATTCCCGTACCTCTGCCTCCAAACTTTCCCGCAGTGTTGTCTCCCGACATTCCCGGAGTGCTGTCTCCAGTCATTCCCGGACTGCTGTCTCCAGTCATTCCCCGAGTGCTGTCTCCAAACATTCCCGGAGTGCGGTCTCCAGTCATTCCCGGAGAGCTGTTCCGAAACATTCCCGGAGTGCTGTCTGCAAACATTCCGGGAGTGCTGTCTCCAGTCATTCCCGGAGTACTATCTCCAAACATTCCCGGAGCGCTGTCTCCAGTCATTCCCAAAGTGCTGTCATACCCGGAGCGCTGTCTCCAAATATTCCTGGAGTGAAGTCTCAAGTCATTCCCGTAGCGCTGCCTCCAAACTTTCCCGCAGTGTTGTCTCCCGACATTCCCAGAGTGCTGTGTCCAGTCATTCCCGGACTGCTGTCTCCAGTCATTCTCGGAGTGCTGTCTCCACACATTCCGGGAGTGCTGACTCCTAACATTGCCAGAGTGCTGTCTCCAAACTTTCCCGGAATGCAGTCTCCAAACATTTACGGTGGGCTGTCTCCAAACATTCCCGGAGTGCTGTCTCCAAACATTCCCGGAGTGCTCTCTCCAATCATTCCCGGACTGATGTCTACAAACATTCCCGGAGTGCTGTCTCCAAATATTCCCGGAGTGCTGTCTCCAGTCATTCCGAGAGTGCTGTCTCCAGTCATTCTCGGAGTGCTGTCTACAAACATTCCCAGAGTGCTGTCTCGAAACAGTCCCGGAGCGCTGTCTCCAAACATTCCCGGCCTGCTTTCTCCAAATATTCCCATCGTGCTGTCTCCAAATATTCCCGGAGTGCTGTCTCCAAACAATACCGGGGTGCTGTCTCCAGTCATTCCCGCAGTGCTGACATACACGGAGTGCTGCCTCCAAACTTTCCCGAAGTGTTGTCTCTCAACATTCCCGGAGTGCTGTCTCCATATATTCCCAGAGTGCTGTCTCCAGTGATTCCCGCAGTGCTGTGTCCAGTCATTCCCAGAGTGCTGTCTCCCAACATTCTCTGAGTGCTGTCTCCAATCATTCCCGGAGTGCTATCTCCAAAACTTCCCGGAGTGCTGTCTCTTGTCATTCCCGGAGTGCTGTCTGGAGTCAATCCCAGAGTGCTGTCTCCAAACATTCCAGGAGTGATGTCTCCAGTCATTCCCGGAGTGCTGTCTCCAAACATTCCAGGAGTGCTGTCTCCAAACATTCCTGCAGTGCTGTCTCCAAATATTCCCGGAGTGCTGTGTCCAAATGTTCCCGGAGTGCTGTCTGCAAACATTCCTGGAATGCTGTCTCCAGTCATTCCCGGAGTGCTGTCTCCAAACATTCACGGAGTGCTGTCTCCAGTCATTCCTCGTGTGCTGACTCCAAACATCCCCCGAGTGCTGTCTCCATACATTCTCGGAGTGCTGTCTCCAAACATTCCCTGGTGCTGGCTCCAAACATTCCCGGAGTGTTTGCTCCAGTTATTTAAGGAGTGCTGTCATTCCCGGAGTGCTTTTTACAAACATTCCCAGAGTGCTGTCTCCAGTCATTCCCGGAGTACTATCTCCAAACTTTCCCGAAGTGCTGTCTCCAGTCATTCCCAGAGTGCTGTCATACCCGGAGTGCTGTCTCCAAATATTCCTGGAGTGCAGTCTCAAGTCATTCCCGTAGCGCTGCCTCCAAACTTTCCCGCAGTGTTGTCTGCCGACATTCCCGGAGTGCTGTCTCCAGTCATTCCCGGACTGCTGTCTCCAAACATTCCCGGAGTGCTATCTCCATACATTCTCGGAGTGCTGTCTCCAAACTTTCCCTGGTGCTGGCTCCAAACATTCCCGGAGTGTTTGCTCCAGTTATTTAAGGAGTGCTGTCATTCCCGGAGTGCTTTTTACAAACATTCCCAGAGTGCTGTCTCCAGTCATTCCCGGAGTACTATCTCCAAACTTTCCCGAAGTGCTGTCTCCAGTCATTCCCAGAGTGCTGTCATACCCGGAGTGCTGTCTCCAAATATTCCTGGAGTGCAGTCTCAAGTCATTCCCGTAGCGCTGCCTCCAAACTTTCCCGCAGTGTTGTCTGCCGACATTCCCGGAGTGCTGTCTCCAGTCATTCCCGGACTGCTGTCTCCAGTCATTCCCCGAGTGCTGTCTCCAAACATTCCCGGAGTGCTGTCTCCAGTCATTCCCGGAGAGCTGTCCCGAAACATTCCCGGAGTGCTGTCTGCAAACATTCCGGGAGTGCTGTCTCCAGTCATTCCCGGAGTGCTGTCTCCAGTCATTCCCGGAGCGCTGTCACCAAACATTCCCGGAGTGCTGTCTCCAAACATTTCTGGGGTGCTGTCTCCAAATATTCCCGGAATTCTGTTTCCAAAAATTCCGAGAGTGCTGTCTCCAGTCATTCCCGGAGTGCTGTCTCCAAACATTCCCGGAGTGCTGTCTCCAGTCATTCTCGGAGTGCTGTCTACAAACATTCCCAGAGTGCTGTCTCCAAACAGTCCCGGAGCGCTGTCTCCAAACATTCCCGGACTGCTTTCTCCAAATATTCCCAACGTGCTGTCTCCAAATATTCCCGGAGTGCTGTCTCCAAACAATACCGGGGTGCTGTCTCCAGTCATTCCCGCAGTGCTGACATACACGGAGTGCTGCCTCCAAACTTTCCCGGCGTGTTGTCTCCCAACATTCCCGGAGTGCTGTCTCCATATATTCCCAGAGTGCTGTCTCCAGTGATTCCCGCAGTGCTGTGTCCAGTCATTCCCAGAGTGCTGTCTCCCAACATTCTCGGAGTGCTGTCTCCAGTCATTCCCACAGTGTTGTCATTCCCCGAGTGCTGTCTCCAATCATTCCCGGAGTGCAATCTTCAAAACTTCCCGGAGTGCTGTCTCCAGTCATTCACGGACTGCTGTTTCAAGTCATTCTCGGAGTGCTGTCTCCAATCATTCCCGGAGTGCTGTCTCCAAACATTCCCGGAGTTCTGTCTCCAATCTTTTCCATGAGTGCTGTCTCCAATCATTCCCGGAGTGCTGTCTCCAGTCATTCCCGGAGTGCTGTCTCCAAACATTCCAGGAGTGCTGTCTCTAAACATTCCTGCAGTGCTGTCTCCAAATATTCCCGGAATGCTGTCTCCAGTCATTCCCGGAGTGCTGCCTCCAGTCTTTCCCGGAGTGCTGTCTCCAAACATTCACGGAGTGCTGTCTCCAGTCCTTCCCGGAGTTTGTCATACCCGGAGTGTGGTCTCCAAACATTCCTGAAGTGCAGTCTTCAAACATTCCTTAGTGCTGGCTCCAATCATTCCCGGAGTGCTTGCTCCAGTCATTTAAGGAGTGCTGTCATTCCCGAAGTGCTTTCTACAAACATTCCCGGAGTGCTGTCTCCAGTCATTCCCAGAGTGCTGTCATACCCGGAGTGCTGTCTCCAAATATTCCTTGAGTGCAGTCTCAAGTCATTCCCGTAGCGCTGCCTCCAAACTTTCCCGCAGTGTTGTCTCCCGACATTCCCAGAGTGCTGTCTCCAGTCATTCCCGGACTGCTGTCTCCAGTCATTCTCGGAGTGCTGTCTCCAAACATTCCCGGAGTGCTGTCTCCAAACATTCCCGGAGTTCTGTCTCCAATCTTTCCCAGAGTGCTTTCTCCAAATGTTCCCGGAGTGCTGTCTACAAACATTCCCGGAGTGCTGTCTCCAAACTTTCCCAGAGTGCTGCCTCCAATCATTCCGGGAGTGCTATCTCCAAACCTTCCCTGAGTGTTGTCTCCAGTCATTCCCGCAGTGCTGTCATTCCCGGAGTGCTGTCTCCAAACATTCCCAGAGTGCTGTCTACACTCATTCCCGGAGCACTGTCTCCAAACATTCCGGGAGTGCTGTCTCCAGTCATTCCCGGAGTGCTGTCTCCAACAATCGCGGAGTGCTGTCTCCAAACATTCCCGGAGTGCTGTCTCCAAGCATTTCCGGAGTGCTGTCTCCAATCATTCCCGGAGTGCTGTCCCCAAACATTCCCGGAGTGCTGTCTCCAGTCATTCCCGGAGTGCTGTCTCCAGTCATTCCCGGAGTGCTCTCTCCAATCATTCCCGGACTGATGTCTACAAACATTCCCGGAGTGCTGTCTCCAAATATTCCCGGAGTGCTGTCTCCAGTCATTCCGAGAGTGCTGTCTCCAGTCATTCTCGGAGTGCTGTCTACAAACATTCCCAGAGTGCTGTCTCGAAACAGTCCCGGAGCGCTGTCTCCAAACATTCCCGGCCTGCTTTCTCCAAATATTCCCATCGTGCTGTCTCCAAATATTCCCGGAGTGCTGTCTCCAAACAATACCGGGGTGCTGTCTCCAGTCATTCCCGCAGTGCTGACATACACGGAGTGCTGCCTCCAAACTTTCCCGAAGTGTTGTCTCTCAACATTCCCGGAGAGCTGTCTCCATATATTCCCAGAGTGCTGTCTCCAGTGATTCCCGCAGTGCTGTGTCCAGTCATTCCCAGAGTGCTGTCTCCCAACATTCTCGGAGTGCTGTCTCCAATCATTCCCGGAGTGCTGTCTCCAAAACTTCCCGGAGTGCTGTCTCTTGTCATTCCCGGAGTGCTGTCTGGAGTCAATCCCAGAGTGCTGTCTCCAAACATTCCAGGAGTGCTGTCTCCAGTCATTCCCGGAGTGCTGTCTCCAAACATTCCAGGAGTGCTGTCTCCAAACATTCCTGCAGTGCTGTCTCCAAATATTCCCGGAGTGCTGTGTCCAAATGTTCCCGGAGTGCTGTCTGCAAACATTCCTGGAATGCTGTCTCCAGTCATTCCCGGAGTGCTGTCTCCAAACATTCACGGAGTGCTGTCTCTAGTCATTCCTCGTGTGCTGACTCCAAACATCCCCCGAGTGCTGTCTCCATACATTCTCGGAGTGCTGTCTCCAAACATTCCCTGGTGCTGGCTCCAAACATTCCCGGAGTGCTTGCTCCAGTTATTTAAGGAGTGCTGTCATTCCCGGAGTGCTTTTTACAAACATTCCCAGAGTGCTGTCTCCAGTCATTCCCGGAGTACTATCTCCAAACTTTCCCGAAGTGCTGTCTCCAGTCATTCCCAGAGTGCTGTCATACCCGGAGTGCTGTCTCCAAATATTCCTGGAGTGCAGTCTCAAGTCATTCCCGTAGCGCTGCCTCCAAACTTTCCCGCAGTGTTGTCTGCCGACATTCCCGGAGTGCTGTCTCCAGTCATTCCCGGACTGCTGTCTCCAGTCATTCCCCGAGTGCTGTCTCCAAACATTCCCGGAGTGCTGTCTCCAGTCATTCCCGGAGAGCTGTCCCGAAACATTCCCGGAGTGCTGTCTGCAAACATTCCGGGAGTGCTGTCTCCAGTCATTCCCGGAGTGCTGTCTCCAGTCATTCCCGGAGCGCTGTCACCAAACATTCCCGGAGTGCTGTCTCCAAACATTTCTGGGGTGCTGTCTCCAAATATTCCCGGAATTCTGTTTCCAAAAATTCCGAGAGTGCTGTCTCCAGTCATTCCCGGAGTGCTGTCTCCAAACATTCCCGGAGTGCTGTCTCCAGTCATTCTCGGAGTGCTGTCTACAAACATTCCCAGAGTGCTGTCTCCAAACAGTCCCGGAGCGCTGTCTCCAAACATTCCCGGACTGCTTTCTCCAAATATTCCCAACGTGCTGTCTCCAAATATTGCCGGAGTGCTGTCTCCAAACAATACCGGGGTGCTGTCTCCAGTCATTCCCGCAGTGCTGACATACACGGAGTGCTGCCTCCAAACTTTCCCGGCGTGTTGTCTCCCAACATTCCCGGAGTGCTGTCTCCATATATTCCCAGAGTGCTGTCTCCAGTGATTCCCGCAGTGCTGTGTCCAGTTATTCCCCGAGTGCTGTCTCCAATCATTCCCGGAGTGCAATCTTCAAAACTTCCCGGAGTGCTGTCTCCAGTCATTCACGGACTGCTGTTTCAAGTCATTCTCGGAGTGCTGTCTCCAATCATTCCCGGAGTGCTGTCTCCAAACATTCCCGGAGTTCTGTCTCCAATCTTTTCCAGGAGTGCTGTCTCCAATCATTCCCGGAGTGCTGTCTCCAGTCATTCCCGGAGTGCTGTCTCCAAACATTCCAGGAGTGCTGTCTCCAAACATTCCTGCAGTGCTGTCTCCAAATATTCCCGGAATGCTGTCTCCAGTCATTCCCGGAGTGCTGCCTCCAGTCTTTCCCGGAGTGCTGTCTCCAAACATTCACGGAGTGCTGTCTCCAGTCATTCCCGGAGTTTGTCATACCCGGAGTGTGGTCTCCAAACATTCCTGAAGTGCAGTCTTCAAACATTCCTTAGTGCTGGCTCCAATCATTCCCGGAGTGCTTGCTCCAGTCATTTAAGGAGTGCTGTCATTCCCGAAGTGCTTTCTACAAACATTCCCGGAGTGCTGTCTCCAGTCATTCCCAGAGTGCTGTCATAGCCAGAGTGCTGTCTCCAAATATTCCTTGAGTGCAGTCTCAAGTCATTCCCGTAGCGCTGCCTCCAAACGTTCCCGCAGTGTTGTCTCCCGACATTCCCAGAGTGCTGTCTCCAGTCATTCCCGGACTGCTGTCTCCAGTCATTCTCGGAGTGCTGTCTCCAAACATTCCCGGAGTGCTGTCTCCAAACATTCCCGGAGTTCTGTCTCCAATCTTTCCCAGAGTGCTTTCTCCAAATGTTCCCGGAGTGCTGTCTACAAACATTCCCGGAGTGCTGTCTCCAAACTTTCCCAGAGTGCTGCCTCCAATCATTCCGGGAGTGCTATCTCCAAACCTTCCCTGAGTGTTGTCTCCAGTCATTCCCGCAGTGCTGTCATTCCCGGAGTGCTGTCTCCAAACATTCCCAGAGTGCTGTCTACACTCATTCCCGGAGCACTGTCTCCAAACATTCCGGGAGTGCTGTCTCCAGTCATTCCCGGAGTGCTGTCTCCAACAATCGCGGAGTGCTTTCTCCAAACATTCCCGGAGTGCTGTCTCCAAGCATTTCCGGAGTGCTGTCTCCAATCATTCCCGGAGTGCTGTCCCCAAACATTCCCGGAGTGCTGTCTCCAGTCATTCCCGGAGTGCTGTCTCCAGTCATTCCCGGAGTGCTCTCTCCAATCATTCCCGGACTGATGTCTACAAACATTCCCGGAGTGCTGTCTCCAAATATTCCCGGAGTGCTGTCTCCAGTCATTCCGAGAGTGCTGTCTCCAGTCATTCTCGGAGTGCTGTCTACAAACATTCCCAGAGTGCTGTCTCGAAACAGTCCCGGAGCGCTGTCTCCAAACATTCCCGGCCTGCTTTCTCCAAATATTCCCATCGTGCTGTCTCCAAATATTCCCGGAGTGCTGTCTCCAAACAATACCGGGGTGCTGTCTCCAGTCATTCCCGCAGTGCTGACATACACGGAGTGCTGCCTCCAAACTTTCCCGAAGTGTTGTCTCTCAACATTCCCGGAGTGCTGTCTCCATATATTCCCAGAGTGCTGTCTCCAGTGATTCCCGCAGTGCTGTGTCCAGTCATTCCCAGAGTGCTGTCTCCCAACATTCTCGGAGTGCTGTCTCCAATCATTCCCGGAGTGCTGTCTCCAAAACTTCCCGGAGTGCTGTCTCTTGTCATTCCCGGAGTGCTGTCTGGAGTCAATCCCAGAGTGCTGTCTCCAAACATTCCAGGAGTGCTGTCTCCAGTCATTCCCGGAGTGCTGTCTCCAAACATTCCAGGAGTGCTGTCTCCAAACATTCCTGCAGTGCTGTCTCCAAATATTCCCGGAGTGCTGTGTCCAAATGTTCCCGGAGTGCTGTCTGCAAACATTCCTGGAATGCTGTCTCCAGTCATTCCCGGAGTGCTGTCTCCAAACATTCACGGAGTGCTGTCTCCAAACATTCCTTAGTGCTGGCTCCAAACATTCCCGGAGTGCTTGCTCCAGTCATTTAAGGAGTGCTGTCATTCCCGGAGCGCTTTCTACAAACATTCCCAGAGTGCTGTCTCCAGTCATTCCCGGAGTACTATCTCCAAACTTTCCCGAAGTGCTGTCTCTAGTCATTCCCAGAGTGCTGTCATACCCGGAGTGCTGTCTCCAAATATTCCTGGAGTGCAGTCTCAAGTCATTCCCGTAGCGCTGCCTCCAAACTTTCCCGCAGTGTTGTCTCCCGACATTCCCGGAGTGCTGTCTCCAGTCATTCCCGGACTGCTGTCTCCAGTCATTCCCGGAGTGCTGTCTCCAAACATTCCCGGAGTGCTGTCTCCAGTCATTCCCGGAGAGCTGTCCCGAAACATTCCCGGAGTGCTGTCTGCAAACATTCCGGGAGTGCTGTCTCCAGTCATTCCCGGAGTGCTGTCTCCAGTCATTCCCGAGCGCTGTCACCAAACATTCCCGGAATTCTGTTTCCAAAAATTCCGAGAGTGCTGTCTCCAGTCATTCCCGGAGTGCAGTCTGCAAACATTCCCGGAGTGCTGTCTCCAAACATTCCCGGAGTGCTGTCTCCAGTCATTCTCGGAGTGCTGTCTACAAACATTCCCAGAGTGCTGTCTCCAAACAGTCCCGGAGCGCTGTCTCCAAACATTCCCGGACTGCTTTCTCCAAATATTCGCAACGTGCTGTCTCCAAATATTCCCGGAGTGCTGTCTCCAGTCATTCCCGCAGTGCTGACAAACACGGAGTGCTGTCTCCAATCATTCCTGGAGTGCAGTCTCCAGTCATTCCCGTAGTGCTGCCTCCAAACTTTCCCGGCGTGTTGTCTCCCAACATTCCCGGAGTGCTGTCTCCATATATTCCCAGAGTGCTGTCTCCAGTGATTCCCGCAGTGCTGTGTCCAGTCAGTCCCAGAGTGCTGTCTCCCAACATTCTCGGAGTGCAGTCTCCAATCATTCCCGGAGTGCAATCTTCAAAACTTCCCGGAGTGCTGTCTCCAGTCTTTCCCGGACTGCTGTCTCCAGTCATTCTCGGAGTGCTGTCTCCAAACATTCCCGGAGTGCTGTCTCCAAACATTCCCGGAGTTCTGTCTCCAATCTTTTCCAGGAGTGCTGTCTCCAATCATTCCCGGAGTGCTGTCTCCAGTCAATCCCGGAGTACTATCTCCAAACTTTCCCGAAGTGCTGTCTCCAGTCATTCCCAGAGTGCTGTCATACCCGGAGTGCTGTCTCCAAATATTCCTGGAGTTCAGTCTCAAGTCATTCCCGGAGCGCTGCCTCCAAACTTTCCCGCAGTGTTGTCTCCCGACATTGCCGGAGTGCTGTCTCCAGTCATTCCCGGACTGCTGTCTCCAGTCATTCTCGGAGTGCTGTCTCCAAACATTCCCGGAGTGCTGTGTCCAGTCATTCCCCTGTGCTGTCATTCCCGGTGTGCTGTCTCCACACATTCCGGGAGTGCTGACTCCTATCATTGCCAGAGTGCTGTCTCCAAACTTTCCCGGAATGCAGTCTCCAAACATTTACGGTGTGCTGTCTCCAAACATTCCCGGAGTGCTGTCTCCAGTCATTCCCGGAGTGCTGTCTCCAAACATTCCAGGAGTGCTGTCTCCAAACATTCCTGCAGTGCTGTCTCCAAATATTCCCGGAGTGCTGTGTCCAAATATTCCCGGAGTGCTGTCTGCAAACGTTCCTGGAATGCTGTCTCCAGTCATTCCCGGAGTGCTGTCTCCAGTCTTTCCCGGAGTGCTGTCTCCAAACATTCACGGAATGCTTTCTCCAGTCATTCCTGGTGTGCTGACTCCAAACATCCCCCGAGTGCTGTCTCCAGTCATTCCCGGAGTGCTGTCTCCAGTCATTCCCGGAGTGCTGTCTCCCAACGTTCCTTAGTGCTGGCTCCAAACATTCCCGGAGTGCTTGCTCCAGTCATTTAAGGAGTACTGTCATTCCCGGAGTGCTGTCTCCAGTCATTCCCGGACTGCTGTCTCCAAACATTCCCAGAGTGCTGTCTCCAGTCATTCCCCGAGTGCTGTCTCCAAACATTCCCGGAGTGCTGTCTCCAGTCATTCCCGGAGAGCTGCCCCGAAACATTCCCGGAGTGCTGTCTGCAAACATTCCAGGAGTGCTGTCTCCAGTCATTCCCGGAGTGCTGTCTCACGTCATTCCCGGAGCGCTGTCACCAAACATTCCCGGAGTGCTGTCTCCAAACATTTCTGGTGTGCTGTCTCCAAATATTCCCGGAATTCTGTTTCCAAAAATTCCGAGAGTGCTGTCTCCACTCATTCCCGGAGTGCAGTCTTCAAACATTCCCGGAGTGCCGACCAGAAACATTCCCGGAGTGCTTTCTCAAAATATTCCAAATGTGCAAACATTCCCGGAATGCTGTCTCCAAACATTCTCGGCGCGCTGTCTCCAGTCATTCCCGGAGTGCTGACCCAAAACATTCCCGGAGTGCTGTATCCAAACATACCCGGAGTGCTGTCTCCAGTCATTCTCGGAGCGCTGTCTCCAGTCATTCCCAGAGTGCTGTCATACCCGGAGTGCTGTCTCCAAATATTCCTGGAGTGCAGTCTCAAGTCATTCCCGTAGCGCTGCCTCCAAACTTTCCCGCAGTATTGTCTCCCGACATTCCCGGAGTGCTGTCTCCAGTCATTCCCGGACTGCTGTCTCCAGTCATTCCCCGAGTGCTGTCAACAAACATTCCCGGAGTGCTGTCTCCAGTCATTCCCGGAGAGCTGTCCCGAAACATTCCCGGAGTGTTGTCTGCAAACATTCCAGGAGTGCTGTCTCCAGTCATTCCCGGAGTGCTGTCTCCAGTCATTCCCGGAGTGCTGTCTCCAAACATTCCCGGAGTGCTGTCTCCAAACATTTCTGGGGTGCTGTCTGCAAATATTCCCGGAATTCTGTTTCCAAAAATTCCGAGAGTGCTGTCTCCAGTCATTCCCGGAGTGCAGTCTGCAAACATTCCCGGAGTGCTGTCACCAAACATTCCCGGAATGCTGTCTACAAACATTCCCGGAGTGCTGTCTCCAAACTTTCCCAGAGTGCTGCCTCCAATCATTCCGGGAGTGCTATCTCCAAACCTTCCCTGAGTGTTGTCTCCAGTCATTCCCGCAGTGCTGTCATTCCCGGAGTGCTGTCTCCAAACATTCCCAGAGTGCTGTCTACACTCATTCCCGGGCACTGTCTCCAAACATTCCGGGAGTGCTGTCTCCAGTCATTCCCGGAGTGCTGTCTCCAACAATCCCGGAGTGCTTTCTCCAAACATTCCCGGAGTGCTGTCTCCAAGCATTTCCGGAGTGCTGTCTCCAATCATTCCCGGAGTGCTGTCCCCAAACATTCCCGGAGTTCTGTCTCCAATCTTTCCCAGAGTGCTTTCTCCAAATGTTCCCGGAGTGCTGTCTACAAACATTCCCGGAGTGCTGTCTCCAAACTTTCCCAGAGTGCTGCCTCCAATCATTCCGGGAGTGCTATCTCCAAACCTTCCCTGAGTGTTGTCTCCAGTCATTCCCGCAGTGCTGTCATTCCCGGAGTGCTGTCTCCAAACATTCCCAGAGTGCTGTCTACACTCATTCCCGGAGCACCGTCTCCAACAATCCCGGAGTGCTTTCTCCAAACATTCCCGGAGTGCTGTCTCCAAGCATTTCCGGAGTGCTGTCTCCAATCATTCCCGGAGTGCTGTCCCCAAACATTCCCGGAGTGCTGTCTCCAGTCATTCCCGGAGTGCTGTCTCCAGTCATTCCCGGAGTGCTCTCTCCAATCATTCCCGGACTGATGTCTACAAACATTCCCGGAGTGCTGTCTCCAAATATTCCCGGAGTGCTGTCTCCAGTCATTCCGAGAGTGCTGTCTCCAGTCATTCTCGGAGTGCTGTCTACAAACATTCCCAGAGTGCTGTCTCGAAACAGTCCCGGAGCGCTGTCTCCAAACATTCCCGGCCTGCTTTCTCCAAATATTCCCATCGTGCTGTCTCCAAATATTCCCGGAGTGCTGTCTCCAAACAATACCGGGGTGCTGTCTCCAGTCATTCCCGCAGTGCTGACATACACGGAGTGCTGCCTCCAAACTTTCCCGAAGTGTTGTCTCTCAACATTCCCGGAGTGCTGTCTCCATATATTCCCAGAGTGCTGTCTCCAGTGATTCCCGCAGTGCTGTGTCCAGTCATTCCCAGAGTGCTGTCTGTCAACATTCTCGGAGTGCTGTCTCCAATCATTCCCGGAGTGCTGTCTCCAAAACTTCCCGGAGTGCTGTCTCTTGTCATTCCCGGAGTGCTGTCTGGAGTCAATCCCAGAGTGCTGTCTCCAAACATTCCAGGAGTGCTGTCTCCAGTCATTCCCGGAGTGCTGTCTCCAAACATTCCAGGAGTGCTGTCTCCAAACATTCCTGCAGTGCTGTCTCCAAATATTCCCGGAGTGCTGTGTCCAAATGTTCCCGGAGTGCTGTCTGCAAACATTCCTGGAATGCTGTCTCCAGTCATTCCCGGAGTGCTGTCTCCAAACATTCACGGAGTGCTGTCTCCAAACATTCCTTAGTGCTGGCTCCAAACATTCCCGGAGTGCTTGCTCCAGTCATTTAAGGAGTGCTGTCATTCCCGGAGCGCTTTCTACAAACATTCCCAGAGTGCTGTCTCCAGTCATTCCCGGAGTACTATCTCCAAACTTTCCCGAAGTGCTGTCTCTAGTCATTCCCAGAGTGCTGTCATACCCGGAGTGCTGTCTCCAAATATTCCTGGAGTGCAGTCTCAAGTCATTCCCGTAGCGCTGCCTCCAAACTTTCCCGCAGTGTTGTCTCCCGACATTCCCGGAGTGCTGTCTCCAGTCATTCCCGGACTGCTGTCTCCAGTCATTCCCGGAGTGCTGTCTCCAAACATTCCCGGAGTGCTGTCTCCAGTCATTCCCGGAGAGCTGTCCCGAAACATTCCCGGAGTGCTGTCTGCAAACATTCCGGGAGTGCTGTCTCCAGTCATTCCCGGAGTGCTGTCTCCAGTCATTCCCGAGCGCTGTCACCAAACATTCCCGGAATTCTGTTTCCAAAAATTCCGAGAGTGCTGTCTCCAGTCATTCCCGGAGTGCAGTCTGCAAACATTCCCGGAGTGCTGTCTCCAAACATTCCCGGAGTGCTGTCTCCAGTCATTCTCGGAGTGCTGTCTACAAACATTCCCAGAGTGCTGTCTCCAAACAGTCCCGGAGCGCTGTCTCCAAACATTCCCGGACTGCTTTCTCCAAATATTCGCAACGTGCTGTCTCCAAATATTCCCGGAGTGCTGTCTCCAGTCATTCCCGCAGTGCTGACAAACACGGAGTGCTGTCTCCAATCATTCCTGGAGTGCAGTCTCCAGTCATTCCCGTAGTGCTGCCTCCAAACTTTCCCGGCGTGTTGTCTCCCAACATTCCCGGAGTGCTGTCTCCATATATTCCCAGAGTGCTGTCTCCAGTGATTCCCGCAGTGCTGTGTCCAGTCAGTCCCAGAGTGCTGTCTCCCAACATTCTCGGAGTGCAGTCTCCAATCATTCCCGGAGTGCAATCTTCAAAACTTCCCGGAGTGCTGTCTCCAGTCTTTCCCGGACTGCTGTCTCCAGTCATTCTCGGAGTGCTGTCTCCAAACATTCCCGGAGTGCTGTCTCCAAACATTCCCGGAGTTCTGTCTCCAATCTTTTCCAGGAGTGCTGTCTCCAATCATTCCCGGAGTGCTGTCTCCAGTCAATCCCGGAGTACTATCTCCAAACTTTCCCGAAGTGCTGTCTCCAGTCATTCCCAGAGTGCTGTCATACCCGGAGTGCTGTCTCCAAATATTCCTGGAGTTCAGTCTCAAGTCATTCCCGGAGCGCTGCCTCCAAACTTTCCCGCAGTGTTGTCTCCCGACATTGCCGGAGTGCTGTCTCCAGTCATTCCCGGACTGCTGTCTCCAGTCATTCTCGGAGTGCTGTCTCCAAACATTCCCGGAGTGCTGTGTCCAGTCATTCCCCTGTGCTGTCATTCCCGGTGTGCTGTCTCCACACATTCCGGGAGTGCTGACTCCTATCATTGCCAGAGTGCTGTCTCCAAACTTTCCCGGAATGCAGTCTCCAAACATTTACGGTGTGCTGTCTCCAAACATTCCCGGAGTGCTGTCTCCAGTCATTCCCGGAGTGCTGTCTCCAAACATTCCAGGAGTGCTGTCTCCAAACATTCCTGCAGTGCTGTCTCCAAATATTCCCGGAGTGCTGTGTCCAAATATTCCCGGAGTGCTGTCTGCAAACGTTCCTGGAATGCTGTCTCCAGTCATTCCCGGAGTGCTGTCTCCAGTCTTTCCCGGAGTGCTGTCTCCAAACATTCACGGAATGCTTTCTCCAGTCATTCCTGGTGTGCTGACTCCAAACATCCCCCGAGTGCTGTCTCCAGTCATTCCCGGAGTGCTGTCTCCAGTCATTCCCGGAGTGCTGTCTCCCAACGTTCCTTAGTGCTGGCTCCAAACATTCCCGGAGTGCTTGCTCCAGTCATTTAAGGAGTACTGTCATTCCCGGAGTGCTGTCTCCAGTCATTCCCGGACTGCTGTCTCCAAACATTCCCAGAGTGCTGTCTCCAGTCATTCCCCGAGTGCTGTCTCCAAACATTCCCGGAGTGCTGTCTCCAGTCATTCCCGGAGAGCTGCCCCGAAACATTCCCGGAGTGCTGTCTGCAAACATTCCAGGAGTGCTGTCTCCAGTCATTCCCGGAGTGCTGTCTCACGTCATTCCCGGAGCGCTGTCACCAAACATTCCCGGAGTGCTGTCTCCAAACATTTCTGGTGTGCTGTCTCCAAATATTCCCGGAATTCTGTTTCCAAAAATTCCGAGAGTGCTGTCTCCACTCATTCCCGGAGTGCAGTCTTCAAACATTCCCGGAGTGCCGACCAGAAACATTCCCGGAGTGCTTTCTCAAAATATTCCAAATGTGCAAACATTCCCGGAATGCTGTCTCCAAACATTCTCGGCGCGCTGTCTCCAGTCATTCCCGGAGTGCTGACCCAAAACATTCCCGGAGTGCTGTATCCAAACATACCCGGAGTGCTGTCTCCAGTCATTCTCGGAGCGCTGTCTCCAGTCATTCCCAGAGTGCTGTCATACCCGGAGTGCTGTCTCCAAATATTCCTGGAGTGCAGTCTCAAGTCATTCCCGTAGCGCTGCCTCCAAACTTTCCCGCAGTATTGTCTCCCGACATTCCCGGAGTGCTGTCTCCAGTCATTCCCGGACTGCTGTCTCCAGTCATTCCCCGAGTGCTGTCAACAAACATTCCCGGAGTGCTGTCTCCAGTCATTCCCGGAGAGCTGTCCCGAAACATTCCCGGAGTGTTGTCTGCAAACATTCCAGGAGTGCTGTCTCCAGTCATTCCCGGAGTGCTGTCTCCAGTCATTCCCGGAGTGCTGTCTCCAAACATTCCCGGAGTGCTGTCTCCAAACATTTCTGGGGTGCTGTCTGCAAATATTCCCGGAATTCTGTTTCCAAAAATTCCGAGAGTGCTGTCTCCAGTCATTCCCGGAGTGCAGTCTGCAAACATTCCCGGAGTGCTGTCACCAAACATTCCCGGAATGCTGTCTACAAACATTCCCGGAGTGCTGTCTCCAAACTTTCCCAGAGTGCTGCCTCCAATCATTCCGGGAGTGCTATCTCCAAACCTTCCCTGAGTGTTGTCTCCAGTCATTCCCGCAGTGCTGTCATTCCCGGAGTGCTGTCTCCAAACATTCCCAGAGTGCTGTCTACACTCATTCCCGGGCACTGTCTCCAAACATTCCGGGAGTGCTGTCTCCAGTCATTCCCGGAGTGCTGTCTCCAACAATCCCGGAGTGCTTTCTCCAAACATTCCCGGAGTGCTGTCTCCAAGCATTTCCGGAGTGCTGTCTCCAATCATTCCCGGAGTGCTGTCCCCAAACATTCCCGGAGTTCTGTCTCCAATCTTTCCCAGAGTGCTTTCTCCAAATGTTCCCGGAGTGCTGTCTACAAACATTCCCGGAGTGCTGTCTCCAAACTTTCCCAGAGTGCTGCCTCCAATCATTCCGGGAGTGCTATCTCCAAACCTTCCCTGAGTGTTGTCTCCAGTCATTCCCGCAGTGCTGTCATTCCCGGAGTGCTGTCTCCAAACATTCCCAGAGTGCTGTCTACACTCATTCCCGGAGCACCGTCTCCAACAATCCCGGAGTGCTTTCTCCAAACATTCCCGGAGTGCTGTCTCCAAGCATTTCCGGAGTGCTGTCTCCAATCATTCCCGGAGTGCTGTCCCCAAACATTCCCGGAGTGCTGTCTCCAGTCATTCCCGGAGTGCTGTCTCCAGTCATTCCCGGAGTGCTCTCTCCAATCATTCCCGGACTGATGTCTACAAACATTCCCGGAGTGCTGTCTCCAAATATTCCCGGAGTGCTGTCTCCAGTCATTCCGAGAGTGCTGTCTCCAGTCATTCTCGGAGTGCTGTCTACAAACATTCCCAGAGTGCTGTCTCCAAACATTCCCGGCCTGCTTTCTCCAAATATTCCCATCGTGCTGTCTCCAAATATTCCCGGAGTGCTGTCTCCAAACAATACCGGGTTGCTGTCTCCAGTCATTCCCGCAGTGCTGACATACACGGAGTGCTGCCTCCAAACTTTCCCGAAGTGTTGTCTCTCAACATTCCCGGAGTGCTGTCTCCATATATTCCCAGAGTGCTGTCTCCAGTGACTCCCGCAGTGCTGTGTCCAGTCATTCCCAGAGTGCTGTCTCCAAAACTTCCCGGAGTGCTGTCTCTTTTCATTCCCGGAGTGCTGTCTGGAGTCAATCCCAGAGTGCTGTCTCCAAACATTCCCGGAGTGCTGTCTCCAGTCATTCCCGGAGTGCTGTCTGGAGTCAATCCCAGAGTGCTGTCTCCAAACATTCCCGGAGTGCTGTCTCCAGTCATTCCCGGAGTGCTGTCTCTTTTCATTCCCGGAGTGCTGTCTGGAGTCAATCCCAGAGTGCTGTCTCCAAACATTCCAGGAGTGCTGTCTCCAAACATTCCTGCAGTGCTGTCTCCAAATATTCCCGGAGTGCTGTGTCCAAATGTTCCCGGAGTGCTGTCTGCAAACATTCCTGGAATGCTGTCTCCAGTCATTCCCGGAGTGCTGTCTCCAAACATTCACGGAGTGCTGTCTCCAGTCATTCCTGGTGTGCTGACTCCAAACATCCCCCGAGTGCTGTCTCCAAACATTCTCGGAGTGCTGTCTCCAAACATTCCTTAGTGCTGGCTCCAAACATTCCCGGAGTGCTTGCTCCAGTCATTTAAGGAGTGCTGTCATTCCCGGAGCGCTTTCTACAAACATTCCCAGATTGCTGTCTCCAGTCATTCCCGGAGTACTATCTCCAAACTTTCCCGAAGTGCTGTCTCCAGTCATTCCCAGAGTGCTGTCATACCCGGAGTGCTGTCTCCAAATATTCCTGGAGTGCAGTCTCAAGTCATTCCCGTAGCGCTGCCTCTAAACTTTCCCGCAGTGTTGTCTCCCGACATTCCCGGAGTGCTGTCTCCAGTCATTCCCGGACTGCTGTCTCCAGTCATTCCCCGAGTGCTGTCTCCAAACATTCCCGGAGTGCTGTGTCCAGTCATTCCCGGAGAGCTGTCCCGAAACATTCCCGGAGTGCTGTCTGCAAACATTCCCGGAGTGCTGTCTCCAAACATTCCCGGAGTGCTGTCTCCAGTCATTCCCGGAGAGCTGTCCCGAAACATTCCCGGAGTGCTGTCTGCAAACATTCCGGGAGTGCTGTCTCCAGTCATTCCCGGAGTGCTGTCTCCAGTCATTCCCGAGCGCTGTCACCAAACATTCCCGGAATTCTGTTTCCAAAAATTCCGAGAGTGCTGTCTCCAGTCATTCCCGGAGTGCAGTCTGCAAACATTCCCGGAGTGCTGTCTCCAAACATTCCCGGAGTGCTGTCTCCAGTCATTCTCGGAGTGCTGTCTCCAAACATTCCCAGAGTGCTGTCTCCAAACAGTCCCGGAGCGCTGTCTCCAAACATTCCCGGACTGCTTTCTCCAAATATTCCCAACGTGCTGTCTCCAAATATTCCCGGAGTGCTGTCTCCAAACAATACCGGGGTGCTGTCTCCAGTCATTCCCGCAGTGCTGACATACACGGAGTGCTGTCTCCAATCATTCCTGGAGTGCAGTCTCCAGTCATTCCCGTAGTGCTGCCTCCAAACTTTCCCGGCGTGTTGTCTCCCAACATTCCCGGAGTGCTGTCTCCATATATTCCCAGAGTGCTGTCTCCAGTGATTCCCACAGTGCTGTGTCCAGTCAGTCCAAGAGTGCTGTCTCCCAACATTCTCGGAGTGCAGTCTCCAATCATTCCCGGAGTGCAATCTTCAAAACTTCCCGGAGTGCTGTCTCCAGTCTTTCCCGGACTGCTGTCTCCAGTCATTCTCGGAGTGCTGTCTCCAAACATTCCCGGAGTGCTGTCTCCAAACATTCCCGGAGTTCTGTCTCCAATCTTTTCCAGGAGTGCTGTCTCCAATCATTCCCGGAGTGCTGTCTCCAGTCATTCCCGGAGTGCTGTCTCCAGTCTTTCCCGGAGTGCTGTCTCCAAACATTCCAGGATTGCTGTCTCATAACATTCCCGGAGTTCTGTCTCCAATCTTTTCCAGGAGTGCTGTCTCCAATCATTCCCGGAGTGCTGTCTCCAGTCATTCCCGGAGTGCTGTCTCCAGTCTTTCCCGGAGTGCTGTCTCCAATCATTCCCGGAGTGCTGTCTCCAGTCATTCCCGGTGTGCTGTCTCCAGTCATTCCCGGAGTGCTGTCTCCAAACATTCCAGGATTGCTGTCTCCAAACATTCCTGCAGTGCTGTCTCCAAATATTCCCGGAGTGCTGTGTCCAAATGTTCCCGGAGTGCTGTCTGCAAACATTCCTGGAATGCTGTCTCCAGTCATTCCCGGAGTGCTGTCTCCAAACATTCTCGGAGTGCTGTCTCCAAACATTCCCTGGTGCTGGCTCCAAACATTCCCGGAGTGCTTGCTCCAGTCATTTAAGGAGTGCTGTCATTCCCGGAGTGCTTTCTACAAACATGCCCAGAGTGCTGTCTCCAGTCATTCCCGGAGTACTATCTCCAAACTTTCCCGAAGTGCTGTCTCCAGTCATTCCCAGAGTGCTGTCATACCCGGAGTGCTGTCTCCAAATATTCATGGTGTTCAGTCTCAAGTCATTCCCGGAGCGCTGCCTCCAAACTTTCCCGCAGTGTTGTCTCCCGACATTGCCGGAGTGCTGTCTCCAGTCATTCCCGGACTGCTGTCTCCAGTCATTCTCGGAGTGCTGTCTCCAAACATTCCCGGAGTGCTGTGTCCAGTCATTCCCCTGTGCTGTCATTCCCGGTGTGCTGTCTCCACACATTCCGGGAGTGCTGACTCCTATCATTGCCAGAGTGCTGTCTCCAAACTTTCCCGGAATGCAGTCTCCAAACAATTATGGTGTGCTGTCTCCAAACATTCCCGGAGTGCTGTCTCCAGTCATTCCCGGAGTGCTGTCTCCAGTCATTCTCGGAGCGCTGTCTCCAGTCATTCCCAGAGTGCTGTCATACCCGGAGTGCTGTCTCCAAATATTCCTGGAGTGCAGTCTCAAGTCATTCCCGTAGCGCTGCCTCCAAACTTTCCCGCAGTATTGTCTCCCGACATTCCCGGAGTGCTGTCTCCAGTCATTCCCGGACTGCTGTCTCCAGTCATTCCCCGAGTGCTGTCAACAAACATTCCCGGAGTGCTGTCTCCAGTCATTCCCGGAGAGCTGTCCCGAAACATTCCCGGAGTGTTGTCTGCAAACATTCCAGGAGTGCTGTCTCCAGTCATTCCCGGAGTGCTGTCTCCAAACATTTCTGGGGTGCTGTCTGCAAATATTCCCGGAATTCTGTTTCCAAAAATTCCGAGAGTGCTGTCTCCAGTCATTCCCGGAGTGCAGTCTGCAAACATTCCCGGAGTGCTGACACCAAACATTCCCTGAATGCTGTCTCCAAACATTCTCGGCGCGCTGTCTCCAGTCATTCCCGGAGTGCTGTCTCCAGTCATTCCCGGAGTGCTGACCCAAAACATTCCCGGTGTGCTGTATCCAAACATTCCCGGAGTGCTGTCTCCAGTCATTCTCGGAGTGCTGTCTACAAACATTCCCAGAGTGCTGTCTCCAAACAGTCCCGGAGCGCTGGCTCCAAACATTCCCGGACTGCTTTCTCCAAATATTCCCAACGTGCTGTCTCCAAATATTCCCGGAGTGCTGTCTCCAAACAATACCGGGGTGCTGTCTCCAATCATTCCTGGAGTGCAGTCTCCAGTCATTCCCGTAGTGCTGCCTCCAAACTTTCCCGGAGTGTTGTCTCCCAACATTCCCGGAGTGCTGTCTCCATATATTCCCAGAGTGCTGTCTCCAGTGATTCCCGCAGTGATGTGTCCAGTCAATCCCAGAGTGCTGTCTCCCAACATTCTCGGAGTGCTGTCTCCATTCATTCCCGGAGTGCTATCTCCAAAACTTCCCGGAGTGCTGTCTCCAGTCATTCCCACAGTGTTGTCATTCCCCGAGTGCTGTCTCCAAACATTCCCAGGGTGCTGTCCCCAAACATTCCCGGAGTTCTGTCTCCAATCTTTCCCAGAGTGCTTTCTCCAAATGTTCCCGGAGTGCTGTCTACAAACATTCCCGGAGTGCTGTCTCCAAACTTTGCCAGAGTGCTGCCTCCAATCATTCCGGGAGTGCTATCTCCAAACCTTCCCTGAGTGTTGTCTCCAGTCATTCCCGCAGTGCTGTCATTCCCGGAGTGCTGTCTCCAAACATTCCCAGAGTGCTGTCTACACTCATTCCCGGAGCACCGTCTCCAACAATCCCGGAGTGCTTTCTCCAAACATTCCCGGAGTGCTGTCTCCAAGCATTTCCGGAGTGCTGTCTCCAATCATTCCCGGAGTGCTGTCCCCAAACATTCCCGGAGTGCTGTCTCCAGTCATTCCCGGAGTGCTGTCTCCAGTCATTCCCGGAGTGCTCTCTCCAATCATTCCCGGACTGATGTCTACAAACATTCCCGGAGTGCTGTCTCCAAATATTCCCGGAGTGCTGTCTCCAGTCATTCCGAGAGTGCTGTCTCCAGTCATTCTCGGAGTGCTGTCTACAAACATTCCCAGAGTGCTGTCTCCAAACATTCCCGGCCTGCTTTCTCCAAATATTCCCATCGTGCTGTCTCCAAATATTCCCGGAGTGCTGTCTCCAAACAATACCGGGTTGCTGTCTCCAGTCATTCCCGCAGTGCTGACATACACGGAGTGCTGCCTCCAAACTTTCCCGAAGTGTTGTCTCTCAACATTCCCGGAGTGCTGTCTCCATATATTCCCAGAGTGCTGTCTCCAGTGACTCCCGCAGTGCTGTGTCCAGTCATTCCCAGAGTGCTGTCTCCAAAACTTCCCGGAGTGCTGTCTCTTTTCATTCCCGGAGTGCTGTCTGGAGTCAATCCCAGAGTGCTGTCTCCAAACATTCCCGGAGTGCTGTCTCCAGTCATTCCCGGAGTGCTGTCTGGAGTCAATCCCAGAGTGCTGTCTCCAAACATTCCCGGAGTGCTGTCTCCAGTCATTCCCGGAGTGCTGTCTCTTTTCATTCCCGGAGTGCTGTCTGGAGTCAATCCCAGAGTGCTGTCTCCAAACATTCCAGGAGTGCTGTCTCCAAACATTCCTGCAGTGCTGTCTCCAAATATTCCCGGAGTGCTGTGTCCAAATGTTCCCGGAGTGCTGTCTGCAAACATTCCTGGAATGCTGTCTCCAGTCATTCCCGGAGTGCTGTCTCCAAACATTCACGGAGTGCTGTCTCCAGTCATTCCTGGTGTGCTGACTCCAAACATCCCCCGAGTGCTGTCTCCAAACATTCTCGGAGTGCTGTCTCCAAACATTCCTTAGTGCTGGCTCCAAACATTCCCGGAGTGCTTGCTCCAGTCATTTAAGGAGTGCTGTCATTCCCGGAGCGCTTTCTACAAACATTCCCAGATTGCTGTCTCCAGTCATTCCCGGAGTACTATCTCCAAACTTTCCCGAAGTGCTGTCTCCAGTCATTCCCAGAGTGCTGTCATACCCGGAGTGCTGTCTCCAAATATTCCTGGAGTGCAGTCTCAAGTCATTCCCGTAGCGCTGCCTCTAAACTTTCCCGCAGTGTTGTCTCCCGACATTCCCGGAGTGCTGTCTCCAGTCATTCCCGGACTGCTGTCTCCAGTCATTCCCCGAGTGCTGTCTCCAAACATTCCCGGAGTGCTGTGTCCAGTCATTCCCGGAGAGCTGTCCCGAAACATTCCCGGAGTGCTGTCTGCAAACATTCCCGGAGTGCTGTCTCCAAACATTCCCGGAGTGCTGTCTCCAGTCATTCCCGGAGAGCTGTCCCGAAACATTCCCGGAGTGCTGTCTGCAAACATTCCGGGAGTGCTGTCTCCAGTCATTCCCGGAGTGCTGTCTCCAGTCATTCCCGAGCGCTGTCACCAAACATTCCCGGAATTCTGTTTCCAAAAATTCCGAGAGTGCTGTCTCCAGTCATTCCCGGAGTGCAGTCTGCAAACATTCCCGGAGTGCTGTCTCCAAACATTCCCGGAGTGCTGTCTCCAGTCATTCTCGGAGTGCTGTCTCCAAACATTCCCAGAGTGCTGTCTCCAAACAGTCCCGGAGCGCTGTCTCCAAACATTCCCGGACTGCTTTCTCCAAATATTCCCAACGTGCTGTCTCCAAATATTCCCGGAGTGCTGTCTCCAAACAATACCGGGGTGCTGTCTCCAGTCATTCCCGCAGTGCTGACATACACGGAGTGCTGTCTCCAATCATTCCTGGAGTGCAGTCTCCAGTCATTCCCGTAGTGCTGCCTCCAAACTTTCCCGGCGTGTTGTCTCCCAACATTCCCGGAGTGCTGTCTCCATATATTCCCAGAGTGCTGTCTCCAGTGATTCCCACAGTGCTGTGTCCAGTCAGTCCAAGAGTGCTGTCTCCCAACATTCTCGGAGTGCAGTCTCCAATCATTCCCGGAGTGCAATCTTCAAAACTTCCCGGAGTGCTGTCTCCAGTCTTTCCCGGACTGCTGTCTCCAGTCATTCTCGGAGTGCTGTCTCCAAACATTCCCGGAGTGCTGTCTCCAAACATTCCCGGAGTTCTGTCTCCAATCTTTTCCAGGAGTGCTGTCTCCAATCATTCCCGGAGTGCTGTCTCCAGTCATTCCCGGAGTGCTGTCTCCAGTCTTTCCCGGAGTGCTGTCTCCAAACATTCCAGGATTGCTGTCTCATAACATTCCCGGAGTTCTGTCTCCAATCTTTTCCAGGAGTGCTGTCTCCAATCATTCCCGGAGTGCTGTCTCCAGTCATTCCCGGAGTGCTGTCTCCAGTCTTTCCCGGAGTGCTGTCTCCAATCATTCCCGGAGTGCTGTCTCCAGTCATTCCCGGTGTGCTGTCTCCAGTCATTCCCGGAGTGCTGTCTCCAAACATTCCAGGATTGCTGTCTCCAAACATTCCTGCAGTGCTGTCTCCAAATATTCCCGGAGTGCTGTGTCCAAATGTTCCCGGAGTGCTGTCTGCAAACATTCCTGGAATGCTGTCTCCAGTCATTCCCGGAGTGCTGTCTCCAAACATTCTCGGAGTGCTGTCTCCAAACATTCCCTGGTGCTGGCTCCAAACATTCCCGGAGTGCTTGCTCCAGTCATTTAAGGAGTGCTGTCATTCCCGGAGTGCTTTCTACAAACATGCCCAGAGTGCTGTCTCCAGTCATTCCCGGAGTACTATCTCCAAACTTTCCCGAAGTGCTGTCTCCAGTCATTCCCAGAGTGCTGTCATACCCGGAGTGCTGTCTCCAAATATTCATGGAGTTCAGTCTCAAGTCATTCCCGGAGCGCTGCCTCCAAACTTTCCCGCAGTGTTGTCTCCCGACATTGCCGGAGTGCTGTCTCCAGTCATTCCCGGACTGCTGTCTCCAGTCATTCTCGGAGTGCTGTCTCCAAACATTCCCGGAGTGCTGTGTCCAGTCATTCCCCTGTGCTGTCATTCCCGGTGTGCTGTCTCCACACATTCCGGGAGTGCTGACTCCTATCATTGCCAGAGTGCTGTCTCCAAACTTTCCCGGAATGCAGTCTCCAAACATTTACGGTGTGCTGTCTCCAAACATTCCCGGAGTGCTGTCTCCAGTCATTCCCGGAGTGCTGTCTCCAGTCATTCTCGGAGCGCTGTCTCCAGTCATTCCCAGAGTGCTGTCATACCCGGAGTGCTGTCTCCAAATATTCCTGGAGTGCAGTCTCAAGTCATTCCCGTAGCGCTGCCTCCAAACTTTCCCGCAGTATTGTCTCCCGACATTCCCGGAGTGCTGTCTCCAGTCATTCCCGGACTGCTGTCTCCAGTCATTCCCCGAGTGCTGTCAACAAACATTCCCGGAGTGCTGTCTCCAGTCATTCCCGGAGAGCTGTCCCGAAACATTCCCGGAGTGTTGTCTGCAAACATTCCAGGAGTGCTGTCTCCAGTCATTCCCGGAGTGCTGTCTCCAAACATTTCTGGGGTGCTGTCTGCAAATATTCCCGGAATTCTGTTTCCAAAAATTCCGAGAGTGCTGTCTCCAGTCATTCCCGGAGTGCAGTCTGCAAACATTCCCGGAGTGCTGACACCAAACATTCCCTGAATGCTGTCTCCAAACATTCTCGGCGCGCTGTCTCCAGTCATTCCCGGAGTGCTGTCTCCAGTCATTCCCGGAGTGCTGACCCAAAACATTCCCGGTGTGCTGTATCCAAACATTCCCGGAGTGCTGTCTCCAGTCATTCTCGGAGTGCTGTCTACAAACATTCCCAGAGTGCTGTCTCCAAACAGTCCCGGAGCGCTGGCTCCAAACATTCCCGGACTGCTTTCTCCAAATATTCCCAACGTGCTGTCTCCAAATATTCCCGGAGTGCTGTCTCCAAACAATACCGGGGTGCTGTCTCCAATCATTCCTGGAGTGCAGTCTCCAGTCATTCCCGTAGTGCTGCCTCCAAACTTTCCCGGAGTGTTGTCTCCCAACATTCCCGGAGTGCTGTCTCCATATATTCCCAGAGTGCTGTCTCCAGTGATTCCCGCAGTGATGTGTCCAGTCAATCCCAGAGTGCTGTCTCCCAACATTCTCGGAGTGCTGTCTCCATTCATTCCCGGAGTGCTATCTCCAAAACTTCCCGGAGTGCTGTCTCCAGTCATTCCCACAGTGTTGTCATTCCCCGAGTGCTGTCTCCAAACATTCCCAGGGTGCTGTCTCCAGACATTCCCGGAGTGCAGTCTCCAAACATTCCGGGAGTGCTGTCTCCAAACATTCTCAGCGCGCTGTCTCCAAACATTCCCGGACTGCGTTCTCCAAATATTCCCATCGTGCTGTCTCCAAATATTCCCGGAGTGCTGTCTCCAAACAATACCGGGGTGCTGTCTCCAGTCATTCCCGCAGTGCTGACATACACGGAGTGCTGCCTCCAAACTTTCCCGAAGTGTTGTCTCTCAACATTCCCGGAGTGCTGTCTCCATATATTCCCAGAGTGCTGTCTCCAGTGATTCCCGCAGTGCTGTGTCCAGTCATTCCCAGAGTGCTGTCTCCCAACATTCACGGAGTGCTGTCTCCAATCATTCCCGGAGTGCTATCTCCAAAACTTCCCGGAGTGCTGTCTCTTGTCATTCCCGGAGTGCTGTCTGGAGTCAATCCCAGAGTGCTGTCTCCAAACATTCCAGGAGTGCTGTCTCCAAACATTCCTGCAGTGCTGTCTCCAAATATTCCAGGAGTGCTGTGTCCAAACGTTCCCGGAGTGCTGTCTGCAAACATTCCTGGAATGCTGTCTCCAGTCATTCCCGGATTGCTGTCTCCAGTCTTTCCCGGAGTGCTGTCTCCAATAATTCACGGAGTGCTGTCTCCAGTCATTCCTGGTGTGCTGACTCCAAACATCCCCCGAGTGCTGTCTCCAAACATTCTCGGAGTGCTGTCTCAAAACATTCCTTAGTGCTGGCTCCAAACATTCCCGGAGTGCTTGCTCCAGTCATTTAAGGAGTGCTGTCATTCCCGGAGTGCTTTCTACAAACATTCCCAGAGTGCTGTCTCCAGTCATTCCCGGAGTACTATCTCCAAACATTCCCGGAGTGCTGTCTCCATTCATTCCCAGAGTGCTGTCATACCCGGAGTGCTGTCTCCAAATACTCCTGGAGTGCAGTCTCAAGTCATTCCCGTAGCGCTGCCTCCAAACTTTCCCGCAGTGTTGTCTCCCGACATTCCCAGAGTGCTGTCTCCAGTCATTCCCGGACTGCTGTCACCAGTCATTCTCCGAGTGCTGTCTCCAAACATTCCCGGAGTGCTATGTCCAGTCATTCCCCTGTGCTGTCATTCCCGGTGTGCTGTCTCCACACATTCCGGGAGTGCTGTCTCCTATCATTGCCAGAGTGCTGTCTCCAAACTTTCCCGGAATGCAGTCTCCAAACATTTACGGTGGGCTGTCTACAAACATTCCCGGAGTGCTGTCTCCAAACATTCCCGGAGTGCTCTCTCCAATCATTCCCGGACTGATGTCTACAAACATTCCCGGAGTGCTGTCTCCAAATATTCCCGGAGTGCTGTCTCCAAACAATACCGGGGTGCTGTCTCCAGTCATTCCCGCAGTGCTGCCATCCACGGAGTGCTGCCTCCAAACTTTCCCGGAGTGTTGTCTCCCAACATTCCCGGAGTGCTGTCTCCATATATTCCCAGAGTGATGTCTCCAGTGATTCCCGCAGTGCTGTGTCCAGTCATTCCCAGAGTGCTGTCTCCCAACATTGTCGGAGTGCTGTCCCCAATCATTCCCGGAGTGCTATCTCCAAAACATCCCGGAGTGCTGTCTATTGTCATTCCCGGAGTGCTGTCTGGAGTCAATCCCAGAGTGCTGTCTCCAAACATTCCAGGAGTGCTGTCTCCAGTCATTCCCGGAGTGCTGTCTCCAAACATTCCAGGAGTGCTGTCTCCAAACATTCCTGCAGTGCTGTCTCCAAATATTACCGGAGTGCTGTGTCCAAATGGTCCCGGAGTGCTGTCTGCAAACATTCCTGGAATGCTGTCTCCAGTCATTCCCGGAGTGCTGTCTCCAGTCTTCCCCGGAGTGCTGTCTCCAAACATTCACGGAGTGCTGTCTCCAGTCATTCCTGGTGTGCTGACTCCAAACATCCCCCGAGTGCTGTCTCCAAACATTCCCGGAGTGCTGTCTCTAAACATTCCTTAGTGCTGGCTCCAAACATTCCCGGAGTGCTTGCTCCAGTCATTTCAGGAGTGCTGTCATTCCCGGAGTGCTTTCTACAAACATTCCCAGAGTGCTGTCTCCAGTCATTCCCGGAGTACTATCTCCAAACATTCCCGGAGTGCTGTCTCCAGTCATTCCCAGAGTGCTGTCATACCCGGAGTGCTGTCTCCAAATATTCCTGGAGTGCAGTCTCAAGTCATTCCCGTAGCGCTGCCTCCAAACTTTCCCGCAGTGTTGTCTCCCGACATTCCCAGAGTGCTGTCTCCAGTCATTCCCGGACTGCTGTCTCCAGTCATTCTCGGAGTGCTGTCTCCAAACATTCCCGGAGTGCTGTGTCCAGTCATTCCCCTGTGCTGTCATTCCCGGAGTGCTGTCTCCAGCCATTCCTGGAGTGCTGTCTCCAGTCATTCCCCGAGCGCTCTCTCCAAACGTTCCCGGAGTGCTGTATCCAGTCATTCCCGGAGAGCTGTCCCGAAACATTCCCGGAGTAATGTCTACAAACATACCCAGAGTGCTGTCTCCAGTCATTCCCGGAGTGCTATCTCCAAAACTTCCCGGAGTGCTGTCTCCAGTCATTCCCACAGTGTTGTCATTCCCCGAGGGCTGTCTCCAAATATTCCCAGGGTGCTGTCTCCAGACATTCCCGGAGTGCTGTCTCCAAACATTCCGGGAGTGCTGTGTCCGGTCATTCCCGGAGTGCTGTCTCCAAACATTCTCAGCGCGCTGTCTCCTAACATTCCCGGAGTGCTGTCTCCAGTCATTCCCGTAGTGCTGTCTCCAAACAATCCCGGAGTGCAGTCTCCAGTCATTCCCGGAGTGCTTTCTCCAAACATTCCCGGAGTGCTGTCTCCAAACATTCCCGGAGTGCTGTCTCCAGTCATTCCCGGAGTGCTTTCTCCAAATATTCCCGGAGTGCTGTCTCCAAACATTCCCAGGGTGCTGTCTCCAGACATTCCCGGAGTGCTGTCTCCAAATATTCCGGGGGTGCTGTGTCCGGTCATTCGCAGAGTGCTGTCTCCAAACATTCCCGGAGTGCTGTCTCCAAACATTCCCGGAGTGCTGTCTCCAGTCATTCCCCGAGTTCTGTCTCCAAACATTCCCGGAGTGCTGTCTCCAGTCATTCCCGGAAAGCTGTCCCGAAACATTCACGGAGTGCTGTCTACAAACATTCCCAGAGTGCTGTCTCCAAACAGTCCCGGAGCGCTGGCTCCAAACATTCCCGGACTGCTTTCTCCAAATATTCCCAACGTGCTGTCTCCAAATATTCCCGGAGTGCTGTCTCCAAACAATACCGGGGTGCTGACTCCAGTCATTCCCGCAGTGCTGACATACACGGAGTGCTGTCTCCAATCATTCCTGGAGTGCAGTCTCCAGTCATTCCCGTAGTGCTGCCTCCAAACTTTCCCGGAGTGTTGTCTCCCAACATTCCCGGAGTGCTGTCTCCATATATTCCCAGAGTGCTGTCTCCAGTGATTCCCGCAGTGATGTGTCCAGTCATTCCCAGAGTGCTGTCTCCCAACATTCTCGGAGTGCTGTCTCCAATCATTCCCGGAGTGCTATCTCCAAAACTTCCCGGAGTGCTGTCTCCAGTCATTCCCACAGTGTTGTCATTCCCCGAGTGCTGTCTCCAAACATTCCCAGGGTGCTGTCTCCTGACATTCCCGGAGTGCAGTCTCCAAACATTCCGGGAGTGCTGTCTCCAAACATTCTCAGCGCGCTGTCTCCAAACATTCCCGGAGTGCTTTCTCAAAATATTCCAAATGTGCTGTCTCCAAAAATTCCCGGAGTGCTGTCTCCAGTCATTCCCGTAGTGCTGTCTCCAAACAATCCCGGAGTGCTGTCTCCAAACATTCCCGGAGTGCTGTGTCCTGTCATTCCCCGGTGCTGTCATTCCCGGTGTGCTGTCTCCACACATTCCGGGAGTGCTGACTCCTAACATTGCCAGAGTGCTGTCTCCAAACCTTCCCGGAATGCAGTCTCCAAACATTTACGGTGGGCTGTCTCCAAACATTCCCGGAGTCCTGTCTCCAAACATTCCCGGAGTGCTATCTCGAATCATTCCCGGACTGATGTCTCCGAACATTCCCGGAGTGCTGTCTCCAAATATTCCCGGAGTGCTGTCTCCAGTCATTCCGAGATGCTGTCTCCAGTCATTCTCGGAGTGCTGTCTACAAACATTCCCAGAGTGCTGTCTCCAAACAGTCCCGGAGCGCTGTCTCCAAACATTCCCGGACTGCGTTCTCCAAATATTCCCATCGTGCTGTCTCCAAATATTCCCGGAGTGCTGTCTCCAAACAATACCGGGGTGCTGTCTCCAGTCCTTCCCGGAGTGCTGTCCATAAAACATTCCCGTAGTGCTGCCTCCAAACATTCCTGGAGTGCTGTCTCCAGTCATTCCCGGAGTGCTGTATCCAAACTTTCCCGGAATGCTGTCTCCAGTCAATCCTGGAGTGCTGTCTCCAAACATTCCCGGAGTGCTGTCTCCAAAAAAGCCCAGAGTGCTGTCCCCAAACTTCCACAGAGTGCTGTCTTCAAACATTCCGGGAGTGCTGTCTGCATATATTCCCGGAGTGTGGTCGCCAAACATTCCCGGAGTGCTGTCTCCAAACATTCCCGGAGAGCTGACTCCAAACATGTCTGGAGTGCTGTCTCCGGTCATTCCAAGAGTTCTTTCTCCAAACATTCCCAGAGTGCTGTCTCCAAACATTCCCGGAGTGCTGTCACCAGGCATTCCCGGTGTGCTGTCTTCAAACATTCCCATAGTTCTGTCGCCAAACATTCCCAGAGTGCAGTCTCCAGTCATTCCCGGAGTGCTGTCTCCAGTCTTTCCCTGAGTGCTTTCTCCAAACATTCACGCAGTGCTGTCTCCAAACATTCTCAGAGTGCTGTCTACAAACATTCCCGGAGTGCTGTCTCCAATTATTCCCTGAGTGCTGTCCTGAAACATTCCGGGAGTGCTGTATCCGGTGATTCCCAGAGTGCTGCCTCCAAACATTCCCGGAGTGCTGTCTCCAAACATTCCCGGAGTGCTGTCTCCAGTCATTCCCCGAGTGCTGTCTCCAAACATTCCCTGAGTGTTGTCTCCATACATTCCTGGAGTGCTGTCTTGATACATTACCGGAGTGTTGTCTCCAAACATTCCTGCAGTGCTGTCTCCAAATATTCCCGGAGTGCTATGTCCAAACATTCCCGGAGTGCTGACTCCAAACATTCCCGGAATGCTGTCTCCAGTCATTCCCGGAGTGCTGTCTCCAAACATTCCCTGAGTGCTGTCTCCAGACATTCCCGGAGTGCTTTCTCCAAAAATTCCCGGAGAGCTGTCTCCAAACAGTCCCGGAGTGCTGTCTCCAAAGATTTCCGGAGTGCTGTCTCCAAACATTCCCGGAGCGCTGTCTCCAAACATTCCCGGAGTGCTGTCTCTAAACATTCCTGGAGCGATGTCTGCAAACATTTACCGAGTGCTGTCTCCAAATATTCCCGGAGTGCTGTCTCCAGTCCTTCCCGGAGTGCTGGACATAAAACATTCCCGTAGTGCTGCCTCCAAATATTCCTGGAGAGCTGTCTCCAATCATTCCCGGAGTGTTGTATCCAAACTTTCCCGGAGTGCTGTCCCGAAACTTTCACTGAGTGCTGTCTCCAAACATTCCGGGTGTGCTGTCTGCAAATATTCCCGGAGAGCTGACTCCAAACATTCCTGGACTGCTGTCTCCGGTCATTCTCAGAGAGCTTTCTCCAAACATTCCCAAAGTGCTGTCTCCAAACATTCCCGGAGTGCTGTCTGCAGTCATTCCCGTAGTGCTGCCTCCAATCTTTCCCGGACTGTTGGCTCCCAACATTCCCGGAGTTCAGTCTCCAAATATTCCCGGAGAGCTGTCTCCAAACATTCCCAGAGTGTTGTCTCCAGTTATTTGCGGAGCGCTGTGTCCAGTCATTCCCTGAGTGCTGTCTCCTACATTCTCGGAGTGCTGTCTCCAGTCATTCCCACAGTGCTGTCTCCAAACATTCCCGGAGTTCTGTCTCCAGTCATTCCCGGAGTGCTGTCTCCATACAATCCCGGAGTGCTTTCTCCAGTCAATCCCAGAGTGCTGTCTCCAAGTATTCACGGAGTGCTGTCTCCAAATATTCCCGGAGTGCTGTGTCCACACGTTCCCGGACTGCTTTCTCCAAACGTTCCCGGAATGCTGTCTCCAGACATTCCTGGAGTGCTGTCCCCAGGCATTCCCGGAGTGCTGTCTCCAAACATTCCCGGAGTGCTGTCTCCAGTCCTTTCCGGAGTGCTGTCCATAAAAGATTCCCGTAGTGCTCCCTCCAAACATTCCTGGAGTGCTGTCTCCAGTCCTTCCCGGAGTGCTGTATCCAAACTTTCCCGGAGTGCTGTCTCCAGTCAATCCTGGAGTGCTGTCTCCAAACATTCCCGGAGTGCTGTCTCCAAACATTCCCAGAGTGCTGTCCCCAAACTTCCACAGAGTGCTGTCTCCAAACATTCCGGGAGTGCTGTCTGCAAATATTCCCGGAGTGCAGTCACCAAACATTCCCGGAGTGCTGTCTCCAAACATTCCCGGAGAGCTGACTCCAAACATTTCTGGAGTACTGTCTCCGGTCATTCCCAGAGTGCTTTCTCCAAACATTCCCAGAGTGCTGTCGCCAAACATTCCCGGAGTGCTGTCACCAGGCATTCCCGGAGTGCAGTCTTCAAACATTCCCATAGTGCTGTCGCCAAACATTCCCAGAGGGCAGTCTCCAGTCATTCCCGGAGTGCTGTCTCCAGTCTTTCCCTGAGTGCTTTCTCCAAACTTTCACGGAGTGCTGTCTCCAAACATTCCCAGAGTTCTGTCTCCAAACATTCCCAGAGTGCTGTCTCCAATTATTCCCGGAGTGCTGTCCTGAAACATTCCGGGAGTGCTGTCTCCGGTGATTCCCAGAGTGCTACCTACAAACATTCCCGGAGTGCTGTCTCCAAACATTCCCGGAGTGCTGTCTCCAGTCATTCCCCGAGTGCTGTCTCCAAACATTCCCGGAGTGTTGTCTCCAGACATTCCTGGAGTGCTGTCTCCATACATTCCCGGAGTGTTGTCTCCAAACATTCCTGCAGTGCTGTCTCCAAATATTCCCGGAGTGCTGTGTCCAAACATTCCCGGAGTGCTGTCTCCAATCCCGGAATGCTGTCTCCAGTCATTCCCGGAGTGCTGTCTCCAAACATTCCCGGAGTGCTGTCTCCAGTCATTCCTGGAGTGCTGTCTCCATACATTCCCGGAGTGTTGTCTCCAAACATTCCCGCAGTGCTGTCTCCAAATATTCCCGGAGTGCTGTGTCCAAACATTCCCGGAGTGCTGTCTCCAAACATTCCCGGAGTGCTGTCTCCAGTCAATCCTGGAGTGCTGTCTCCAAACATTCCCGGAGTGCTGTCACCAAACATTCCCAGAGTGCTGTCCCCAAACTTCCACAGAGTGCTGTCTCCAAACATTCCGGCAGTGCTGTCTGCAAACATTCGCGGAGAGCTGACTCCAAACATTTCTGGAGTGCTGTCTCCGGTCATTCCCCAAGTGCTGTCTCCAAACATTCCCGGAGTGCTGTCTCCAATTATTCCCGGAGTGCTGTCCTGAAACATTCCGGGAGTGCTGTCTCCGGTGATTCCCAGAGTGCTACCTACAAACATTCCCGGAGTGCTGTCTCCAAACATTCCCGGAGTGCTGTCTCCAGTCATTCCCCGAGTGCTGTCTCCAAACATTTCCGTAGTGTTGTCTCCAGACATTCCTGGAGTGCTGTCTCCATACATTCCCGGAGTGTTGTCTCCAAACATTCCTGCAGTGCTGTCTCCAAATAATCCCGGAGTGCTGTGTCCAAACATTCCCGGAGTGCTGTCTCCAATCCCGGAATGCTGTCTCCAGTCATTCCCGGAGTGCTGTCTCCAAACATTCCCGGAGTGCTGTCTCCAGTCATTCCTGGAGTGCTGTCTCCATACATTCCCGGAGTGCTGTGTCCAAACATTCCCGGAGTGCTGTCTTCAAACATTCCCGGAGTGCTGTCTCCAGTCAATCCTGGAGTGCTGTCTCCAAACATTCCGGGAGTGCTGTCTGCAAATATTCCCGGAGTGTGGTCACCAAACATTCCCGGAGTGCTGTCTCCAAACATTCGCGGAGAGCTGACTCCAAAAATTTCTGGAGTGCTGTCTCCAAACATTCCCAGAGTGCTGACCCCAAACTTCCACAGAGTTCTGTCTCCAACCATTCCGGGAGTGCTGTCTGCAAATATTCCCGGAGTGCGGTCACCAAACATTCCCGGAGTGCTGTCTCCAAACATTCCCGGAGAGTTGACTCCAAACATTCCTGGAGTGCTGTCTCCGGTCATTCCCAGAGTGCTTTCTCTAAACATTCCCAGAGTGCTGTCTCCAAACATTCCCGGAGTGCTGTCTCCAGTCATTCCCGGAGTGCTGTTTCCAAACACTCCCGCAGTGTTGTCACCAAACATTCCCCGAGTGTTGTCACCAAACATTCCCGGAGTGCTGTCTCCAAACATTCCCAGAGTGCTGTCACCAGGCATTCCCGGAGTGCTGTCTTCAAACATTCCCATAGTGCTGTCGCCAAACATTCCCAGAGTGCAGTCTCCAGTCATTCCCGGAGTGCTGTCTCCAGTCTTTCCCTGAGTGCTTTCTCCAAACATTCACGGAGTGCTGTCTCCAAACATTCCCTGAGTGCTGTCTCCAACTATTCCCGGAGTGCTGTCCCAAAACATTCCAGGAGTGCTGTCTCCAGTGATTCCCAGAGTGCTGTCCCCAAACATTTCCTGAGTGCTTTCTCCAAACATTCCCGGAGTGCTTTCTCCAGTCATTCCCCGAGTGCTGTCTCCAATCATTCCCGGAGTGTTGTCTCCTAACATTCCCGGAGAGCTGACTCCAAACATTTCTGGAGTGCTGTCTCTGGTCATTCCCAGAGTGCTGTCTCCAAACATTCCCGGAGTGCTGCCTCCAGTCATTCCCGGATGCTGTTTCCAAACATTCCCGCAGTGTTGTCACCAAACATTCCCCGAGTTTTGTCACCAAACATTCCCAGAGTGCTGTCTCCAAACATTCCCAGAGTGCTGTCACCAGGCATTCCCGGAGTCCTGTCTTCAAACATTCCCATAGTGCTGTTGCCAAACATTCCCAGAGTGCTGTCTCCAGCCATTCCCCGAGTGCTGTCTCCAAACATTCCCGGAGTGTTGTCATCAGTCTTTCCCTGAGTGCATTCTCCAAACATTCACGGAGTGGTGTCTCCAAACATTCCCAGAGTGCTGTCTCCAAACATTCCCGGAGTGCTGTCTCCAGCCATTCCCCGAGTGCTGTCTCCAAACATTCCCGGAGTGTTGTCTCCAAACTTTCCCGGACTATTGTCTCCAAACATTCCTGCAGTGCTGTCTCCAAATATTCCTGGAGTGCTGTCTCCAAACATTCCTTAATGCTGGCTCCAAACATTCCCAGAGTGCTGGCTCCAGTCATGTAAGGCGTGCTGTCATCCCCGGAGTGCTGTCTCCAAACATTCCAGGAGTGCTGTCTCCAGTCATTCCCGGAGTGCTATCCCCAAACATTCCCGGAGTGCTGTCTCCAGTCATTCCCGGAGTGCTGTCATACCCAGAGTGCTGTCTCCAAACATTCCCGGACTGCTGTCTCCAGTCATTCCCTGAGTGCTGTCTCCAAACATTCCCGGAGTGTTGTCTCCAAACATTCCCGGAGTGCTGTCTCCATACATTCCTGGAGTGTAGTCTCCAGTCATTCCCGTAGTGCTGCCTCCAGTCTTTCCCGGAGTGTTGGCTCCCAACATTCCCGGAGTTCAGTCTCCAGTCATTCCCGGAGTGCTGGCTCCATACATTCCCGGAGTGTTGTCTCCAAACATTCCTGCAGTGCTGTCACCAAATATTCCCGGAGTGCTGTCTCCAAACATTCCTTAATGCTGGCTCCAAACATTCCCAGAGTGCTGGCTCCAGTCATGTAAGGCGTGCTGTCATCCCCGGAGTGCTGTCTCCAAACATTCCAGGAGTGCTGTCTCCAGTCATTCCCGGAGTGCTATCTCCAGTCATTCCCGGAGTGCTGTCATACCCGGAGTGCTGTCTCCAAATATTCCTGGAGTGCAGTCTCCAGTCATTCCGTAGTGCTGTCTCCAGTCATTCCCGGAGTGCTGTTTCCAAACATTCCCGCAGTGTTGTCACCAAACATTTCCCGAGTGTTGTCACCAAATATTCCCGGAGTGCTGTCTCCAAACATTCCCAGAGTGCTGTCACCAGGCATTCCCGGAGT
This sequence comes from Scyliorhinus torazame, assembly GCF_047496885.1. Lineage (NCBI taxonomy): Eukaryota > Metazoa > Chordata > Chondrichthyes > Carcharhiniformes > Scyliorhinidae > Scyliorhinus > Scyliorhinus torazame. The sequence goes on from NC_092718.1 coordinate 8,807,221, forward strand.
GCTGTCTTCAAACATTCCCATAGTGCTGTCGCCAAACATTCCCAGAGTGCAGTCTCCAGTCATTCCTGGAGTGCTGTCTCCAGTCTTTCCCTGAGTGCTTTCTCCAAACATTCACGGAGTGCTGTCTCCAAACATTCCCAGAGTGCTGTCTCCAAAGATTCCCAGAGTGCTGTCTCCAAACATTCCCTGAGTGCTGTCTCCAAACATTCCCGGAGTGTTTTCTCCAGTCATTCCCCGAGTGCTGTCTCCAAACATTCCCGGAGTGTTGTCTCCAAACATTCCCGGAGTGCTGTCTCCATACATTCCCGGTGTGCTGTCTCCAAACATTCCTTGAGTGCTGTCACCAGGCATTCCCGGAGTGTTTTCTCCAAACCTTCACGAAGTGCTGTCTCCAAACATTCCCAGAGTGCTGTCTCCAAACATTCCCGGAGTGCTGTCTCCAATTATTCCCAGAGTGCTGTCCCGAAACATTCCAGAAGTGCTGTGTACGGTGATTCCCAGAGTGCTGTCTCCAAACATTCCCGGAGTGCTGTCTCCAAACATTCCCGGAGTGCTGTCTCCATACATTCCCGGAGTGCTGTCTCCATACATTTCCGGAGTGTTGTCTCCAAACATTCCTGCAGTGCTGTCTCCAAATATTCCCGGAGTGCTGTCTCCAAACATTCCTGAATGCTGGCTCCAAACATTCCCAGTGTGCTGGCTCTAGTCATTTACGCGTGCTGTCATCCCCGGAGTGCTGTCTCCAAACATTCCAGGAGTGCTGTCTCCAGTCATTCCCGGAGTGCTATCTCCAAACATTCCCGGAGTGCTGTCACCAGTCATTCCCGGAGTGCTGTCATACCAGGAGTGCTGTCTCCAAATATTCCTGGAGTGCAGTCTCCAGTCATTCCCGTAGTGCTGCCTCCAATCTTTCCCGGAGTGTTGGCTCCCAACATTCCCGGAGTTCAGTCTCCAAATATTCCCGGAGAGCTGTCTCCAAACATTCCCAGAGTGTTGCCTCCAGTCATTTGCGGAGTGCTGTGTCCAGTCATTCCCAGAGTGCGGTCTCCTACATTCTCGGAGTGCTGTCTCCAGTCATTCCCACAGTGCTGTCTCCAAACATTCCCGGAGTTCTGTCTCCAGTCATTCCCGGAGTGGTGTCTCCATACAATCCCGGAGTGCTTTCTCCAGTCACTCCCAGAGTGCTGTCTCCAAGTATTCACGGAGTGCTGTCTACAAATATTCCCGGAGTGCTGTGTCCACACGTTCCCGATTGCTTTCACCAAACGTTCCCGGAATGCTGTCTCCAGTCATTCCTGGAGTGCTGTCACCAGGCATTCCCGGAGTGCTGTCTCCAAACATTCCCGGAGTGCTGTCTCCAGTCCTTCCCGGAGTGCTGTACATAAAACATTCCCGTAGTGCTGCCTCCAAACATTCCTGGAGTGCTGTCTCCAGTCATTCCCGGAGTGCTGTATCCAAACTTTCCCGGAATGCTGTCTCCAGTCAATCCTGGAGTGCTGTCTCCAAACATTCCCGGAGTGCTGTCTCCAAAATTTCCCAGAGTGCTGTCCCCAAACTTCCACAGAGTGCTGTCTTCAAACATTCCGGGAGTGCTGTCTGCATATATTCCCGGAGTGTGGTCGCCAAACATTCCCGGAATGCTGTCTCCAAACATTCCCGGAGAGCTGACTCCAAACATGTCTGGAGTGCTGTCTCCGGTCATTCCCAGAGTTCTTTCTCCAAACATTCCCAGAGTGCTGTCTCCAAACATTCCCGGAGTGCTGTCACCAGGCATTCCCGGAGTGCTGTCTTCAAACATTCCCATAGTTCTGTCGCCAAACATTCCCAGAGTGCAGTCTCCAGTCATTCCCGGAGTGCTGTCTCCAGTCTTTCCCTGAGTGCTTTCTCCAAACATTCACGCAGTGCTGTCTCCAAACATTCTCAGAGTGCTGTCTACAAACATTCCCGGAGTGCTGTCTCCAATTATTCCCTGAGTGCTGTCCTGAAACATTCCGGGAGTGCTGTATCCGGTGTTTCCCAGAGTGCTGCCTCCAAACATTCCCAGAGTGCTGTCTCCAAACATTCCCGGAGTGCTGTCTCCAGTCATTCCCCGAGTGCTGTCTCCAAACATTCCCTGAGTGTTGTCTCCATACATTCCTGGAGTGCTGTCTTGATACATTCCCGGAGTGTTGTCTCCAAACATTCCTGCAGTGCTGTCTCCAAACATTCCCGGAATGCTGTCTCCAGTCATTCCCGGAGTGCTGTCTCCAAACATTCCCTGAGTGCTGTCTCCAGACATTCCCGGAGTGCTTTCTCCAAACATTCCCGGAGAGCTGTCTCCAAACAGTCCCGGAGTGCTGTCTCCAAAGATTTCCAGAGTGCTGTCTCCAAACATTCCCGGAGCGCTGTCTCCAAACATTCCCGGAGTGCTGTCTCTAAACATTCCTGGAGCGATGTCTGCAAACATTTACCGAGTGCTGTCTCCAAATATTCCCGGAGTGCTGTCTCCAGTCCTTCCCGGAGTGCTGGACATAAAACATTCCCGTAGTGCTGCCTCCAAATATTCCTGGAGAGCTGTCTCCAGTCATTCCCGGAGTGTTGTATCCAAACTTTCCCGGAGTGCTGTCCCGAAACTTTCACTGAGTGCTGTCTCCAAACATTCCGGGTGTGCTGTCTGCAAATATTCCCGGAGAGCTGACTCCAAACATTCCTGGAGTGCTGTCTCCGGTCATTCTCAGAGAGCTTTCTCCAAACATTCCCAAAGTGCTGTCTCCAAACATTCCCGGAGTGCTGTCTGCAGTCATTCCCGTAGTGCTGCCTCCAATCTTTCCCGGACTGTTGGCTCCCAACATTCCCGGAGTTCAGTCTCCAAATATTCCCGGAGAGCTGTCTCCAAACATTCCCAGAGTGTTGTCTCCAGTTATTTGCGGAGCGCTGTGTCCAGTCATTCCCAGAGTGCTGTCTCCTACATTCTCGGAGTGCTGTCTCCAGTCATTCCCACAGTGTTGTCTCCAAACATTCCCGGAGTTCTGTCTCCAGTCATTCCCGGAGTGCTGTCTCCATACAATCCCGGAGTGCTTTCTCCAGTCAATCCCAGAGTGCTGTCTCCAAGTATTCACGGAGTGCTGTCTCCAAATATTCCCGGAGTGCTGTGTCCACACGTTCCCGGACTGCTTTCTCCAAACGTTCCCGGAATGCTGTCTCCAGACATTCCTGGAGTGCTGTCACCAGGCATTCCCGGAGTGCTGTCTCCAAACATTCCCGGAGTGCTGTCTCCAGTCCTTTCCGGAGTGCTGTCCATAAAAGATTCCCGTAGTGCTCCCTCCAAACATTCCTGGAGTGCTGTCTCCAGTCCTTCCCGGAGTGCTGTATCCAAACTTTCCCGGAGTGCTGTCTCCAGTCAATCCTGGAGTGCTGTCTCCAAACATTCCCGGAGTGCTGTCTCCAAACATTCCCAGAGTGCTGTCCCCAAACTTCCACAGAGCGCTGTCTCCAAACATTCCGGGAGTGCTGTCTGCAAATATTCCCGGAGTGCGGTCACCAAACATTCCCGGAGTGCTGTCTCCAAACATTCCCGGAGAGCTGACTCCAAACATTTCTGGAGTACTGTCTCCGGTCATTCCCAGAGTGCTTTCTCCAAACATTCCCAGAGTGCTGTCGCCAAACATTCCCGGAGTGCTGTCACCAGGCCTTCCCGGAGTGCAGTCTTCAAACATTCCCATAGTGCTGTCGCCAAACATTCCCAGAGGGCAGTCTCCAGTCATTCCCGGAGTGCTGTCTCCAGTCTTTCCCTGAGTGATTTCTCCAAACTTTCACGGAGTGCTGTCTCCAAACATTCCCAGAGTGCTGTCTCCAAACATTCCCGGAGTGCTGTCTCCAATTATTCCCGGAGTGCTGTCCTGAAACATTCCGGGAGTGCTGTCTCCGGTGATTCCCAGAGTGCTACCTACAAACATTCCCGGAGTGCTGTCTCCAAACATTCCCGGAGTGCTGTCTCCAGTCATTCCCCGAGTGCTGTCTCCAAACATTCCCGGAGTGTTGTCTCCAGACATTCCTGGAGTGCTGTCTCCATACATTCCCGGAGTGTTGTCTCCAAACATTCCTGCAGTGCTGTCTCCAAATATTCCCGGAGTGCTGTGTCCAAACATTCCCGGAGTGCTGTCTCCAATCGCGGAATGCTGTCTCCAGTCATTCCCGGAGTGCTGTCTCCAAACATTCCCGGAGTGCTGTCTCCAGTCATTCCTGGAGTGCTGTCTCCATACATTCCCGGAGTGTTGTCTCCAAACATTCCTGCAGTGCTGTCTCCAAATATTCCCGGAGTGCTGTGTCCAAACATTCCCGGAGTGCTGTCTCCAAACATTCCCGGAGTGCTGTCTCCAGTCAATCCTGGAGTGCTGTCTCCAAACATTCCCGGAGTGCTGTCTCCAAACATTCCCAGAGTGCTGTCCCCAAACTTCCACAGAGTGCTGTCTCCAACCATTCCGGGAGTGCTGTCTGCAAATATTCCCAGAGTGTGGTTACCAAACATTCCCGGAGTGCTGTCTCCAAACATTCGCGGAGAGCTGACTCCAAACATTTCTGGAGTGCTGTCTACGGTCATTCCCCGAGTGCTGTCTCCAAACATTCCCGGAGTGCTGTCTCCAATCCCGGAATGCTATCTCCAGTCATTCCCGGAGTGCTGTCTCCAAACATTCCCGGAGTGCTGTCTCCAGTCATTCCTGGAGTGCTGTCTCCATACATTCCCGGAGTGTTGTCTCCAAACATTCCTGCAGTGCTGTCTCCAAATATTCCCGGAGTGCTGTGTCCAAACATTCCCGGAGTGCTGTCTCCAAACATTCCCGGAGTGCTGTCTCCAGTCAATCCTGGAGTGCTGTCTCCAAACATTCCCGGAGTGCTGTCTCCAAACATTCCCAGAGTGCTGTCCCCAAACTTCCACAGAGTGCTGTCTCCAAACATCCCGGGAGTGCTGTCTGCAAATATTCCCGGAGTGTGGTCACCAAACATTCCCGGAGTGCTGTCTCCAAACATTCGCGGAGAGCTGACTCCAAACATTTCTGGAGTGCTGTCTCCGGTCATTCCCCGAGTGCTGTCTCCAAACAATCCCGGAGTGTTGTCTCCAGACATTCCTGGAGTGCTGTCTCCAAATATTCCCGGAGTGCTGTCTCCAAACATTCCCAGAGTGCTGTCCCCAAACTTCCACAGAGTGCTGTCTCCAAACATCCCGGGAGTGCTGTCTGCAAATATTCCCGGAGTGTGGTCACCAAACATTCCCGGACTGCTTTCTCCAAACGTTCCCGGAATGCTGTCTCCAGTCATTCCTGGAGTGCTGTCACCAGGCATTCCCGGAGTGCTGTCTCCAAACATTCCCGGAGTGCTGTCTCCAGTCCTTCCCGGAGTGCTGTCCATAAAAGATTCCCGTAGTGCTCCCTCCAAACATTCCTGGAGTGCTGTATCCAAACGTTCCCGGAGTGCTGTCTCCAGTCAATCCCGGAGTGTTGTCTCCAAACATTCCTGCAGTGCTGTCTCCAAATATTCCCGGAGTGCTGTGTCCAAACATTCCCGGAGTGCTGTCTCCAAACATTCCCGGAGTGCTGTCTCCAGTCAATCCTGGAGTGCTGTCTCCAAACATTCCCGGAGTGCTGTCTCCAAACATTCCCAGAGTGCTGTCCCCAAACTTCCACAGAGTGCTGTCTCCAACCATTCCGGGAGTGCTGTCTGCAAATATTCCCAGAGTGTGGTTACCAAACATTCCCGGAGTGCTGTCTCCAAACATTCGCGGAGAGCTGACTCCAAACATTTCTGGAGTGCTGTCTACGGTCATTCCCCGAGTGCTGTCTCCAAACATTCCCGGAGTGCTGTCTCCAATCCCGGAATGCTATCTCCAGTCATTCCCGGAGTGCTGTCTCCAAACATTCCCGGAGTGCTGTCTCCAGTCATTCCTGGAGTGCTGTCTCCATACATTCCCGGAGTGTTGTCTCCAAACATTCCTGCAGTGCTGTCTCCAAATATTCCCGGAGTGCTGTGTCCAAACATTCCCGGAGTGCTGTCTCCAAACATTCCCGGAGTGCTGTCTCCAGTCAATCCTGGAGTGCTGTCTCCAAACATTCCCGGAGTGCTGTCTCCAAACATTCCCAGAGTGCTGTCCCCAAACTTCCACAGAGTGCTGTCTCCAAACATCCCGGGAGTGCTGTCTGCAAATATTCCCGGAGTGTGGTCACCAAACATTCCCGGAGTGCTGTCTCCAAACATTCGCGGAGAGCTGACTCCAAACATTTCTGGAGTGCTGTCTCCGGTCATTCCCCGAGTGCTGTCTCCAAACAATCCCGGAGTGTTGTCTCCAGACATTCCTGGAGTGCTGTCTCCAAATATTCCCGGAGTGCTGTCTCCAAACATTCCCAGAGTGCTGTCCCCAAACTTCCACAGAGTGCTGTCTCCAAACATCCCGGGAGTGCTGTCTGCAAATATTCCCGGAGTGTGGTCACCAAACATTCCCGGACTGCTTTCTCCAAACGTTCCCGGAATGCTGTCTCCAGTCATTCCTGGAGTGCTGTCACCAGGCATTCCCGGAGTGCTGTCTCCAAACATTCCCGGAGTGCTGTCTCCAGTCCTTCCCGGAGTGCTGTCCATAAAAGATTCCCGTAGTGCTCCCTCCAAACATTCCTGGAGTGCTGTATCCAAACGTTCCCGGAGTGCTGTCTCCAGTCAATCCTGGAGTGCTGTCTCCAAACATTCCCGGAGTGCTGTCTCCAAACATTCCCAGAGTGCTGTCCCCAAACTTCCACAGAGTGCTGTCTCCAAACATTCCGGGAGTGCTGTCTGCAAATATTCCCGGAGTGCGGTCACCAAACATTCCCGGAGTGCTGTCTCCAAACATTCCCGGAGAGCTGACTCCAAACATTTCTGGAGTACTGTCTCCGGTCATTCCCAGAGTGCTTTCTCCAAACATTCCCAGAGTGCTGTCGCCAAACATTCCCGGAGTGCTGTCACCAGGCATTCCCGGAGTGCAGTCTTCAAACATTCCCATAGTGCTGTCGCCAAACATTCCCAGAGGGCAGTCTCCAGTCATTCCCGGAGTGCTGTCTCCAGTCTTTCCCTGAGTGCTTTCTCCAAACTTTCACGGAGTGCTGTCTCCAAACATTCCCAGAGTGCTGTCTCCAAACATTCCCGGAGTGCTGTCTCCAATTATTCCCGGAGTGCTGTCCTGAAACATTCCGGGAGTGCTGCCTCCGGTGATTCCCAGAGTGCTGCCTACAAACATTCCCCGAGTGCTGTCTCCAAACATTCCCGGAGTGCTGTCGCCAGTCATTCCCCGAGTGCTGTCTCCAAACATTCCCGGAGTGTTGTCTCCAGACATTCCTGGAGTGCTGTCTCCATACATTCCCGGAGTGTTGTCTGCAAACATTCCTGCAGTCCTGTCTCCAAATATTCCCGGAGTGCTGTGTCCAAACATTCCCGGAGTGCTGTCTCCAATCCCGGAATGCTGTCTCCAGTCATTCCCGGAGTGCTGTCTCCAAACATTCCCGGAGTGCTGCCTCCAGTCATTCCCGGAGTGCTTTCTCCAAACATTACCGGAGAGCTGTCTCCAAACAGTCCCGGAGTGCTGTCTCCAAAGATTTCCGGAGTGCTGTCTCCAAACATTCCCGGAGCGCTGTCTCCAAACATTCCCAGAGTGCTGTCTCTAAACATTCCTGGAGCGATGTCTGCAAACATTTACGGAGTGCTGTCTCCAAACATTCCCGGAGTGCTGTCTCCAGTCCTTCCCGGAGTGCTGTCCTAAAACATTCCCGTAGTGCTGCCTCCAAACATTCCTGGAGGGCTGTCTCCAGTCATTCCCGGAGTGCTGTATCCAAACTTTCCCGGAGTGCTGTCCCCAAACTTTCACAGAATGCTGTCTCCAAACATTCCGGGAGTGCTGCCTGCAAATATTTCCGGAGTGCGGCCGCCAAACATTCCCAGAGTGCTGTCACCAAACATTCACGGAGAGCTGACTCCAAACATTCCTGGAGTGCTGTCTCCGGTCATTCCCAGAGTGCTTTCTCCAAACATTCCCAGAGTGCTGTCTCCAAACATTCCCGGAGTGCTGTCTCCAGTCATTCCCGGAGTTCTGTTTCCAAACATTCCCGCAGTGTTGTCACCAAACATTCCCCGAGTGTTGTCACCAAACATTCCCGGAGTGCTGTCTCCAAACATTCCCAGAGTGTTGTCACCAGGCATTCCCGGAGTGCTGTCTTCAAACATTCCCATAGTGCTGTCGCCAAACATTCCCAGAGTGCAGTCTCCAGTCATTCCCGGAGTGCTGTCTCCAGTCTTTCACTGAGTGCTTTCTCCAAACATTCACGGAGTGCTGTCTCCAAACATTCCCAGAGTGCTGTCTCCAAACATTCCCGGAGTGCTGTCTCCAATTATTCCCGGAGTGCTGTCTCCAAACGTTCCCGGAGTGCTGTCTCCAGTCATTCCCCGAGTGCTGTCTCCAAACATTCCCGGAGTGTTGTCTCCAAACATTCCCGGAGTGCTGTCTCCATACATTCCCGGAATGTTGTCTCCAAACATTCCTGCAGTGCTGTCACCAAATATTCCCGGAGTGCTGTCTCCAAACATTCCTTAATGCTGGCTCCAAACATTCCCAGAGTGCTGGCTCCAGTCATTCCCGGAGTGCTGTATCCAAACTTTCCCGGAGTGCTGTCCCCAAACTTTCACTGAGTGCTGTCTCCAAACATTCCGGGTGTGCTGTCTGCAAATATTCCCGGAGAGCTGACTCCAAACATTCCTGGAGTGCTGTCTCCGGTCATTCCCAGAGAGCTTTCTCCAAATATTCCCAGAGTGCTGTCTCCAAACATTCCCGGAGTGCTGTCTCAAGTCATTCCGTAGTGCTGCCTCCCATATTTCCCGGACTGTTGGCTCCCAACATTCCCGGAGTTCAGTCTCCAAATATTCCCGGAGAGCTGTCTCCAAACATTCCCAGAGTGTTGTCTCCAGTTATTTGCGAAGCGTTGTGTCCAGTCAATCCCAGAATGCAGTCTCCTACATTCTCGGAGTGCTGTCTCCAGTCATTCCCACAGTGCTGTCTCCAAACATTCCCGGAGTTCTGTCTCCAGTCATTCCGGAGTGCTGTCTCCATACAATCCCGGAGTGCTTTCTCCAGTCAATCCCAGAGTGCTGTCTCCAAGTATTCACGGAGTGCTGTCTCCAAATATTCCCGGAGTGCTGTGTCCACACGTTCCCGGATTGCTTTCTCCAAACGTTCCCGGAATGCTGTCTCCAGGCATTCCCGGAATGCTATCTCCAGTCATTCCCGGAGTGCTGTCTCCAAACATTCCCGGAGTGCTGTCTCCAGTCATTCCTGGAGTGCTGTCTCCATACATTCCCGGAGTGTTGTCTCCAAACATTCCTGCAGTGCTGTCTCCAAATATTCCCGGAGTGCTGTGTCCAAACATTCCCGGAGTGCTGTCTCCAAACATTCCCGGAGTGCTGTCTCCAGTCAATCCTGGAGTGCTGTCTCCAAACATTCCCGGAGTGCTGTCTCCAAACATTCCCAGAGTGCTGTCCCCAAACTTCCACAGAGTGCTGTCTCCAAACATCCCGGGAGTGCTGTCTGCAAATATTCCCGGAGTGTGGTCACCAAACATTCCCGGAGTGCTGTCTCCAAACATTCGCGGAGAGCTGACTCCAAACATTTCTGGAGTGCTGTCTCCGGTCATTCCCCGAGTGCTGTCTCCAAACAATCCCGGAGTGTTGTCTCCAGACATTCCTGGAGTGCTGTCTCCAAATATTCCCGGAGTGCTGTCTCCAAACATTCCCAGAGTGCTGTCCCCAAACTTCCACAGAGTGCTGTCTCCAAACATCCCGGGAGTGCTGTCTGCAAATATTCCCGGAGTGTGGTCACCAAACATTCCCGGACTGCTTTCTCCAAACGTTCCCGGAATGCTGTCTCCAGTCATTCCTGGAGTGCTGTCACCAGGCATTCCCGGAGTGCTGTCTCCAAACATTCCCGGAGTGCTGTCTCCAGTCCTTCCCGGAGTGCTGTCCATAAAAGATTCCCGTAGTGCTCCCTCCAAACATTCCTGGAGTGCTGTATCCAAACGTTCCCGGAGTGCTGTCTCCAGTCAATCCCGGAGTGTTGTCTCCAAACATTCCTGCAGTGCTGTCTCCAAATATTCCCGGAGTGCTGTGTCCAAACATTCCCGGAGTGCTGTCTCCAAACATTCCCGGAGTGCTGTCTCCAGTCAATCCTGGAGTGCTGTCTCCAAACATTCCCGGAGAGCTGACTCCAAACATTTCTGGAGTACTGTCTCCGGTCATTCCCAGAGTGCTTTCTCCAAACATTCCCAGAGTGCTGTCGCCAAACATTCCCGGAGTGCTGTCACCAGGCATTCCCGGAGTGCAGTCTTCAAACATTCCCATAGTGCTGTCGCCAAACATTCCCAGAGGGCAGTCTCCAGTCATTCCCGGAGTGCTGTCTCCAGTCTTTCCCTGAGTGCTTTCTCCAAACTTTCACGGAGTGCTGTCTCCAAACATTCCCAGAGTGCTGTCTCCAAACATTCCCGGAGTGCTGTCTCCAATTATTCCCGGAGTGCTGTCCTGAAACATTCCGGGAGTGCTGCCTCCGGTGATTCCCAGAGTGCTGCCTACAAACATTCCCCGAGTGCTGTCTCCAAACATTCCCGGAGTGCTGTCTCCAGTCCTTCCCGGAGTGCTGTCCATAAAAGATTCCCGTAGTGCTCCCTCCAAACATTCCTGGAGTGCTGTATCCAAACGTTCCCGGAGTGCTGTCTCCAGTCAATCCCGGAGTGTTGTCTCCAAACATTCCTGCAGTGCTGTCTCCAAATATTCCCGGAGTGCTGTGTCCAAACATTCCCGGAGTGCTGTCTCCAAACATTCCCGGAGTGCTGTCTCCAGTCAATCCTGGAGTGCTGTCTCCAAACATTCCCGGAGAGCTGACTCCAAACATTTCTGGAGTACTGTCTCCGGTCATTCCCAGAGTGCTTTCTCCAAACATTCCCAGAGTGCTGTCGCCAAACATTCCCGGAGTGCTGTCACCAGGCATTCCCGGAGTGCAGTCTTCAAACATTCCCATAGTGCTGTCGCCAAACATTCCCAGAGGGCAGTCTCCAGTCATTCCCGGAGTGCTGTCTCCAGTCTTTCCCTGAGTGCTTTCTCCAAACTTTCACGGAGTGCTGTCTCCAAACATTCCCAGAGTGCTGTCTCCAAACATTCCCGGAGTGCTGTCTCCAATTATTCCCGGAGTGCTGTCCTGAAACATTCCGGGAGTGCTGCCTCCGGTGATTCCCAGAGTGCTGCCTACAAACATTCCCCGAGTGCTGTCTCCAAACATTCCCGGAGTGCTGTCGCCAGTCATTCCCCGAGTGCTGTCTCCAAACATTCCCGGAGTGTTGTCTCCAGACATTCCTGGAGTGCTGTCTCCATACATTCCCGGAGTGTTGTCTCCAAACATTCCTGCAGTGCTGTCTCCAAATATTCCCGGAGTGCTGTGTCCAAACATTCCCGGAGTGCTGTCTCCAAACATTCCCGGAGTGCTGTCTCCAGTCAATCCTGGAGTGCTGTCTCCAAACATTCCCGGAGTGCTGTCTCCAAACATTCCCAGAGTGCTGTCCCCAAACTTCCACAGAGTGCTGTCTCCAAACATCCCGGGAGTGCTGTCTGCAAATATTCCCGGAGTGTGGTCACCAAACATTCCCGGAGTGCTGTCTCCAAACATTCGCGGAGAGCTGACTCCAAACATTTCTGGAGTGCTGTCTCCGGTCATTCCCCGAGTGCTGTCTCCAAACAATCCCGGAGTGTTGTCTCCAGACATTCCTGGAGTGCTGTCTCCAAATATTCCCGGAGTGCTGTCTCCAAACATTCCCAGAGTGCTGTCCCCAAACTTCCACAGAGTGCTGTCTCCAAACATCCCGGGAGTGCTGTCTGCAAATATTCCCGGAGTGTGGTCACCAAACATTCCCGGACTGCTTTCTCCAAACGTTCCCGGAATGCTGTCTCCAGTCATTCCTGGAGTGCTGTCACCAGGCATTCCCGGAGTGCTGTCTCCAAACATTCCCGGAGTGCTGTCTCCAGTCCTTCCCGGAGTGCTGTCCATAAAAGATTCCCGTAGTGCTCCCTCCAAACATTCCTGGAGTGCTGTATCCAAACGTTCCCGGAGTGCTGTCTCCAGTCAATCCCGGAGTGTTGTCTCCAAACATTCCTGCAGTGCTGTCTCCAAATATTCCCGGAGTGCTGTGTCCAAACATTCCCGGAGTGCTGTCTCCAAACATTCCCGGAGTGCTGTCTCCAGTCAATCCTGGAGTGCTGTCTCCAAACATTCCCGGAGAGCTGACTCCAAACATTTCTGGAGTACTGTCTCCGGTCATTCCCAGAGTGCTTTCTCCAAACATTCCCAGAGTGCTGTCGCCAAACATTCCCGGAGTGCTGTCACCAGGCATTCCCGGAGTGCAGTCTTCAAACATTCCCATAGTGCTGTCGCCAAACATTCCCAGAGGGCAGTCTCCAGTCATTCCCGGAGTGCTGTCTCCAGTCTTTCCCTGAGTGCTTTCTCCAAACTTTCACGGAGTGCTGTCTCCAAACATTCCCAGAGTGCTGTCTCCAAACATTCCCGGAGTGCTGTCTCCAATTATTCCCGGAGTGCTGTCCTGAAACATTCCGGGAGTGCTGCCTCCGGTGATTCCCAGAGTGCTGCCTACAAACATTCCCCGAGTGCTGTCTCCAAACATTCCCGGAGTGCTGTCGCCAGTCATTCCCCGAGTGCTGTCTCCAAACATTCCCGGAGTGTTGTCTCCAGACATTCCTGGAGTGCTGTCTCCATACATTCCCGGAGTGTTGTCTCCAAACATTCCTGCAGTCCTGTCTCCAAATATTCCCGGAGTGCTGTGTCCAAACATTCCCGGAGTGCTGTCTCCAATCCCGGAATGCTGTCTCCAGTCATTCCCGGAGTGCTGTCTCCAAACATTCCCGGAGTGCTGCCTCCAGTCATTCCCGGAGTGCTTTCTCCAAACATTACCGGAGAGCTGTCTCCAAACAGTCCCGGAGTGCTGTCTCCAAAGATTTCCGGAGTGCTGTCTCCAAACATTCCCGGAGCGCTGTCTCCAAACATTCCCAGAGTGCTGTCTCTAAACATTCCTGGAGCGATGTCTGCAAACATTTACGGAGTGCTGTCTCCAAACATTCCCGGAGTGCTGTCTCCAGTCCTTCCCGGAGTGCTGTCCTAAAACATTCCCGTAGTGCTGCCTCCAAACATTCCTGGAGGGCTGTCTCCAGTCATTCCCGGAGTGCTGTATCCAAACTTTCCCGGAGTGCTGTCCCCAAACTTTCACAGAATGCTGTCTCCAAACATTCCGGGAGTGCTGTCTGCAAATATTTCCGGAGTGCGGCCGCCAAACATTCCCAGAGTGCTGTCACCAAACATTCACGGAGAGCTGACTCCAAACATTCCTGGAGTGCTGTCTCCGGTCATTCCCAGAGTGCTTTCTCCAAACATTCCCAGAGTGCTGTCTCCAAACATTCCCGGAGTGCTGTCTCCAGTCATTCCCGGAGTTCTGTTTCCAAACATTCCCGCAGTGTTGTCACCAAACATTCCCCGAGTGTTGTCACCAAACATTCCCGGAGTGCTGTCTCCAAACATTCCCAGAGTGTTGTCACCAGGCATTCCCGGAGTGCTGTCTTCAAACATTCCCATAGTGCTGTCGCCAAACATTCCCAGAGTGCAGTCTCCAGTCATTCCCGGAGTGCTGTCTCCAGTCTTTCACTGAGTGCTTTCTCCAAACATTCACGGAGTGCTGTCTCCAAACATTCCCAGAGTGCTGTCTCCAAACATTCCCGGAGTGCTGTCTCCAATTATTCCCGGAGTGCTGTCTCCAAACGTTCCCGGAGTGCTGTCTCCAGTCATTCCCCGAGTGCTGTCTCCAAACATTCCCGGAGTGTTGTCTCCAAACATTCCCGGAGTGCTGTCTCCATACATTCCCGGAGTGTTGTCTCCAAACATTCCTGCAGTGCTGTCACCAAATATTCCCGGAGTGCTGTCTCCAAACATTCCTTAATGCTGGCTCCAAACATTCCCAGAGTGCTGGCTCCAGTCATTCCCGGAGTGCTGTATCCAAACTTTCCCGGAGTGCTGTCCCCAAACTTTCACTGAGTGCTGTCTCCAAACATTCCGGGTGTGCTGTCTGCAAATATTCCCGGAGAGCTGACTCCAAACATTCCTGGAGTGCTGTCTCCGGTCATTCCCAGAGAGCTTTCTCCAAATATTCCCAGAGTGCTGTCTCCAAACATTCCCGGAGTGCTGTCTCAAGTCATTCCGTAGTGCTGCCTCCCATATTTCCCGGACTGTTGGCTCCCAACATTCCCGGAGTTCAGTCTCCAAATATTCCCGGAGAGCTGTCTCCAAACATTCCCAGAGTGTTGTCTCCAGTTATTTGCGAAGCGTTGTGTCCAGTCAATCCCAGAATGCTGTCTCCTACATTCTCGGAGTGCTGTCTCCAGTCATTCCCACAGTGCTGTCTCCAAACATTCCCGGAGTTCTGTCTCCAGTCATTCCGGAGTGCTGTCTCCATACAATCCCGGAGTGCTTTCTCCAGTCAATCCCAGAGTGCTGTCTCCAAGTATTCACGGAGTGCTGTCTCCAAATATTCCCGGAGTGCTGTGTCCACACGTTCCCGGATTGCTTTCTCCAAACGTTCCCGGAATGCTGTCTCCAGTCATTCCTGGAGTGCTGTCACCAGGCATTCCCGGAGTGCTGTCTCTAAACATTCCCGGAGTGCTGTCTCCAGTCCTTCCCAGAGTGCTGTCCATAAAAGATTCCCGTAGTGCTACCTCCAAACATTCCTGGAGTGCTGTCTCCAGTCCATCCCGGAGTGCTGTATCCAAACTTTCCCGGAGTGCTGTCTCCAGTCAATCCTGGAGTGCTGTCTCCAAACATTCCCGGAGTGCTGTCTCCAAACATTCCCAGAGTGCTGTCCACAATCTTCCACAGAGTGCTGTCTCCAAACATTCCGGGAGTGCTGTCTGCAAATATTCCCAGAGTGCGGTCACCAAACATTCCCGGAGTGCTGTCTCCAAGCATTCCCGGAGAGCTGACCCCAAACATTTCTGGAGTGCTGTCTCCGGTCATTCCCAGAGTGCTTTCTCCAAACATTCCCAGAGTGCTGTCGCGAAACATTCCCGGAGTGCTGTCACCAGGCATTCCTGGAGTGCTGTCTTCAAACATTCCCATAGTGCTGTCGCCAAACATTCCCAGAGGGCAGTCTCCAGTCATTCCCGGAGTGCTGTCTCCAGTCTTTCCCTGAGTGCTTTCTCCAAACTTTAACGGAGTGCTGTCTCCAAACATTCCCAGAGTGCTGTCTCCAAACATTCCCGGAGTGCTGTCTCCAATTATTCCCGGAGTGCTGTCCTGAAACATTCCGGGAGTGCTGTCTCCGGTGATTCCCAGAGTGCTGCCTACAAACATTCCCGGAGTGCTGTCTCCAAACATTCCCGGAGTGCTGTCGCCAGTTATTCCCCGAGTGCTGTCTCCAAACATTCCCGGAGTGTTGTCTCCAAACATTCCTGCAGTGCTGTCTCCAAATATTCCCGGAGTGCTGTGTCCAAACATTCCCGGAGTGCTGTCTCCAATCCCGGAATGCTGTCTCCAGTCATTCCCGGAGTGCTGTCTCCAAACATTCCCGGAGTGTTGTCTCCAGTCATTCCCGGAGTGCTTTCTCCAAACATTACCGGAGAGCTGTCTCCAAACAGTCCCGGAGTGCTGTCTCCAAAGATTTCCGGAGTGCTGTTTTCAAACATTCCCGGAGCGCTGTCTCCAAACATTCCCAGAGTGCTGTCTCTAAACATTCCTGGAGCGATGTCTGCAAACATTTACGGAGTGCTGTCTCCAAACATTCCGGGAGGGCTGTCTCCAGTCATTCCCGGAGTGCTGTATCCAAACTTTCCCGGAGTGCTGTCCCCAAACTTTCACAGAGTGCTGTCTCCAAACATTCCGGGAGTGCTGTCTGCAAATATTCCCGGAGTGCGGTCACCAAACATTCCCAGAGTGCTGTCACCAAACATTCCCCGAGTGTTGTCACCAAACATTCCCGGAGTGCTGTCTCCAAACATTGCCAGAGTGTTGTCACCAGGCATTCCCGGAGTGCTGTCTTCAAACATTCCCATAGTGCTGTCGCCAAACATTCCCAGAGTGCAGTCTCCAGTCATTCCCGGAGTGCTGTCTCCAGTCTTTCCCTGAGTGCTTTCTGCAAACCTTCACGGAGTGCTGTCTCCAAACATTCCCGGAGTGCTGTCTCCAAACATTCCCGGAGCGCTGTCTCCAATTATTCCCGGAGTGCTGTCTCCAATCGTTCCCGGAGTGCTGTCTCCAGTCATTCCCGGAGTGCTGTCTCCAGTCATTCCCGGAGTGCTGTCATACCCGGAGTGCTGTCTCCAAATATTCCTGGAGTGCAGTCTCCAGTCATTCCGTAGTGCTGTCTCCAGTCATTCGCGGAGTGCTGTTTCCAAACATTCCCGCAGTGTTGTCACCAAACATTTCCCGAGTGTTGTCACCAGGCATTCCCGGAGTGCTGTCTTCAAACATTCCCATAGTGCTGTCGCCAAACATTCCCAGAGTGCAGTCTCCAGTCATTACCGGAGTGCTGTCTCCAGTCTTTCCCTGAGTGCTTTCTCCAAACATTCACGGAGTGCTGTCTCCAAACATTCCCAGAATGCTGTCTCCAAACATTCCCTGAGTGCTGTCTCCAAACATTCCCGGAGTGTTTTCTCCAGTCATTCCCCGAGTGCTGTCTCCAAACATTCCCGGAGTGCTGTCTCCAAACATTCCCGGAGTGCTGTCTCCATACATTCCCGGAGTGCTGTCTTCAAACATTCCCATAGTGCTGTCGCCAAACATTCCCAGAGTGCAGTCTCCAGTCATTCCCGGAGTGCTGTCTCCAGTCTTTCCCTGAGTGTTTTCTCCAAACCTTCACGAAGTGCTGTCTCCAAACATTCCCAGAGTGCTGTCTCCAAACATTCCCGGAGTGCTGTCTCCAATTATTCCCGGAGTGCTGTCTCCATACATTTCCGGAGTGTTGTCTCCAAACATTCCTGCAGTGCTGTCTCCAAATATTCCCGGAGTGCTGTCTACAAACATTCCTGAATGCTGGCTCCAAACATTCCCAGAGTGCTGGCTCCAGTCATTTACGCGTGCTGTCATCCCCGGAGTGCTGTCTCCAAACATTCCCAGAGTGCTGTCTCCAGTCATTCCCGGAGTGCTATCTCCAAACATTCCCGGAGTGCTGTCACCAGTCATTCCCGGAGTGCTGTCATACCCGGAGTGCTGTCTCCAAATAATCCTGGAGTGCAGTCTCCAGTCATTCCCGTAGTGCTGCCTCCAATCTTTCCCGGACTGTTGGCTCCCAACATTCCCGGAGTTCAGTCTCCAAATATTCCCGGAGAGCTGTCTCCAAACATTCCCAGAGTGTTGCCTCCAGTCATTTGTGGAGTGCTGTGTCCAGTCATTCCCAGAGTGCGGTCTCCTACATTCTCGGAGTGCTGTCTCCAGTCATTCCCACAGTGCTGTCTCCAAACATTCCCGGAGTTCTGTCTCCAGTCATTCCCGGAGTGGTGTCTCCATACAATCCCGGAGTGCTTTCTCCAGTCACTCCCAGAGTGCTGTCTCCAAGTATTCACGGAGTGCTGTCTACAAATATTCCCGGAGTGCTGTGTCCACACGTTCCCGATTGCTTTCACCAAACGTTCCCGGAATGCTGTCTCCAGTCATTCCTGGAGTGCTGTCACCAGGCATTCCCGGAGTGCTGTCCATAAAACATTCCCGTAGTGCTGCCTCCAAACATTCCTGGAGTGCTGTCTCCAGTCATTCCCGGAGTGCTGTATCCAAACTTTCCCGGAATGCTGTCTCCAGTCAATCCTGGAGTGCTGTCTCCAAACATTCCCGGAGTGCTGTCTCCAAAAATTCCCAGAGTGCTGTCCCCAAACTTCCACAGAGTGCTGTCTTCAAACATTCCGGGAGTGCTGTCTGCATATATTCCCGGAGTGTGGTCGCCAAACATTCCCGGAGTGCTGTCTCCAAACATTCCCGGAGAGCTGACTCCAAACATGTCTGGAGTGCTGTCTCCGGTCATTCCCAGAGTTCTTTCTCCAAACATTCCCAGAGTGCTGTCTCCAAACATTCCCGGAGTGCTGTCACCAGGCATTCCCGAAGTGCTGTCTTCAAACATTCCCATAGTTCTGTCGCCAAACATTCCCAGAGTGCAGTCTCCAGTCATTCCCGGAGTGCTGTCTCCAGTCTTTCCCTGAGTGCTTTTTCCAAACATTCACGGAGTGCTGTCTCCAAACATTCTCAGAGTGCTCTCTACAAACATTCCCGGAGTGCTGTCTCCAATTATTCACTGAGTGCTGTCCTGAAACATTCCGGGAGTGCTGTATCCGGTGATTCCCAGAGTGCTGCCTCCAAACATTCCCGGAGTGCTGTCTCCAAACATTCCCGGAGTGCTGTCTCCAGTCATTCCCCGAGTGCTGTCTCCAAACATTCGCTGAGTGTTGTCTCCATACATTCCCGGAGTGTTGTCTCCAAACATTCCTGCAGTGCTGTCTCCAAATATTCCCGGAGTGCTATGTCCAAACATTCCCGGAGTGCTGACTCCAAACATTCCCGGAATGCTGTCTCCAGTCATTCCCGGAGTGCTGTCTCCAAACATTCCCTGAGTGCTGTCTCCAGACATTCCCGGAGTGCTTTCTCCAAACATTCCCGGAGAGCTGTCTCCAAACAGTCCCGGAGTGCTGTCTCCAAAGATTTCCGGAGTGCTGTCTCCAAACATTCCCGGAGCGCTGTCTCCAAACATTCCCGGAGTGCTGTCTCTAAACATTCCTGGAGCGATGTCTGCAAACATTTACCGAGTGCTGTCTCCAAATATTCCCGGAGTGCTGTCTCCAGTCCTTCCCGGAGTGCTGGACATAAAACATTCCCGTAGTGCTGCCTCCAAATATTCCTGGAGAGCTGTCTGCAATCATTCCCGGAGTGTTGTATCCAAACTTTCCCGGAGTGCTGTCCCGAAACTTTCACTGAGTGCTGTCTCCAAACATTCCGGGTGTGCTGTCTGCAAATATTCCCGGAGAGCTGACTCCAAACATTCCTGGAGTGCTGTCTCCGGTCATTCTCAGAGAGCTTTCTCCAAACATTCCCAAACTGCTGCCTCCAAACATTCCCGGAGTGCTGTCTGCAGTCATTCCCGTAGTGCTGCCTCCAATCTTTCCCGGACTGTTGGCTCCCAACATTCCCGGAGTTCAGTCTCCAAATATTCCCGGAGAGCTGTCTCCAAACATTCCCAGAGTGTTGTCTCCAGTTATTTGCGGAGCGCTGTGTCCAGTCATTCCCAGAGTGCTGTCTCCTA
Organism: Scyliorhinus torazame; assembly: GCF_047496885.1. Lineage (NCBI taxonomy): Eukaryota > Metazoa > Chordata > Chondrichthyes > Carcharhiniformes > Scyliorhinidae > Scyliorhinus > Scyliorhinus torazame. Next base: position 8,826,582 of record NC_092718.1, read on the forward strand.
CATTCTCGGAGTGCTGTCTCCAGTCATTCCCACAGTGCTGTCTCCAAACATTCCCGGAGTTCTGTCTCCAGTCATTCCCGGAGTGCTGTCTCCATACAATCCCGGAGTGCTTTCTCCAGTCAATCCCAGAGTGCTGTCTCCAAGTATTCACGGAGTGCTGTCTCCAAATATTCCCGGAGTGCTGTGTCCACACGTTCCCGGACTGCTTTCTCCAAACGTTCCCGGAATGCTGTCTCCAGACATTCCTGGAGTGCTGTCACCAAGCATTCCCGGAGTGCTGTCTCCAAACATTCCCGGAGTGCTGTCTCCAGTCCATTCCGGAGTGCTGTCCATAAAACATTCCCGTAGTGCTCCCTCCAAACATTCCTGGAGTGCTGTCTCCAGTCCTTCCCGGAGTGCTGTATCCAAACTTTCCAGGAGTGCTGTCTCCAGTCAATCCTGGAGTGCTGTCTCCAAACATTCCCGGAATGCTGTCTCCAAACATTCCCAGAGTGCTGTCCCCAAACTTCCACAGAGTGCTGTCTCCAAACATTCCGGGAGTGCTGTCTGCAAATATTCCCGGAGTGCAGTCACCAAACATTCCCGGAGTGCTGTCTCCAAACATTCCCGGAGAGCTGACTCCAAACATTTTTGGAGTACTGTCTCCGGTCATTCCCAGAGTGCTTTCTCCAAACATTCCCAGAGTGCTGTCGCCAAACATTCCCGGAGTGCTGTCACCAGGCATTCCAGGAGTGCAGTCTTCAAACATTCCCATAGTGCTGTCGCCAAACATTCCCAGAGGGCAGTCTCCAGTCATTCCCGGAGTGCTGTCTCCAGTCTTTCCCTGAGTGTTTTCTCCAAACTTTCACGGAGTGCTGTCTCCAAACATTCCCAGAGTTCTGTCTCCAAACATTCCCGGAGTGCTGTCTCCAGTTATTCCCGGAGTGCTGTCCTGAAACATTCCGGGAGTGCTGTCTCCGGTGATTCCCAGAGTGCTACCTACAAACATTCCCGGAGTGCTGTCTCCAAACATTCCCGGAGTGCTGTCTCCAGTCATTCCCCGAGTGCTGTCTCCAAACATTCCCGGAGTGTTGTCTCCAGACATTCCTGGAGTGCTGTCTCCATACATTCCCGGAGTGTTGTCTCCAAACATTCCTGCAGTGCTGTCTCCAAATATTCCCGGAGTGCTGTGTCCAAACATTCCCGGAGTGCTGTCTCCAATCCCGGAATGCTGTCTCCAGTCATTCCCGGAGTGCTGTCTCCAAACATTCCCGGAGTGCTGTCTCCAGTCATTCCTGGAGTGCTGTCTCCATACATTCCCGGAGTGTTGTCTCCAAACATTCCTGCAGTGCTGTCTCCAAATATTCCCGGAGTGCTGTGTCCAAACATTCCCGGAGTGCTGTCTCCAAACATTCCCGGAGTGCTGTCTCCAGTCAATCCTGGAGTGCTGTCTCCAAACATTCCCGGAGTGCTGTCACCAAACATTCCCAGAGTGCTATCCCCAAACTTCCACAGAGTGCTGTCTCCAAACATTCCGGGAGTGCTGTCTGCAAACATTCGCGGAGAGCTGGCTCCAAACATTTCTGGAGTGCTGTCTCCGGTCATTCCCCGAGTGCTGTCTCCAATCATTCCCGGAGTGCTGTCTCCAATTATTCCCGGAGTGCTGTCCTGAAACATTCCGGGAGTGCTGTCTCCGGTGATTCCCAGAGTGCTACCTACAAACATTCCCGGAGTGCTGTCTCCAAACATTCCCGGAGAGCTGTCTCCAGTCATTCCCCGAGTGCTGTCTCCAAACATTCCCGGAGTGTTGTCTCCAGACATTCCTGGAGTGCTGTCTCCATACATTCCCGGAGTGTTGTCTCCAAACATTCCTGCAGTGCTGTCTCCAAATAATACCGGAGTGCTGTGTCCAAACATTCCCGGAGTGCTGTCTCCAATCCCGGAATGCTGTCTCCAGTCATTCCCGGAGTGCTGTCTCCAAACATTCCCGGAGTGCTGTCTCCAGTCATTCCTGGAGTGCTGTCTCCATACATTCCCGGAGTGTTGTCTCCAAACATTCCTGCAGTGCTGTCTCCAAATATTCCCGGAGTGCTGTGTCCAAACATTCCCGGAGTGCTGTCTCCAAACATTCCCGGAGTGCTGTCTCCAGTCAATCCTGGAGTGCTGTCTCCAAACATTCCTGGAGTGCTGTCTCCAAACATTCCCAGAGTGCTGTCCCCAAACTTCCACAGAGTGCTGTCTCCAAACATTCCGGGAGTGCTGTCTGCAAATATTCCCGGAGTGTGGTCACCAAACATTCCCGGAGTGCTGTCTCCAAACATTCGCGGAGAGCTGACTCCAAACATTTCTGGAGTGCTGTCTCCGGTCATTCCCCGAGTGCTGTCACCAAACATTCCCGGAGTGTTGTCTCCAGACATTCCTGGAGTGCTGTCTCCATACATTCCCGGAGTGTTGTCTCCAAACATTCCTGCAGTGCTGTCTCCAAATATTCCCGGAGTGCTATGTCCACACGTTCCCGGACTGCTTTCTCCAAACGTTCCCGGAATGCTGTCTCCAGTCATTCCTGGAGTGCTGTCACCAGGCATTCCCGGAGTGCTGTCTCCAAACATTCCCGGAGTGCTGTCTCCAGTCCTTCCCGGAGTGCAGTCCATAAAAGATTCCCGTAGTGCTCCCTCCAAATATTCCTGGAGTGCTGTCTCCTGTCCTTCCCGGAGTGCTGTATCCAAACGTTCCCGGAGTGCTGTCTCCAGTCAATCCTGGAGTGCTGTCTCCAAACATTCCCGGAGTGCTGTCTCCAAACATTCCCAGAGCGCTGTCCCCAAACTTCCACAGAGTGCTGTCTCCAAACATTCCGGGAGTGCTGTCTGCAAATATTCCCGGAGTGCGGTCACCAAACATTCCCGGAGTGCTGTCTCCAAACATTCCCGGAGAGCTGACTCTAAACATTTCTGGAGTACTGTCTCCGGTCATTCCCAGAGTGCTTTCTCCAAACATTCCCAGAGTGCTGTCGTCAAACATTCCCGGAGTGCTGTCACCAGGCATTCCCGGAGTGCAGTCTTCAAACATTCCCATAGTGCTGTCGCCAAACATTCCCAGAGGGCAGTCTCCAGTCATTCCCGGAGTGCTGTCTCCAGTCTTTCCCTGAGTGCTTTCTCCAAACTTTCACGGAGTGCTGTCTCCAAACATTCCCAGAGTGCTGTCTCCAAACATTCCCGGAGTGCTGTCTCCAATTATTCCCGGAGTGCTGTCCTGAAACATTCCGGGAGTGCTGTCTCCGGTGATTCCCAGAGTGCTGCCTACAAACATTCCCGGAGTGCTGTCTCCAAACATTCCCGGAGTGCTGTCGCCAGTCATTCCCCGAGTGCTGTCTCCAAACATTCCCGGAGTGTTGTCTCCAGACATTCCTGGAGTGCTGTCTCCATACATTCCCGGAGTGTTGTCTCCAAACATTCCTGCAGTCCTGTCTCCAAATATTCCCGGAGTGCTGTGTCCAAACATTCCCGGAGTGCTGTCTCCAATCCCGGAATGCTGTCTCCAGTCATTCCCGGAGTGCTGTCTCCAAACATTCCCGGAGTGCTGTCTCCAGTCATTCCCGGAGTGCTTTCTCCAAACATTACCGGAGAGCTGTCTCCAAACAGTCTCGGAGTGCTGTCTCCAAAGATTTCCGGAGTGCTGTCTCCAAACATTCCCGGAGCGCTGTCTCCAAACATTCCCAGAGTGCAGTCTCTAAACATTCCTGGAGCGATGTCTGCAAACATTTACGGAGTGCTGTCTCCAAACATTCCCGGAGTGCTGTCTCCAGTCCTTCCCGGAGTGCTGTCCTAAAACATTCCCGTAGTGCTGCCTCCAAACATCCTGGAGGGCTGTCTCCAGTCATTCCCGGAGTGCTGTATCCAAACTTTCCCGGAGTGCTGTCCCCAAACTTTCACAGAGTGCTGTCTCCAAACATTCCGGGAGTGCTGTCTGCAAATATTTCCGGAGTGCGGTCACCAAACATTCCCAGAGTGCTGTCACCAAACATTCACGGAGAGCTGACTCCAAACATTCCTGGAGTGCTGTCTCCGGTCATTCCCAGAGTGCTTTCTCCAAACATTCCCAGAGGCTGTCTCCAAACATTCCCGGAGTGCTGTCTCCAGTCATTCCCGGAGTTCTGTTTCCAAACATTCCCGCAGTGTTGTCACCAAACATTCCCCGAGTGTTGTCACCAAACATTCCCGGAGTGCTGTCTCCAAACATTCCCAGAGTGTTGTCACCAGGCATTCCCGGAGTGCTGTCTTCAAACATTCCCATAGTGCTGTCGCCAAACATTCCCAGAGTGCAGTCTCCAGTCATTCCCGGAGTGCTGTCTCCAGTCTTTCCCTGAGTGCTTTCTCCAAACATTCACGGAGTGCTGTCTCCAAACATTCCCAGAGTGCTGTCTCCAAACATTCCCGGAGTGCTGTCTCCAATTATTCCCGGAGTGCTGTCTCCAAACGTTCCCGGAGTGCTGTCTCCAGTCATTCCCCGAGTGCTGTCTCCATACATTCCCGGAGTGTTGTCTCCAAACATTCCTGCAGTGCTGTCACCAAATATTCCCGGAGTGCTGTCTCCAAACATTCCTTAATGCTGGCTCCAAACATTCCCTGAGTGCTGGCTCCAGTCATTCCCGGAGTGCTGTATCCAAACTTTCCCGGAGTGCTGTCCCCAAATTTTCACTGAGTGCTGTCTCCAAACATTCCGGGTGTGCTGTCTGCAAATATTCCCGGAGAGCTGACTCCAAACATTCCTGGAGTGCTGTCTCCGGTCATTCCCAGAGAGCTTTCTCCAAACATTCCCAGAGTGCTGTCTCCAAACATTCCCGGAGTGCTGTCTGCAGTCATTCCCGTAGTGCTGCCTCCAATCTTTCCATGACTGTTGGCTCACAACATTCCCGGAGTTCAGTCTCCAAACATTCCTGCAGTGCTGTCTCCAAATATTCCCGGAGTGCTGTCTCCAAACATTCCTTAATGCTGGCTCCAAACATTCCCAGAGTGCTGGCTCCAGTCATGTAAGGCGTGCTGTCATCCCCGGACTGCTGTCTCCAAACATTCCAGGAGTGCTGTCTCCAGTCATTCCCGGAGTGCTATCTCCAAACATTCCCGGAGTGCTGTTCTCAGTCATTCCCGGAGTGCTGTCATACCCGGAGTGCTGTCTCCAAATATTCCTGGAGTGCAGTCTCCAGTCATTCCGTAGTGCTGCCTCCAATATTTCCCGGAGTGTTGGCTCCCAACATTCCCGGAGTGCAGTCTCCAAATATTGCCGGAGAGCTGTCTCCAAACATTCCCAGAGTGCTGTCTCCAGACCTTCCCGGAGTGCTGTCCATAAAACATTCCCGTAGTGCTGCCTCCAAACATTCCTGGAGGGCTGTCTCCAGTCATTCCCGGAGTGCTGTATCCAAACTTTCCCGGAGTGCTGTCCCCAAACTTTCACAGAGTGCTGTCTCCAAACATTCCGGGAGTGCTGTCTGCAAATATTCCCGGACTGCGGTCACCAAACATTCCCAGAGTGCTGTCACCAAACATTCCCCGAGTGTTGTCACCAAACATTCCCGGAGTGCTGTCTCCAAACATTGCCAGAGTGTTGTCACCAGGCATTCCCGGAGTGCTGTCTTCAAACATTCCCATAGTGCTGTCGCCAAACATTCCCAGAGTGCTGTCTCCAAACATTCCCGGAGTGCTGTCTCCAATTATTCCCGGAGTGCTGTCTCCAAACGTTCCCGGAGTGCTGTCTCCAGTCATTCCCCGAGTGCTGTCTCCAAACATTCCCGGAGTGTTGTCTCCAAACATTCCCGGAGTGCTGTCTCCATACATTCCCGGAGTGTTGTCTCCAAACATTCCCGGAGTGCTGTCTCCATCATTCCCGGAGTGCTGTCATACCCGGAGTGCTGTCTCCAAATATTCCTGGAGTGCAGTCTCCAGTCATTCCGTAGTGCTGCCTCCAATATTTCCCGGAGTGTTGGCTCCCAACATTCCCGGAGTGCAGTCTCCAAATATTGCCGGAGAGCTGTCTCCAAACATTCCCAGAGTGCTGTCTCCAGACCTTCCCGGAGTGCTGTCCATAAAACATTCCCGTAGTGCTGCCTCCAAACATTCCTGAGTGCTGTTTCCAGACATTCCCGGAGTGCTGTATCCAAACTTTCCCGGAGTGCTGTCTCCAAACATTCCCGGAGTGCTGTCCCCAAACTTTCACTGAGTGCTGTCTCCAAACATTCCGGGAGTGCAGTCTGCAAATATTCCCGGAGTGCGGTCACCAAACATTCCCGGAGTGCTGTCTCCAAACATTCCCGGAGAGCTGACTCCAAACAGACCTGGAGTGCTGTCTCCGGTCATTCCCAGAGTGCTTTCGCCAAACATTCCCAGAGTGCTGTCTCCAAACATTCCCGGAGTGCTGTCTCCAGTCATTCCCGGAGTGCTGTTTCCAAACATTCCCGCAGTGTTGTCACCAAACATTCCCCGAGTGTTGTCACCAAACATTCCCAGAGTGCTGTCGCCAAACATTCCCAGAGTGCAGTCTCCAGTTATTCCCGGAGTGCTGTCTCCAGTCTTTCCCTGAGTGCTTTCTCCAAACATTCACGGAGTGCTGTCTCCAAACATTCCCGGAGTGCTGTCCCGAAACATTCCCGGAGTGCTGTCTCCGGTGATTCCCAGAGTGCTGTCTCCAAACATTCCCGGAGTGCTGTCTCCAAACATTCCCGGAGTGCTGTCTCCAAATATTCCCGGATTGTTGCCTCCAAACATTCCCGGAGTGCTGTCTCCAAACATTGCCAGAGTGTTGTCACCAGGCATTCCCGGAGTGCTGTCTTCAAACATTCCCATAGTGCTGTCGCCAAACATTCCCAGAGTGCTGTCTCCAAACATTCCCGGAGTGCTGTCTCCAATTATTCCCGGAGTGCTGTCTCCAAACGTTCCCGGAGTGCTGTCTCCAGTCATTCCCCGAGTGCTGTCTCCAAACATTCCCGGAGTGTTGTCTCCAAACATTCCCGGAGTGCTGTCTCCATACATTCCCGGAGTGTTGTCTCCAAACATTCCCGGAGTGCTGTCTCCATCATTCCCGGAGTGCTGTCATACCCGGAGTGCTGTCTCCAAATATTCCTGGAGTGCAGTCTCCAGTCATTCCGTAGTGCTGCCTCCAATATTTCCCGGAGTGTTGGCTCCCAACATTCCCGGAGTGCAGTCTCCAAATATTGCCGGAGAGCTGTCTCCAAACATTCCCAGAGTGCTGTCTCCAGACCTTCCCGGAGTGCTGTCCATAAAACATTCCCGTAGTGCTGCCTCCAAACATTCCTGAGTGCTGTTTCCAGACATTCCCGGAGTGCTGTATCCAAACTTTCCCGGAGTGCTGTCTCCAAACATTCCCGGAGTGCTGTCCCCAAACTTTCACTGAGTGCTGTCTCCAAACATTCCGGGAGTGCAGTCTGCAAATATTCCCGGAGTGCGGTCACCAAACATTCCCGGAGTGCTGTCTCCAAACATTCCCGGAGAGCTGACTCCAAACAGACCTGGAGTGCTGTCTCCGGTCATTCCCAGAGTGCTTTCGCCAAACATTCCCAGAGTGCTGTCTCCAAACATTCCCGGAGTGCTGTCTCCAGTCATTCCCGGAGTGCTGTTTCCAAACATTCCCGCAGTGTTGTCACCAAACATTCCCCGAGTGTTGTCACCAAACATTCCCAGAGTGCTGTCGCCAAACATTCCCAGAGTGCAGTCTCCAGTTATTCCCGGAGTGCTGTCTCCAGTCTTTCCCTGAGTGCTTTCTCCAAACATTCACGGAGTGCTGTCTCCAAACATTCCCGGAGTGCTGTCCCGAAACATTCCCGGAGTGCTGTCTCCGGTGATTCCCAGAGTGCTGTCTCCAAACATTCCCGGAGTGCTGTCTCCAAACATTCCCGGAGTGCTGTCTCCAAATATTCCCGGATTGTTGTCTCCAAACATTCCCGGAGTGCTGTCTCCATACATTCCCGGAGTGTTGTCTCCAAACATTCCTGCAGTGCTGTCTCCAAATATTCCCGGAGTGCTGTCTCCAAACATTCCTTAATGCTGGCTCCAAACATTCCCAGAGTGCTGGCTCCAGTCATTTAAGGCGTGCTGTCATCCCCGGAGTGCTGTCTCCAAACATTCCAGGAGTGCTGTCTCCAAACATTCCCAGAGTGCTGTCACCAGGCATTCCCGGAGAGCTGTCTTCAAACATTCCCATAGTGCTGTCACCAAACATTCCCAGAGTGCAGTCTCCAGTCATTCCCGGAGTGCTGTCTCCAGTCTTTCCCTGAGTGCTTTCTCCAAACATTCACGGAGTGCTGTCTCCAAACATTCCCAGAGTGCTGTCTCCAAACATTCCCGGAGTGCTGTCTCCAATTATTCTCGGAGTGCTGTCCTGAAACATTCCGGGAGTGCTGTCTCCGGTGATTCCCAGAGTGCTGCCTCCAAACATTCCCGGAGTGCTATCTCCAAACATTCCCGGAGTGCTGTCTCCAGTTATTCCCCGAGTGCTGTCTCCAAACATTCCCGGAGTGTTGTCTCCATACATTCCCGGAGTGTTGTCTCCAAACATTCCTGGAGTGCTGTCTCCATACATTCCCGGAGTGTTATCTCCAAACATTCCTGCAGTGCTGTCTCCAGTCATTCCCCGAGTGCTGTCTCCAAACATTCCCGGAGTGTTGTCTCCAAACATTCCCGGAGTGTTGTCTCCAGTCATTCCCGGAGTGCTGTCTCCAAACATTCCCGGAGTGCTGTCTCCAGTCATTCCCGGAGTGCTTTCTCCAAACATTCCCGGAGAGCTGTCTCCAAACAGTCACGGAGTGCTGCCTCCAAAGATTTCCGAAGTGCTGTCTCCAAACATTCCCGGTGCGCTGTTCCAAACATCCCGGAGTGCTGTCTCTAAACATTCCTGGAGCGATGTCTGCAAACATTTACGGAGTGCTGTCTCCAAACATTCCCGGAGTGCTGTCTCCAGTCCTTCACGGAGTGCTGTCCATAAAACATTCCCGTAGTGCTGCCTCCAAACATTCCTGGAGAGCTGTCTCCAGTCATTCCCGGAGTGCTGTATCCAAACTTTCCCGGAGTGCTGTCTCCAGTCAATCCTGGAGTGCTGTCTCCAAACATTCCCGGAGTGCTGTCTCCAAACATTTCCAGAGTGCTGTCCCCAAACTTTCACAGTGTGCTGTCTCCAAACATTCCGGGAGTGCTGTCTGCAAATATTCCCGGAGTGTGGTCACCAAACATTCCCGGAGTGCTGTCTCCAGTCATTCCCGGAGTTCTGTTTCCAAACATTCCCGCAGTGTTGTCACCAAACATTCCCCGAGTGTTGTCACCAAACATTCCCGGAGTGCTGTCTCCAAACATTCCCAGAGTGTTGTCACCAGGCATTCCCGGAGTGCTGTCTTCAAACATTCCCATAGTGCTGTCGCCAAACATTCCCAGAGTGCAGTCTCCAGTCATTCCCGGAGTGCTGTCTCCAGTCTTTCCCTGAGTGCTTTCTCCAAACATTCACGGAGTGCTGTCTCCAAACATTCCCAGAGTGCTGTCTCCAAACATTCCCGGAGTGCTGTCTCCAATTATTCCCGGAGTGCTGTCTCCAAACGTTCCCGGAGTGCTGTCTCCTGTCATTCCCCGAGTGCTGTCTCCAAACATTCCCGGAGTGTTGTCTCCAAACATTCCCGGAGTGCTGTCTCCATACATTCCCGGAGTGTTGTCTCCAAACATTCCTGCAGTGCTGTCACCAAATATTCCCGGAGTGCTGTCTCCAAACATTCCTTAATGCTGGCTCCAAACATTCCCTGAGTGCTGGCTCCAGTCATTCCCGGAGTGCTGTATCCAAACTTTCCCGGAGTGCTGTCCCCAAACTTTCACTGAGTGCTGTCTCCAAACATTCCGGGTGTGCTGTCTGCAAATATTCCCGGAGAGCTGACTCCAAACATTCCTGGAGTGCTGTCTCCGGTCATTCCCAGAAAGCTTTCTCCAAACATTCCCAGAGTGCTGTCTCCAAACATTCCCGGAGTGCTGTCTGCAGTCATTCCCGTAGTGCTGCCTCCAATCTTTCCCGGACTGTTGGCTCACAACATTCCCGGAGTTCAGTCTCCAAACATTCCTGCAGTGCTGTCTCCAAATATTCCCGGAGTGCTGTCTCCAAACATTCCTTAATGCTGGCTCCAAACATTCCCAGAGTGCTGGCTCCAGTCATGTAAGGCGTGCTGTCATCCCCGGACTGCTGTCTCCAAACATTCCAGGAGTGCTGTCTCCAGTCATTCCCGGAGTGCTATCTCCAAACATTCATTGAGTGCTGTTCTCAGTCATTCCCGGAGTGCTGTCATACCCGGAGTGCTGTCTCCAAATATTCCTGGAGTGCAGTCTCCAGTCATTCCGTAGTGCTGCCTCCAATATTTCCCGGAGTGTTGGCTCCCAACATTCCCGGAGTGCAGTCTCCAAATATTGCCGGAGAGCTGTCTCCAAACATTCCCAGAGTGCTGTCTCCAGACCTTCCCGGAGTGCTGTCCATAAAACATTCCCGTAGTGCTGCCTCCAAACATTCCTGGAGGGCTGTCTCCAGTCATTCCCGGAGTGCTGTATCCAAACTTTCCCGGAGTGCGTTCCCCAAACTTTCACAGAGTGCTGTCTCCAAACATTCCGGGAGTGCTGTCTGCAAATATTCCCGGAGTGCGGTCACCAAACATTCCCAGAGTGCTGTCACCAAACATTCCCCGAGTGTTGTCACCAAACATTCCCGGAGTGCTGTCTCCAAACATTGCCAGAGTGTTGTCACCAGGCATTCCCGGAGTGCTGTCTTCAAACATTCCCATAGTGCTGTCGCCAAACATTCCCAGAGTGCTGTCTCCAAACATTCCCGGAGTGCAGTCTCCAATTATTCCCGGAGTGCTGTCTCCAAACGTTCCCGGAGTGCTGTCTCCAGTCATTCCCCGAGTGCTGTCTCCAAACATTCCCGGAGTGTTGTCTCCAAAGATTCCCGGAGTGCTGTCTCCATACATTCCCGGAGTGTTGTCTCCAAACATTCCTGCAGTGCTGTCTCCAAATATTCCCTGAGTGCTGTCTCCAAACATTCCTTAATGCTGGCTCCAAACATTCCCAGAGTGCTGGCTCCAGTCATGTAAGGCGTGCTGTCATCCCAGGACTGCTGACTCCAAACATTCCAGGAGTGCTGTCTCCAGTCATTCCCGGAGAGCTATCTCCAAACATTCCCGGAGTGCTGTCTCCATCATTCCCGGAGTGCTGTCATACCCGGAGTGCTGTCTCCAAATATTCCTGGAGTGCAGTCTCCAGTCATTCCGTAGTGCTGCCTCCAATATTTCCCGGAGTGTTAGCTCCCAACATTCCCGGAGTGCAGTCTCCAAATATTGCCGGAGAGCTGTCTCCAAACATTCCCAGAGTGCTGTCTCCAGACCTTCCCGGAGTGCTGTCCATAAAACATTCCCGTAGTGCTGCCTCCAAACATTCCTGAGTGCTGTCTCCAGACATTCCCGGAGTGCTGTATCCAAACTTTCCCGGAGTGCTGTCTCCAAACATTCCCGGAGTGCTGTCCCCAAACTTTCACTGAGTGCTGTCTTCAAACATTCCTGGAGTGCAGTCTGCAAATATTCCCGGAGTCCGGTCACCAAACATTCCCGGAGTGCTGTCTCCAAACATTCCCGGAGAGCTGACTCCAAACAGACCTGGAGTGCTGTCTCCGGTCATTCCCAGAGTGCTTTCGCCAAACATTCCCAGAGTGCTGTCTCCAAACATTCCCGGAGTGCTGTCTCCAGTCATTCCCGGAGTGCTGTTTCCAAACATTCCCGCAGTGTTGTCACCAAACATTCCCCGAGTGTTGTCACCAAACATTCCCGGAGTGCTGTCGCCAAACATTCCCAGAGTGCAGTCTCCAGTTATTCCCGGAGTGCTGTCTCCAGTCTTTCCCTGAGTGCTTTCTCCAAACATTCCCGGAGTGCTGTCCGAAACATTCCAGGAGTGCTGTCTCCGGTGATTCCCAGAGTGCTGTCTCCAAACATTCCCGGAGTGCTGTCTCCAAACATTCCCGGAGTGCTGTCTCCATACATTCCCGGAGTGTTGTCTCCAAACATTCCTGCAGTGCTGTCTCCAAATATTCCCGGAGTGCTGTCTCCAAACATTCCTTAATGCTGGCTCCAAACATTCCCAGAGTGCTGGCTCCAGTCATTTAAGGCGTGCTGTCATCCCCGGAGTGCTGTCTCCAAACATTCCAGGAGTGCTGTCTCCAAACATTCCCAGAGTGCTGTCACCAGGCATTCCCGGAGAGCTGTCTTCAAACATTCCCATAGTGCTGTCACCTAACATTCCCAGAGTGCAGTCTCCAGTCATTCCCGGAGTGCTGTCTCCAGTCTTTCCCTGAGTGCTTTCTCCAAACATTCACGGAGTGCTGTCTCCAAACATTCCCAGAGTGCTGTCTCCAAACATTCCCGGAGTGCTGTCTCCAAACATTCCCGGAGTGCTGTCTCCAATTATTCTCGGAGTGCTGTCCTGAAACATTCCGGGAGTGCTGTCTCCGGTGATTCCCAGAGTGCTGCCTCCAAACATTCCCGGAGTGCTATCTCCAAACATTCCTGTAGTGCTGTCTCCAGTCATTCCCCGAGTGCTGTCTCCAAACATTCCCGGAGTGTTGTCTCCAAACATTCCCGTAGTGTTGTCTCCAAACATTCCTGGAGTGCTGTCTCCATACATTCCCGGAGTGTTGTCTCCAAACATTCCTGGAGTGCTGTCTCCATACATTCCCGGAGTGTTATCTCCAAACATTCCTGCAGTGCTGTCTCCAGTCATTCCCCGAGTGCTGTCTCCAAACATTCCCGGAGTGTTGTCTCCAAACATTCCCGGAGTGTTGTCTCCAGTCATTCCCGGAGTGCTGTCTCCAAACATTCCCGGAGTGCTGTCTCCAGTCATTCCCGGAGTGCTTTCTCCAAACATTCCCGGAGAGCTGTCTCCAAACAGTCACGGAGTGCTGCCTCCAAAGATTTCCGGAGTGCTGTCTCCAAACATTCCCGGTGCGGTGTTCCAAACATCCCGGAGTGCTGTCTCTAAACATTCCTGGAGCGATGTCTGCAAACATTTACGGAGTGCTGTCTCCAAACATTCCCGGAGTGCTGTCTCCAGTCCTTCACGGAGTGCTGTCCATAAAACATTCCCGTAGTGCTGCCTCCAAACATTCCTGGAGAGCTGTCTCCAGTCATTCCCGGAGTGCTGTATCCAAACATTCCCGGAGTGCTGTCTCCAAACATTTCCAGAGTGCTGTCCCCAAACTTTCACAGTGTGCTGTCTCCAAACATTCCGGGAGTGCTGACTGCAAATATTCCCGGAGTGTGGTCACCAAACATTCCCGGAGTGCTGTCTCCAGTCATTCCCGGAGTGCTGTTTCCAAACATTCCCGCAGTGTTGTCACCAAACATTCCCCGAGTGTTGTCACCAAACATTCCCAGAGTGCTGTCTCCAAACATTCCCAGAGTGCTGTCACCAGGCATTCCCGGAGTGCTTTCTTCAAACATTCCCATAGTGCTGTCGCCAAACATTCCCAGAGTGCAGTCTCCAGTCATTCCCAGAGTGCTGTCTCCAGTCTTTCCCTGAGTGCTTTCTCCAAACATTCACGGAATGCTGTCTCCAAACATTCCCAGAGTGCTGTCACCAAACATTCCCGGAGTGCTGTCTCCAGTCATTCCCGGAGTGCTGTCTCCAAACATTCCCGGAGTGCTGTCTCCAAACATTCCCGGAGTGTTGTCTCCAAACATTCCTGGAGTGCTGTCTCCATACATTCCCGGAGTGTTGTCTCCAAACATTCCTGCAGTGCTGTCTCCAAATATTCCCGGAGTGTTGTCTCCAAACATTTTTGGAGTACTGTCTCCGGTCATTCCCAGAGTGCTTTCTCCAAACATTCCCAGAGTGCTGTCGCCAAACATTCCCGGAGTGCTGTCACCAGGCATTCCAGGAGTGCAGTCTTCAAACATTCCCATAGTGCTGTCGCCAAACATTCCCAGAGGGCAGTCTCCAGTCATTCCCGGAGTGCTGTCTCCAGTCTTTCCCTGAGTGTTTTCTCCAAACTTTCACGGAGTGCTGTCTCCAAACATTCCCAGAGTTCTGTCTCCAAACATTCCCGGAGTGCTGTCTCCAGTTATTCCCGGAGTGCTGTCCTGAAACATTCCGGGAGTGCTGTCTCCGGTGATTCCCAGAGTGCTACCTACAAACATTCCCGGAGTGCTGTCTCCAAACATTCCCGGAGTGCTGTCTCCAGTCATTCCCCGAGTGCTGTCTCCAAACATTCCCGGAGTGTTGTCTCCAGACATTCCTGGAGTGCTGTCTCCATACATTCCCGGAGTGTTGTCTCCAAACATTCCTGCAGTGCTGTCTCCAAATATTCCCGGAGTGCTGTGTCCAAACATTCCCGGAGTGCTGTCTCCAATCCCGGAATGCTGTCTCCAGTCATTCCCGGAGTGCTGTCTCCAAACATTCCCGGAGTGCTGTCTCCAGTCATTCCTGGAGTGCTGTCTCCATACATTCCCGGAGTGTTGTCTCCAAACATTCCTGCAGTGCTGTCTCCAAATATTCCCGGAGTGCTGTGTCCAAACATTCCCGGAGTGCTGTCTCCAAACATTCCCGGAGTGCTGTCTCCAGTCAATCCTGGAGTGCTGTCTCCAAACATTCCCGGAGTGCTGTCACCAAACATTCCCAGAGTGCTATCCCCAAACTTCCACAGAGTGCTGTCTCCAAACATTCCGGGAGTGCTGTCTGCAAACATTCGCGGAGAGCTGGCTCCAAACATTTCTGGAGTGCTGTCTCCGGTCATTCCCCGAGTGCTGTCTCCAATCATTCCCGGAGTGCTGTCTCCAATTATTCCCGGAGTGCTGTCCTGAAACATTCCGGGAGTGCTGTCTCCGGTGATTCCCAGAGTGCTACCTACAAACATTCCCGGAGTGCTGTCTCCAAACATTCCCGGAGAGCTGTCTCCAGTCATTCCCCGAGTGCTGTCTCCAAACATTCCCGGAGTGTTGTCTCCAGACATTCCTGGAGTGCTGTCTCCATACATTCCCGGAGTGTTGTCTCCAAACATTCCTGCAGTGCTGTCTCCAAATAATACCGGAGTGCTGTGTCCAAACATTCCCGGAGTGCTGTCTCCAATCCCGGAATGCTGTCTCCAGTCATTCCCGGAGTGCTGTCTCCAAACATTCCCGGAGTGCTGTCTCCAGTCATTCCTGGAGTGCTGTCTCCATACATTCCCGGAGTGTTGTCTCCAAACATTCCTGCAGTGCTGTCTCCAAATATTCCCGGAGTGCTGTGTCCAAACATTCCCGGAGTGCTGTCTCCAAACATTCCTGGAGTGCTGTCTCCAGTCAATCCTGGAGTGCTGTCTCCAAACATTCCTGGAGTGCTGTCTCCAAACATTCCCAGAGTGCTGTCCCCAAACTTCCACAGAGTGCTGTCTCCAAACATTCCGGGAGTGCTGTCTGCAAATATTCCCGGAGTGTGGTCACCAAACATTCCCGGAGTGCTGTCTCCAAACATTCGCGGAGAGCTGACTCCAAACATTTCTGGAGTGCTGTCTCCGGTCATTCCCCGAGTGCTGTCTCCAAACATTCCCGGAGTGTTGTCTCCAGACATTCCTGGAGTGCTGTCTCCATACATTCCCGGAGTGTTGTCTCCAAACATTCCTGCAGTGCTGTCTCCAAATATTCCCGGAGTGCTATGTCCACACGTTCCCGGACTGCTTTCTCCAAACGTTCCCGGAATGCTGTCTCCAGTCATTCCTGGAGTGCTGTCACCAGGCATTCCCGGAGTGCTGTCTCCAAACATTCCCGGAGTGCTGTCTCCAGTCCTTCCCGGAGTGCTGTCCATAAAAGATTCCCGTAGTGCTCCCTCCAAATATTCCTGGAGTGCTGTCTCCTGTCCTTCCCGGAGTGCTGTATCCAAACGTTCCCGGAGTGCTGTCTCCAGTCAATCCTGGAGTGCTGTCTCCAAACATTCCCGGAGTGCTGTCTCCAAACATTCCCAGAGCGCTGTCCCCAAACTTCCACAGAGTGCTGTCTCCAAACATTCCGGGAGTGCTGTCTGCAAATATTCCCGGAGTGCGGTCACCAAACATTCCCGGAGTGCTGTCTCCAAACATTCCCGGAGAGCTGACTCTAAACATTTCTGGAGTACTGTCTCCGGTCATTCCCAGAGTGCTTTCTCCAAACATTCCCAGAGTGCTGTCGTCAAACATTCCCGGAGTGCTGTCACCAGGCATTCCCGGAGTGCAGTCTTCAAACATTCCCATAGTGCTGTCGCCAAACATTCCCAGAGGGCAGTCTCCAGTCATTCCCGGAGTGCTGTCTCCAGTCTTTCCCTGAGTGCTTTCTCCAAACTTTCACGGAGTGCTGTCTCCAAACTTTCCCAGAGTGCTGTCTCCAAACATTCCCGGAGTGCTGTCTCCAATTATTCCCGGAGTGCTGTCCTGAAACATTCCGGGAGTGCTGTCTCCGGTGATTCCCAGAGTGCTGCCTACAAACATTCCCGGAGTGCTGTCTCCAAACATTCCCGGAGTGCTGTCGCCAGTCATTCCCCGAGTGCTGTCTCCAAACATTCCCGGAGTGTTGTCTCCAGACATTCCTGGAGTGCTGTCTCCATACATTCCCGGAGTGTTGTCTCCAAACATTCCTGCAGTCCTGTCTCCAAATATTCCCGGAGTGCTGTGTCCAAACATTCCCGGAGTGCTGTCTCCAATCCCGGAATGCTGTCTCCAGTCATTCCCGGAGTGCTGTCTCCAAACATTCCCGGAGTGCTGTCTCCAGTCATTCCCGGAGTGCTTTCTCCAAACATTACCGGAGAGCTGTCTCCAAACAGTCTCGGAGTGCTGTCTCCAAAGATTTCCGGAGTGCTGTCTCCAAACATTCCCGGAGCGCTGTCTCCAAACATTCCCAGAGTGCAGTCTCTAAACATTCCTGGAGCGATGTCTGCAAACATTTACGGAGTGCTGTCTCCAAACATTCCCGGAGTGCTGTCTCCAGTCCTTCCCGGAGTGCTGTCCTAAAACATTCCCGTAGTGCTGCCTCCAAACATCCTGGAGGGCTGTCTCCAGTCATTCCCGGAGTGCTGTATCCAAACTTTCCCGGAGTGCTGTCCCCAAACTTTCACAGAGTGCTGTCTCCAAACATTCCGGGAGTGCTGTCTGCAAATATTTCCGGAGTGCGGTCACCAAACATTCCCAGAGTGCTGTCACCAAACATTCACGGAGAGCTGACTCCAAACATTCCTGGAGTGCTGTCTCCGGTCATTCCCAGAGTGCTTTCTCCAAACATTCCCAGAGGCTGTCTCCAAACATTCCCGGAGTGCTGTCTCCAGTCATTCCCGGAGTTCTGTTTCCAAACATTCCCGCAGTGTTGTCACCAAACATTCCCCGAGTGTTGTCACCAAACATTCCCGGAGTGCTGTCTCCAAACATTCCCAGAGTGTTGTCACCAGGCATTCCCGGAGTGCTGTCTTCAAACATTCCCATAGTGCTGTCGCCAAACATTCCCAGAGTGCAGTCTCCAGTCATTCCCGGAGTGCTGTCTCCAGTCTTTCCCTGAGTGCTTTCTCCAAACATTCACGGAGTGCTGTCTCCAAACATTCCCAGAGTGCTGTCTCCAAACATTCCCGGAGTGCTGTCTCCAATTATTCCCGGAGTGCTGTCTCCAAACGTTCCCGGAGTGCTGTCTCCAGTCATTCCCCGAGTGCTGTCTCCATACATTCCCGGAGTGTTGTCTCCAAACATTCCTGCAGTGCTGTCACCAAATATTCCCGGAGTGCTGTCTCCAAACATTCCTTAATGCTGGCTCCAAACATTCCCTGAGTGCTGGCTCCAGTCATTCCCGGAGTGCTGTATCCAAACTTTCCCGGAGTGCTGTCCCCAAATTTTCACTGAGTGCTGTCTCCAAACATTCCGGGTGTGCTGTCTGCAAATATTCCCGGAGAGCTGACTCCAAACATTCCTGGAGTGCTGTCTCCGGTCATTCCCAGAGAGCTTTCTCCAAACATTCCCAGAGTGCTGTCTCCAAACATTCCCGGAGTGCTGTCTGCAGTCATTCCCGTAGTGCTGCCTCCAATCTTTCCATGACTGTTGGCTCACAACATTCCCGGAGTTCAGTCTCCAAACATTCCTGCAGTGCTGTCTCCAAATATTCCCGGAGTGCTGTCTCCAAACATTCCTTAATGCTGGCTCCAAACATTCCCAGAGTGCTGGCTCCAGTCATGTAAGGCGTGCTGTCATCCCCGGACTGCTGTCTCCAAACATTCCAGGAGTGCTGTCTCCAGTCATTCCCGGAGTGCTATCTCCAAACATTCCCGGAGTGCTGTTCTCAGTCATTCCCGGAGTGCTGTCATACCCGGAGTGCTGTCTCCAAATATTCCTGGAGTGCAGTCTCCAGTCATTCCGTAGTGCTGCCTCCAATATTTCCCGGAGTGTTGGCTCCCAACATTCCCGGAGTGCAGTCTCCAAATATTGCCGGAGAGCTGTCTCCAAACATTCCCAGAGTGCTGTCTCCAGACCTTCCCGGAGTGCTGTCCATAAAACATTCCCGTAGTGCTGCCTCCAAACATTCCTGGAGGGCTGTCTCCAGTCATTCCCGGAGTGCTGTATCCAAACTTTCCCGGAGTGCTGTCCCCAAACTTTCACAGAGTGCTGTCTCCAAACATTCCGGGAGTGCTGTCTGCAAATATTCCCGGACTGCGGTCACCAAACATTCCCAGAGTGCTGTCACCAAACATTCCCCGAGTGTTGTCACCAAACATTCCCGGAGTGCTGTCTCCAAACATTGCCAGAGTGTTGTCACCAGGCATTCCCGGAGTGCTGTCTTCAAACATTCCCATAGTGCTGTCGCCAAACATTCCCAGAGTGCTGTCTCCAAACATTCCCGGAGTGCTGTCTCCAATTATTCCCGGAGTGCTGTCTCCAAACGTTCCCGGAGTGCTGTCTCCAGTCATTCCCCGAGTGCTGTCTCCAAACATTCCCGGAGTGTTGTCTCCAAACATTCCCGGAGTGCTGTCTCCATACATTCCCGGAGTGTTGTCTCCAAACATTCCCGGAGTGCTGTCTCCATCATTCCCGGAGTGCTGTCATACCCGGAGTGCTGTCTCCAAATATTCCTGGAGTGCAGTCTCCAGTCATTCCGTAGTGCTGCCTCCAATATTTCCCGGAGTGTTGGCTCCCAACATTCCCGGAGTGCAGTCTCCAAATATTGCCGGAGAGCTGTCTCCAAACATTCCCAGAGTGCTGTCTCCAGACCTTCCCGGAGTGCTGTCCATAAAACATTCCCGTAGTGCTGCCTCCAAACATTCCTGAGTGCTGTTTCCAGACATTCCCGGAGTGCTGTATCCAAACTTTCCCGGAGTGCTGTCTCCAAACATTCCCGGAGTGCTGTCCCCAAACTTTCACTGAGTGCTGTCTCCAAACATTCCGGGAGTGCAGTCTGCAAATATTCCCGGAGTGCGGTCACCAAACATTCCCGGAGTGCTGTCTCCAAACATTCCCGGAGAGCTGACTCCAAACAGACCTGGAGTGCTGTCTCCGGTCATTCCCAGAGTGCTTTCGCCAAACATTCCCAGAGTGCTGTCTCCAAACATTCCCGGAGTGCTGTCTCCAGTCATTCCCGGAGTGCTGTTTCCAAACATTCCCGCAGTGTTGTCACCAAACATTCCCCGAGTGTTGTCACCAAACATTCCCAGAGTGCTGTCGCCAAACATTCCCAGAGTGCAGTCTCCAGTTATTCCCGGAGTGCTGTCTCCAGTCTTTCCCTGAGTGCTTTCTCCAAACATTCACGGAGTGCTGTCTCCAAACATTCCCGGAGTGCTGTCCCGAAACATTCCCGGAGTGCTGTCTCCGGTGATTCCCAGAGTGCTGTCTCCAAACATTCCCGGAGTGCTGTCTCCAAACATTCCCGGAGTGCTGTCTCCAAATATTCCCGGATTGTTGCCTCCAAACATTCCCGGAGTGCTGTCTCCAAACATTGCCAGAGTGTTGTCACCAGGCATTCCCGGAGTGCTGTCTTCAAACATTCCCATAGTGCTGTCGCCAAACATTCCCAGAGTGCTGTCTCCAAACATTCCCGGAGTGCTGTCTCCAATTATTCCCGGAGTGCTGTCTCCAAACGTTCCCGGAGTGCTGTCTCCAGTCATTCCCCGAGTGCTGTCTCCAAACATTCCCGGAGTGTTGTCTCCAAACATTCCCGGAGTGCTGTCTCCATACATTCCCGGAGTGTTGTCTCCAAACATTCCCGGAGTGCTGTCTCCATCATTCCCGGAGTGCTGTCATACCCGGAGTGCTGTCTCCAAATATTCCTGGAGTGCAGTCTCCAGTCATTCCGTAGTGCTGCCTCCAATATTTCCCGGAGTGTTGGCTCCCAACATTCCCGGAGTGCAGTCTCCAAATATTGCCGGAGAGCTGTCTCCAAACATTCCCAGAGTGCTGTCTCCAGACCTTCCCGGAGTGCTGTCCATAAAACATTCCCGTAGTGCTGCCTCCAAACATTCCTGAGTGCTGTTTCCAGACATTCCCGGAGTGCTGTATCCAAACTTTCCCGGAGTGCTGTCTCCAAACATTCCCGGAGTGCTGTCCCCAAACTTTCACTGAGTGCTGTCTCCAAACATTCCGGGAGTGCAGTCTGCAAATATTCCCGGAGTGCGGTCACCAAACATTCCCGGAGTGCTGTCTCCAAACATTCCCGGAGAGCTGACTCCAAACAGACCTGGAGTGCTGTCTCCGGTCATTCCCAGAGTGCTTTCGCCAAACATTCCCAGAGTGCTGTCTCCAAACATTCCCGGAGTGCTGTCTCCAGTCATTCCCGGAGTGCTGTTTCCAAACATTCCCGCAGTGTTGTCACCAAACATTCCCCGAGTGTTGTCACCAAACATTCCCAGAGTGCTGTCGCCAAACATTCCCAGAGTGCAGTCTCCAGTTATTCCCGGAGTGCTGTCTCCAGTCTTTCCCTGAGTGCTTTCTCCAAACATTCACGGAGTGCTGTCTCCAAACATTCCCGGAGTGCTGTCCCGAAACATTCCCGGAGTGCTGTCTCCGGTGATTCCCAGAGTGCTGTCTCCAAACATTCCCGGAGTGCTGTCTCCAAACATTCCCGGAGTGCTGTCTCCAAATATTCCCGGATTGTTGTCTCCAAACATTCCCGGAGTGCTGTCTCCATACATTCCCGGAGTGTTGTCTCCAAACATTCCTGCAGTGCTGTCTCCAAATATTCCCGGAGTGCTGTCTCCAAACATTCCTTAATGCTGGCTCCAAACATTCCCAGAGTGCTGGCTCCAGTCATTTAAGGCGTGCTGTCATCCCCGGAGTGCTGTCTCCAAACATTCCAGGAGTGCTGTCTCCAAACATTCCCAGAGTGCTGTCACCAGGCATTCCCGGAGAGCTGTCTTCAAACATTCCCATAGTGCTGTCACCAAACATTCCCAGAGTGCAGTCTCCAGTCATTCCCGGAGTGCTGTCTCCAGTCTTTCCCTGAGTGCTTTCTCCAAACATTCACGGAGTGCTGTCTCCAAACATTCCCAGAGTGCTGTCTCCAAACATTCCCGGAGTGCTGTCTCCAATTATTCTCGGAGTGCTGTCCTGAAACATTCCGGGAGTGCTGTCTCCGGTGATTCCCAGAGTGCTGCCTCCAAACATTCCCGGAGTGCTATCTCCAAACATTCCCGGAGTGCTGTCTCCAGTTATTCCCCGAGTGCTGTCTCCAAACATTCCCGGAGTGTTGTCTCCATACATTCCCGGAGTGTTGTCTCCAAACATTCCTGGAGTGCTGTCTCCATACATTCCCGGAGTGTTATCTCCAAACATTCCTGCAGTGCTGTCTCCAGTCATTCCCCGAGTGCTGTCTCCAAACATTCCCGGAGTGTTGTCTCCAAACATTCCCGGAGTGTTGTCTCCAGTCATTCCCGGAGTGCTGTCTCCAAACATTCCCGGAGTGCTGTCTCCAGTCATTCCCGGAGTGCTTTCTCCAAACATTCCCGGAGAGCTGTCTCCAAACAGTCACGGAGTGCTGCCTCCAAAGATTTCCGAAGTGCTGTCTCCAAACATTCCCGGTGCGCTGTTCCAAACATCCCGGAGTGCTGTCTCTAAACATTCCTGGAGCGATGTCTGCAAACATTTATGGAGTGCTGTCTCCAAACATTCCCGGAGTGCTGTCTCCAGTCCTTCACGGAGTGCTGTCCATAAAACATTCCCGTAGTGCTGCCTCCAAACATTCCTGGAGAGCTGTCTCCAGTCATTCCCGGAGTGCTGTATCCAAACTTTCCCGGAGTGCTGTCTCCAGTCAATCCTGGAGTGCTGTCTCCAAACATTCCCGGAGTGCTGTCTCCAAACATTTCCAGAGTGCTGTCCCCAAACTTTCACAGTGTGCTGTCTCCAAACATTCCGGGAGTGCTGTCTGCAAATATTCCCGGAGTGTGGTCACCAAACATTCCCGGAGTGCTGTCTCCAGTCATTCCCGGAGTTCTGTTTCCAAACATTCCCGCAGTGTTGTCACCAAACATTCCCCGAGTGTTGTCACCAAACATTCCCGGAGTGCTGTCTCCAAACATTCCCAGAGTGTTGTCACCAGGCATTCCCGGAGTGCTGTCTTCAAACATTCCCATAGTGCTGTCGCCAAACATTCCCAGAGTGCAGTCTCCAGTCATTCCCGGAGTGCTGTCTCCAGTCTTTCCCTGAGTGCTTTCTCCAAACATTCACGGAGTGCTGTCTCCAAACATTCCCAGAGTGCTGTCTCCAAACATTCCCGGAGTGCTGTCTCCAATTATTCCCGGAGTGCTGTCTCCAAACGTTCCCGGAGTGCTGTCTCCTGTCATTCCCCGAGTGCTGTCTCCAAACATTCCCGGAGTGTTGTCTCCAAACATTCCCGGAGTGCTGTCTCCATACATTCCCGGAGTGTTGTCTCCAAACATTCCTGCAGTGCTGTCACCAAATATTCCCGGAGTGCTGTCTCCAAACATTCCTTAATGCTGGCTCCAAACATTCCCTGAGTGCTGGCTCCAGTCATTCCCGGAGTGCTGTATCCAAACTTTCCCGGAGTGCTGTCCCCAAACTTTCACTGAGTGCTGTCTCCAAACATTCCGGGTGTGCTGTCTGCAAATATTCCCGGAGAGCTGACTCCAAACATTCCTGGAGTGCTGTCTCCGGTCATTCCCAGAAAGCTTTCTCCAAACATTCCCAGAGTGCTGTCTCCAAACATTCCCGGAGTGCTGTCTGCAGTCATTCCCGTAGTGCTGCCTCCAATCTTTCCCGGACTGTTGGCTCACAACATTCCCGGAGTTCAGTCTCCAAACATTCCTGCAGTGCTGTCTCCAAATATTCCCGGAGTGCTGTCTCCAAACATTCCTTAATGCTGGCTCCAAACATTCCCAGAGTGCTGGCTCCAGTCATGTAAGGCGTGCTGTCATCCCCGGACTGCTGTCTCCAAACATTCCAGGAGTGCTGTCTCCAGTCATTCCCGGAGTGCTATCTCCAAACATTCCCGGAGTGCTGTTCTCAGTCATTCCCGGAGTGCTGTCATACCCGGAGTGCTGTCTCCAAATATTCCTGGAGTGCAGTCTCCAGTCATTCCGTAGTGCTGCCTCCAATATTTCCCGGAGTGTTGGCTCCCAACATTCCCGGAGTGCAGTCTCCAAATATTGCCGGAGAGCTGTCTCCAAACATTCCCAGAGTGCTGTCTCCAGACCTTCCCGGAGTGCTGTCCATAAAACATTCCCGTAGTGCTGCCTCCAAACATTCCTGGAGGGCTGTCTCCAGTCATTCCCGGAGTGCTGTATCCAAACTTTCCCGGAGTGCGTTCCCCAAACTTTCACAGAGTGCTGTCTCCAAACATTCCGGGAGTGCTGTCTGCAAATATTCCCGGAGTGCGGTCACCAAACATTCCCAGAGTGCTGTCACCAAACATTCCCCGAGTGTTGTCACCAAACATTCCCGGAGTGCTGTCTCCAAACATTGCCAGAGTGTTGTCACCAGGCATTCCCGGAGTGCTGTCTTCAAACATTCCCATAGTGCTGTCGCCAAACATTCCCAGAGTGCTGTCTCCAAACATTCCCGGAGTGCAGTCTCCAATTATTCCCGGAGTGCTGTCTCCAAACGTTCCCGGAGTGCTGTCTCCAGTCATTCCCCGAGTGCTGTCTCCAAACATTCCCGGAGTGTTGTCTCCAAAGATTCCCGGAGTGCTGTCTCCATACATTCCCGGAGTGTTGTCTCCAAACATTCCTGCAGTGCTGTCTCCAAATATTCCCTGAGTGCTGTCTCCAAACATTCCTTAATGCTGGCTCCAAACATTCCCAGAGTGCTGGCTCCAGTCATGTAAGGCGTGCTGTCATCCCAGGACTGCTGACTCCAAACATTCCAGGAGTGCTGTCTCCAGTCATTCCCGGAGAGCTATCTCCAAACATTCCCGGAGTGCTGTCTCCATCATTCCCGGAGTGCTGTCATACCCGGAGTGCTGTCTCCAAATATTCCTGGAGTGCAGTCTCCAGTCATTCCGTAGTGCTGCCTCCAATATTTCCCGGAGTGTTAGCTCCCAACATTCCCGGAGTGCAGTCTCCAAATATTGCCGGAGAGCTGTCTCCAAACATTCCCAGAGTGCTGTCTCCAGACCTTCCCGGAGTGCTGTCCATAAAACATTCCCGTAGTGCTGCCTCCAAACATTCCTGAGTGCTGTCTCCAGACATTCCCGGAGTGCTGTATCCAAACTTTCCCGGAGTGCTGTCTCCAAACATTCCCGGAGTGCTGTCCCCAAACTTTCACTGAGTGCTGTCTTCAAACATTCCTGGAGTGCAGTCTGCAAATATTCCCGGAGTCCGGTCACCAAACATTCCCGGAGTGCTGTCTCCAAACATTCCCGGAGAGCTGACTCCAAACAGACCTGGAGTGCTGTCTCCGGTCATTCCCAGAGTGCTTTCGCCAAACATTCCCAGAGTGCTGTCTCCAAACATTCCCGGAGTGCTGTCTCCAGTCATTCCCGGAGTGCTGTTTCCAAACATTCCCGCAGTGTTGTCACCAAACATTCCCCGAGTGTTGTCACCAAACATTCCCGGAGTGCTGTCGCCAAACATTCCCAGAGTGCAGTCTCCAGTTATTCCCGGAGTGCTGTCTCCAGTCTTTCCCTGAGTGCTTTCTCCAAACATTCCCGGAGTGCTGTCCGAAACATTCCAGGAGTGCTGTCTCCGGTGATTCCCAGAGTGCTGTCTCCAAACATTCCCGGAGTGCTGTCTCCAAACATTCCCGGAGTGCTGTCTCCATACATTCCCGGAGTGTTGTCTCCAAACATTCCTGCAGTGCTGTCTCCAAATATTCCCGGAGTGCTGTCTCCAAACATTCCTTAATGCTGGCTCCAAACATTCCCAGAGTGCTGGCTCCAGTCATTTAAGGCGTGCTGTCATCCCCGGAGTGCTGTCTCCAAACATTCCAGGAGTGCTGTCTCCAAACATTCCCAGAGTGCTGTCACCAGGCATTCCCGGAGAGCTGTCTTCAAACATTCCCATAGTGCTGTCACCTAACATTCCCAGAGTGCAGTCTCCAGTCATTCCCGGAGTGCTGTCTCCAGTCTTTCCCTGAGTGCTTTCTCCAAACATTCACGGAGTGCTGTCTCCAAACATTCCCAGAGTGCTGTCTCCAAACATTCCCGGAGTGCTGTCTCCAAACATTCCCGGAGTGCTGTCTCCAATTATTCTCGGAGTGCTGTCCTGAAACATTCCGGGAGTGCTGTCTCCGGTGATTCCCAGAGTGCTGCCTCCAAACATTCCCGGAGTGCTATCTCCAAACATTCCTGTAGTGCTGTCTCCAGTCATTCCCCGAGTGCTGTCTCCAAACATTCCCGGAGTGTTGTCTCCAAACATTCCCGTAGTGTTGTCTCCAAACATTCCTGGAGTGCTGTCTCCATACATTCCCGGAGTGTTGTCTCCAAACATTCCTGGAGTGCTGTCTCCATACATTCCCGGAGTGTTATCTCCAAACATTCCTGCAGTGCTGTCTCCAGTCATTCCCCGAGTGCTGTCTCCAAACATTCCCGGAGTGTTGTCTCCAAACATTCCCGGAGTGTTGTCTCCAGTCATTCCCGGAGTGCTGTCTCCAAACATTCCCGGAGTGCTGTCTCCAGTCATTCCCGGAGTGCTTTCTCCAAACATTCCCGGAGAGCTGTCTCCAAACAGTCACGGAGTGCTGCCTGCAAAGATTTCCGGAGTGCTGTCTCCAAACATTCCCGGTGCGGTGTTCCAAACATCCCGGAGTGCTGTCTCTAAACATTCCTGGAGCGATGTCTGCAAACATTTACGGAGTGCTGTCTCCAAACATTCCCGGAGTGCTGTCTCCAGTCCTTCACGGAGTGCTGTCCATAAAACATTCCCGTAGTGCTGCCTCCAAACATTCCTGGAGAGCTGTCTCCAGTCATTCCCGGAGTGCTGTATCCAAACATTCCCGGAGTGCTGTCTCCAAACATTTCCAGAGTGCTGTCCCCAAACTTTCACAGTGTGCTGTCTCCAAACATTCCGGGAGTGCTGACTGCAAATATTCCCGGAGTGTGGTCACCAAACATTCCCGGAGTGCTGTCTCCAGTCATTCCCGGAGTGCTGTTTCCAAACATTCCCGCAGTGTTGTCACCAAACATTCCCCGAGTGTTGTCACCAAACATTCCCAGAGTGCTGTCTCCAAACATTCCCAGAGTGCTGTCACCAGGCATTCCCGGAGTGCTTTCTTCAAACATTCCCATAGTGCTGTCGCCAAACATTCCCAGAGTGCAGTCTCCAGTCATTCCCAGAGTGCTGTCTCCAGTCTTTCCCTGAGTGCTTTCTCCAAACATTCACGGAATGCTGTCTCCAAACATTCCCAGAGTGCTGTCACCAAACATTCCCGGAGTGCTGTCTCCAGTCATTCCCGGAGTGCTGTCTCCAAACATTCCCGGAGTGCTGTCTCCAAACATTCCCGGAGTGTTGTCTCCAAACATTCCTGGAGTGCTGTCTCCATACATTCCCGGAGTGTTGTCTCCAAACATTCCTGCAGTGCTGTCTCCAAATATTCCCGGAGTGTTGTCTCCAAACATTCCTGGAGTGCTGTCTCCATACATTCCCGGAGTGTTGTCTCCAAACATTCCTGCAGTGCTGTCTCCAAATATTCCCGGAGTGCTGTTTCCAAACATTCCCGGAGTGCTGTCTCCAAACATACCCGGAGTGTTGTCTCCAAACATTCCCGGAGTGTTGTCTCCAGTCATTCCCGGAGTGCTGTCTCCAAACATTCCCGGAGTGCTGTCTCCAGTCATTCCCGGAGTGCTTTCTCCAAACATTCCCGGAGAGCTGTCTCCAAACAGTCACGGAGTGCTGCCTCCAAAGATTTCCGGAGTGCTGTCTCCAAACATTCCCGGTGCGGTGTTCCAAACATCCCGGAGTGCTGTCTCTAAACATTCCTGGAGCGATGTCTGCAAACATTTACGGAGTGCTGTCTCCAAACATTCCCGGAGTGCTGTCTCCAGTCCTTCACGGAGTGCTGTCCATAAAACATTCCCGTAGTGCTGCCTCCAAACATTCCTGGAGAGCTGTCTCCAGTCATTCCCGGAGTGCTGTATCCAAACATTCCCGGAGTGCTGTCTCCAAACATTTCCAGAGTGCTGTCCCCAAACTTTCACAGTGTGCTGTCTCCAAACATTCCGGGAGTGCTGACTGCAAATATTCCCGGAGTGTGGTCACCAAACATTCCCGGAGTGCTGTCTCCAGTCATTCCCGGAGTGCTGTTTCCAAACATTCCCGCAGTGTTGTCACCAAACATTCCCCGAGTGTTGTCACCAAACATTCCCAGAGTGCTGTCTCCAAACATTCCCAGAGTGCTGTCACCAGGCATTCCCGGAGTGCTTTCTTCAAACATTCCCATAGTGCTGTCGCCAAACATTCCCAGAGTGCAGTCTCCAGTCATTCCCGGAGTGCTGTCTCCAGTCTTTCCCTGAGTGCTTTCTCCAAACATTCACGGAATGCTGTCTCCAAACATTCCCAGAGTGCTGTCTCCAAACATTCCCGGAGTGCTGTCTCCAGTCATTCCCCGAGTGCTGTCTCCAAACATTCCCGGAGTGCTGTCTCCAAACATTCCCGGAGTGATGTCTCCAAACATTCCCGGAGTGTTGTCTCCAAACATTCCTGGAGTGCTGTCTCCATACATTCCCGGAGTGTTGTCTCCAAACATTCCTGCAGTGCTGTCTCCAAATATTCCCGGAGTGTTGTCTCCAAACATTCCTGGAGTGCTGTCTCCATACATTCCCGGAGTATTGTCTCCAAACATTCCTGCAGTGCTGTCTCCAAATATTCCCGGAGTGCTGTTTCCAAACATTCCCGGAGTGCTGTCTCCAAACATACCCGGAATGCTGTCTCCAGTCATTCCCGGAGTGCTGTCTCCAAACATTCCCGGAGTGCTGTCTCCAGTCATTCCCGGAGTGCTTTCTCCAAACATTCCCGGAGAGCTGTCTCCAAACAGTCCCGGAGTGCAGTCTCCAAAGATTTCCGGAGTGCTGTCTCCAAACATTCCCGGAGCGCTGCTCCAAACATTCCCGGAGTGCTGTCTCTAAATATTCCTGGAGCAATGTCTGCAAACATTTACGGAGTGCTGTCTCCAAACATTCCGGAGTGCTGTCTCCAGTCCTTCCCGGAGTGCTGTCCATAAAACATTCCCGTAGTGCTGCCTCCAAACATTCCTGGAGAGCTGTCTCCAGTCATTCCCGGAGTGCTGTATCCAAACTTTCCTGGAGTGATGTCTCCAGTCAATCCTGGAGTGCTGTCTCCAAACATTCCCGGAGTGCTGTCTCCAAACATTTCCAGAGTGCTGCCCCCAAACTTTCACAGAGTGCTGTCTCCAAACATTCCGTGAGTGCTGTCTGCAAATATTCCCGGAGTGTGGTCACCAAACATTCCCGGAGTGCTGTCTCCAAACATTCCCGGAGAGCTGACTCCAAACATTTCGGGAGTGCTGTCTCCGCTCATTCCCAGAGCGCTTTCTCCAAACATTCCCAGAGAGCTGTCTCCAAACATTCCCGGAGTGCTGTCTCCAGTCATACCCGGAGTGCTGTTTCCAAAC
Organism: Scyliorhinus torazame; assembly: GCF_047496885.1. Taxonomy (NCBI): domain Eukaryota; kingdom Metazoa; phylum Chordata; class Chondrichthyes; order Carcharhiniformes; family Scyliorhinidae; genus Scyliorhinus; species Scyliorhinus torazame. The sequence goes on from NC_092718.1 coordinate 8,855,616, forward strand.
ATTCCCGCAGTGTTGTCTCCAGTCATTCCCGGAGTGCTGTTTCCAAACATTCCCGCAGTGTTGTCACCAAACATTCCCCGAGTGTTGTCACCAAACATTCCCGGAGTGCTGTCGCCAAACATTCCCAGAGTGCAGTCTCCAGTTATTCCCGGAGTGCTGTCTCCAGTCTTTCCCTGAGTGCTTTCTCCAAACATTCACGGAGTGCTGTCTCCAAACATTCCCGGAGTGCTGTCCCGAAACATTCCAGGAGTGCTGTCTCCAATTATTCCCGGAGTGCTGTCTCCAAACATTCCCGGAGTGCTGTCTCCAAACATTCCCGGAGTGCTGTCTCCAGTCATTCCCCGAGTGCTGTCTCCAAATATTCCCGGATTGTTGTCTCCAAACATTCCCGGAGTGCTGTCTCCATACATTCCCGGAGTGTTGTCTCCAAACATTCCTGCAGTGCTGTCTCCAAATATTCCCGGAGTGCTGTCTCCAAACATTCCTTAATGCTGGCTCCAAACATTCCCAGAGTGCTGGCTCCAGTCATTTAAGGCGTGCTGTCATCCCCGGAGTGCTGTCTCCAAACATTCCAGGAGTGCTGTCTCCAAACATTCCCAGAGTGCTGTCACCAGGCATTCCCGGAGAGCTCTCTTCAAACATTCCCATAGTGCTGTCACCTAACATTCCCAGAGTGCAGTCTCCAGTCATTCCCGGAGTGCTGTCTCCAGTCTTTCCCTGAGTGCTTTCTCCAAACATTCACGGAGTGCTGTCTCCAAACATTCCCAGAGTGCTGTCTCCAAACATTCCCGGAGTGCTGTCTCCAAACATTCCCGGAGTGCTGTCTCCAATTATTCTCGGAGTGCTGTCCTGAAACATTCCGGGAGTGCTGTCTCCGGTGATTCCCAGAGTGCTGCCTCCAAACATTCCCGGAGTGCTATCTCCAAACATTCCCGGAGTGCTGTCTCCAGTCATTCCCCGAGTGCTGTCTCCAAACATTCCCGGAGTGTTGTCTCCAAACATTCCCGGAGTGTTGTCTCCAAACATTCCTGGAGTGCTGTCTCCATACATTCCCGGAGTGTTGTCTCCAAACATTCCTGGAGTGCTGTCTCCATACATTCCCGGAGTGTTATCTCCAAACATTCCTGCAGTGCTGTCTCCAGTCATTCCCCGAGTGCTGTCTCCAAACATTCCCGGAGTGTTGTCTCCAAACATTCCCGGAGAGTTGTCTCCAGTCATTCCCGGAGTGCTGTCTCCAAACATTCCCGGAGTGCTGTCTCCAGTCATTCCCGGAGTGCTTTCTCCAAACATTCCCGGAGAGCTGTCTCCAAACAGTCACGGAGTGCTGCCTCCAAAGATTTCCGGAGTGCTGTCTCCAAACATTCCCGGTGCGGTGTTCCAAACATCCCGGAGTGCTGTCTCTAAACATTCCTGGAGCGATGTCTGCAAACATTTACGGAGTGCTGTCTCCAAACATTCCCGGAGTGCTGTCTCCAGTCCTTCACGGAGTGCTGTCCATAAAACATTCCCGTAGTGCTGCCTCCAAACATTCCTGGAGAGCTGTCTCCAGTCATTCCCGGAGTGCTGTATCCAAACATTCCCGGAGTGCTGTCTCCAAACATTTCCAGAGTGCTGTCCCCAAACTTTCACAGTGTGCTGTCTCCAAACATTCCGGGAGTGCTGACTGCAAATATTCCCGGAGTGTGGTCACCAAACATTCCCGGAGTGCTGTCTCCAGTCATTCCCGGAGTGCTGTTTCCAAACATTCCCGCAGTGTTGTCACCAAACATTCCCCGAGTGTTGTCACCAAACATTCCCAGAGTGCTGTCTCCAAACATTCCCAGAGTGCTGTCACCAGGCATTCCCGGAGTGCTTTCTTCAAACATTCCCATAGTGCTGTCGCCAAACATTCCCAGAGTGCAGTCTCCAGTCATTCCCGGAGTGCTGTCTCCAGTCTTTCCCTGAGTGCTTTCTCCAAACATTCACGGAATGCTGTCTCCAAACATTCCCAGAGTGCTGTCTCCAAACATTCCCGGAGTGCTGTCTCCAGTCATTCCCCGAGTGCTGTCTCCAAACATTCCCGGAGTGCTGTCTCCAAACATTCCCGGAGTGATGTCTCCAAACATTCCCGGAGTGTTGTCTCCAAACATTCCTGGAGTGCTGTCTCCATACATTCCCGGAGTGTTGTCTCCAAACATTCCTGCAGTGCTGTCTCCAAATATTCCCGGAGTGTTGTCTCCAAACATTCCTGGAGTGCTGTCTCCATACATTCCCGGAGTGTTGTCTCCAAACATTCCTGCAGTGCTGTCTCCAAATATTCCCGGAGTGCTGTTTCCAAACATTCCCGGAGTGCTGTCTCCAAACATACCCGGAATGCTGTCTCCAGTCATTCCCGGAGTGCTGTCTCCAAACATTCCCGGAGTGCTGTCTCCAGTCATTCCCGGAGTGCTTTCTCCAAACATTCCCGGAGAGCTGTCTCCAAACAGTCCCGGAGTGCAGTCTCCAAAGATTTCCGGAGTGCTGTCTCCAAACATTCCCGGAGCGCTGCTCCAAACATTCCCGGAGTGCTGTCTCTAAATATTCCTGGAGCAATGTCTGCAAACATTTACGGAGTGCTGTCTCCAAACATTTCCAGAGTGCTGCCCCCAAACTTTCACAGAGTGCTGTCTCCAAACATTCCGTGAGTGCTGTCTGCAAATATTCCCGGAGTGTGGTCACCAAACATTCCCGGAGTGCTGTCTCCAAACATTCCCGGAGAGCTGACTCCAAACATTTCGGGAGTGCTGTCTCCGCTCATTCCCAGAGCGCTTTCTCCAAACATTCCCAGAGCGCTGTCTCCAAACATTCCCGGAGTGCTGTCTCCAGTCATACCCGGAGTGCTGTTTCCAAACATTCCCGCAGTGTTGTCTCCAAACATTCCCGGAGTGCTGTCTCCATACATTCCCGGAGTGCTGTCTCCAAACATTCCCGGAATGTTGTCTGCAGTCATTCCCGGAGTGCTGTCTCCAGTCATTCCCGGAGAGCTGTCTCCAGTATTTCCCTGAGTGCTGTCTCCAAACATTCACGGAGTGCTGTCTCCAGTCATTCCCGGAGTGCTGTCTCCGAACATTCCCGGAGTGCTGTCTCCAAACATTCCCGGAGTGCTGTCTCCAAACATTCCTTAGTGCTGGCTCCAAACATTCCCAGAGTGCTGGCGCCAGTCATTGAAGGCGTGCTGTCATCCACGGAGTGCTGTCTCCAAACATTCCCGGAGAGCTGACTCCAAACATTTCGGGAGTGCTGTCTCCGCTCATTCCCAGAGCGCTTTCTCCAAACATTCCCAGAGAGCTGTCTCCAAACATTCCCGGAGTGCTGTCTCCAGTCATACCCGGAGTGCTGTTTCCAAACATTCCCGCAGTGTTGTCTCCAAACATTCCCGGAGTGCTGTCTCCATACATTCCCGGAGTGCTGTCTCCAAACATTCCCGGAATGTTGTCTGCAGTCATTCCCGGAGTGCTGTCTCCAGTCATTCCCGGAGAGCTGTCTCCAGTATTTCCCTGAGTGCTGTCTCCAAACATTCACGGAGTGCTGTCTCCAGTCATTCCCGGAGTGCTGTCTCCGAACATTCCCGGAGTGCTGTCTCCAAACATTCCCGGAGTGCTGTCTCCAAACATTCCTTAGTGCTGGCTCCAAACATTCCCAGAGTGCTGGCGCCAGTCATTGAAGGCATGCTGTCATCCACGGAGTGCTGTCTCCAAACATTCCCGGAGTGCTGCCTCCAGTCATTCCCGGAGCGCTATCTCCAAACATTCCTGGAGTGCTGTCATACCCGGAGTGCTGTCTCCAAATATTCCTGGAGTGCAGTCTCCAGTCATTCCCATACTGCTGCCTCCAATCTTTCCCAGAGTGTTGGCTCCCACCATTCCAGGAGTGCAGTCTCCAAATATTCCCGGAGAGCTGTCTCCAAACAATCCCAGAGTGCTTTCTCCAGACATTTGCGGAGTGCTGTGTCCAGTCATTCCCACAGTGCTGTTTCCAAACATTCCCGGAGTGCTGTCTCCAAACATACCCGGAATGCTGTCTCCAGTCATTCCCGGAGTGCTGTCTCCAAACATTCCCGGAGTGCTGTCTCCAGTCATTCCCGGAGTGCTTTCTCCAAACATTCCCGGAGAGCTGTCTCCAAACAGTCCCGGAGTGCAGTCTCCAAAGATTTCCGGAGTGCTGTCTCCAAACATTCCCGGAGCGCTGCTCCAAACATTCCCGGAGTGCTGTCTCTAAATATTCCTGGAGCAATGTCTGCAAACATTTACGGAGTGCTGTCTCCAAACATTTCCAGAGTGCTGCCCCCAAACTTTCACAGAGTGCTGTCTCCAAACATTCCGTGAGTGCTGTCTGCAAATATTCCCGGAGTGTGGTCACCAAACATTCCCGGAGTGCTGTCTCCAAACATTCCCGGAGAGCTGACTCCAAACATTTCGGGAGTGCTGTCTCCGCTTATTCCCAGAGCGCTTTCTCCAAACATTCCCAGAGCGCTGTCTCCAAACATTCCCGGAGTGCTGTCTCCAGTCATACCCGGAGTGCTGTTTCCAAACATTCCCGCAGTGTTGTCTCCAAACATTCCCGGAGTGCTGTCTCCATACATTCCCGGAGTGCTATCTCCAAACATTCCCGGAATGTTGTCTGCAGTCATTCCCGGAGTGCTGTCTCCAGTCATTCCCGGAGAGCTGTCTCCAGTATTTCCCTGAGTGCTGTCTCCAAACATTCACGGAGTGCTGTCTCCAGTCATTCCCGGAGTGCTGTCTCCGAACATTCCCGGAGTGCTGTCTCCAAACATTCCCGGAGTGCTGTCTCCAAACATTCCTTAGTGCTGGCTCCAAACATTCCCAGAGTGCTGGCGCCAGTCATTGAAGGCGTGCTGTCATCCACGGAGTGCTGTCTCCAAACATTCCCGGAGAGCTGACTCCAAACATTTCGGGAGTGCTGTCTCCGCTCATTCCCAGAGCGCTTTCTCCAAACATTCCCAGAGAGCTGTCTCCAAACATTCCCGGAGTGCTGTCTCCAGTCATACCCGGAGTGCTGTTTCCAAACATTCCCGCAGTGTTGTCTCCAAACATTCCCGGAGTGCTGTCTCCATACATTCCCGGAGTGCTGTCTCCAAACATTCCCGGAATGTTGTCTGCAGTCATTCCCGGAGTGCTGTCTCCAGTCATTCCCGGAGAGCTGTCTCCAGTATTTCCCTGAGTGCTGTCTCCAAACATTCACGGAGTGCTGTCTCCAGTCATTCCCGGAGTGCTGTCTCCGAACATTCCCGGAGTGCTGTCTCCAAACATTCCCGGAGTGCTGTCTCCAAACATTCCTTAGTGCTGGCTCCAAACATTCCCAGAGTGCTGGCGCCAGTCATTGAAGGCATGCTGTCATCCACGGAGTGCTGTCTCCAAACATTCCCGGAGTGCTGCCTCCAGTCATTCCCGGAGCGCTATCTCCAAACATTCCTGGAGTGCTGTCATACCCGGAGTGCTGTCTCCAAATATTCCTGGAGTGCAGTCTCCAGTCATTCCCATACTGCTGCCTCCAATCTTTCCCAGAGTGTTGGCTCCCACCATTCCAGGAGTGCAGTCTCCAAATATTCCCGGAGAGCTGTCTCCAAACAATCCCAGAGTGCTTTCTCCAGACATTTGCGGAGTGCTGTGTCCAGTCATTCCCACAGTGCTGACTCCAAACATTCCCGGAGTTCTGTCTCCAGTCATTCCCGGAGTGCTGTCTCCATACAATCCCGGAGTGCTTTCTCCAGTCACTCCCAGAGTGCTGTCTCCAGTCATTCCCGGAGTGATGTCTTCAAACAATCCCAGAGTGCTTTCTCCAGTGAATCCCAGAGTGCTGTCTCCAACCATTCACGGAGTGCTGTCATTCCCGGAGGGCTGTCTCCACACATTCCGGGAGTGCTGACTCCAAACATTCCCAGAGTGTTGTCTCCAAACATTCCCGGAGTGCTGTCTCCAGTCATTCCCGGAGTGCTGTCTCCAAACATTCCCGGAGTGCTATCTCCAGTCATTCTCGGAGTGCTGTCATACCCGGAGTGCTGTCTCCAAATATTCCTGGAGTGCAGTCTCCAGTCATTCCCGTAGTGCTGCCTCCAATCTTTCCCAGAGTGTTGGCTCCCAACATTCCCGGAGTGCATTCTCCAAATATCCCCAGAGAGCTTTCTCCAAACATTCCAAGAGTGCTGTCTCCAGTCATTTGCGGAGTGCTGTCTCCAGTCATTCCCAGAGAGCTGTCTCCTACATTCTCGGAGCGCTGTCTCCAGTCGTTCCCACAGTGCTGTCTCCAAACATTCCCGGAGTGCTGTCTCCAGTCATTCCCCGAGTGCGGTCTCCAAACATTACCGGAGTGTTGTCTCCAAACATTCCCGGAGTGCTGTCTCCAAACATTCCCGGAGTGTTGTGTCCAAACATTCCTGCAGTGCTGTGTCCAAATATTCCCGGAGTGCTGTGTCCACACGTTCCCGGAGTGCTGTCTCCAAACATTCCCAGAATGCTGTCTCCAGTCATTGCCGGAGTGCTGTCACCAGGCATTCCCGGAGTGCTGTCTACAAACATTCCCGTAGTGCTGACTCCAAACATTCCCAGAGTGCTGTCTCCAGTCATTCCCGGAGTGCTGTCTCCGAACATTCCCGGAGTGCTGTCTGCAAATATTCCCGGAGTGCTGTCTTCAAACATTCCCGGAGTGCTGTCTCCAAACATTCCTTAATGCTGGCTCCAAACATTCCTTAATGCTGGCTCCAAACATTCCCGGAGTGCTGGCTGCAGTCATTTAATGCGTGCTATCATCCCCAGAGTGCTGTCTCCAAACATTCCCTGAGTGCGGCCTCCAGTCATTCCCGGAGTGCTATCTCCAAACATTCCCGGAGTGCTGTCTCCAGTCAATCCCGGAGTGTTGTCATACCCGGAATGCTGTCTCCAAATATTCCTGGAGTGCTGTCTCCAGTCATTCCCGGAGTGCTGTCTCCAGTCATTCCCACAGTGCTGTCTCCAAACATTCCCGGAGTTCTGTCTCCAGTCATTCCCGGAGTGCTGTGTCCAAACAATCCCGGGGTGCTTTCTCCAGTCAATCCCAGAGTGCTGTCTCCAAGCATTCACAGAGTGCAGTCTCCAGTCATTCCCGGAGTGATGTCTTCAAATAATCCCAGAGAGCTTTCTCCAGTGAATCCCAGAGTGCTGTCTCCAACCATTCCCGGAATGCTGTCTCCAGTCATTCCCGCAGTGCTGCCATTCCCGGAGGGCTGTCTCCACACATTCCGGGAGTGCTGACTCCAAACATTCCCAGAGTGCTGTCTCCAAACATTCCCGGCGTGCTGTCTCCAAATATTCCTTAGTGCTGGCTCCAAACATTCCCGGAGTGCTGGCTCCAGTCATTTAAGGAGTGCTGTCATCCCCGGACTGCTGTCTCCAATCATTCCCGGAGTGCAGTACCCAGTCATTCCCGGAGTGCTGTCTCCAAATATTCCCAGAGTGCTGTCTCCAGTCATTCCCGGAGTGCTGTCTCCAGACTATCCCGGGGTTGCTTTCTCCAGTCAATCACAGGTGCTGTCTGCAAACAATCCCGGAGTGCTTTCTCCAGTCAATCCGAGAGTGCTGTCTCCAAAGATTCACGGAGTGCATTCCCCAAATATTCCCGGAGTGCCGTCTCCAAACATTCCCGGAGTGCTGTCTCCAGTCATTCCCAGTGTGCTTTCTCCAAACATTCCCTGAGAGCTGTCTCCAAACATTCCCAGAGTGCTGTCTCCAAAGATTTCCGGAGTGCTGTCTCAAAACATTCCTGGAGTGCTGTCTCCATAAATTCCCGGAGTGCTGTCGCTAAACATTCCCGGAGTGCTGTCTGCAAACACTTACGGAGTGCTGTCTCCAAACATTCCCGGAGTGCTGTCTCCAGTCCTTCCCGGAGTGCTGTCCATAAAACATTCCCATAGTGCTGCCTTCAAACATTCCCGTAGTGCTGTCTCCAGTCATTCCTGGAGTGCTGTATCCAGACTTTCCCGGAGTGCTGTCTCCAGTCAATCCTGGAGTGCTGTCTCCAAACATTTCCGCAGTGCTGTCTCCAAACATTCCCGGAGTGCTGTCCCCAAACTTTCACAGAGTGCTGTCTCCAAACATCCCCGGAGTGCTGTCCCCAAACTTTCACAGAGTGCTGTCTCCAAACATTCCGGGAGTGCTGTCTGCAAATATTTCCGGAGTGCTGTCTCGAGTCCTTCCCGGAGTGCAGTCTCCAAACATTCCCGTAGTGCTGTCTCCAAACATTCCCGGAGAGCTGACAAAAACATTCCTGGAGTGCTGTCTCCGGTCATTCCCAGAGTGCTTTCTCCAAACATTCCCAGAGTGCTGTCTCCAAACATTCCCAGAGTGCTGTCTGCATTCATTCCCGGAGTGCTATCTCCAAACATTCCCGGAGTGCTGTCATACCCGGAGTTTCCCAGAGTGCTGTCTCCAAACATTCCCGGATTGCTGTCTCCAAACATTCCCGGAGTGCTGTCTCCAGTCATTCCACGAGTGCTGTCTCCAAACATTCCCGGAGAGTTGTCTCCAAATATTCCCGGAGTGCTGTCTCCATACATTCCCGGAGTTTTGTCTCCAAACATTCCTGCACTGCTGTCTCCAGATATTCCCGGAGTGCTGTGTCCAAACGTTCCCGGAGTGCTGTCTCCAAACAATCCCGGAGTGCTGTCACCAGGCATTCCCGGAGTGCTGTCTACAAACATTCCCGTAGTGCTGACTCCAAACATTCACGGAGTGCTGTCTCCAGTCATTCCCGGAGTGCTGTCTCCAAACATTCACGGAGTGCTGTCTCCAAACATTCCCGTAGTGCTGCCTCCAATCTTTCCCGGAGTGTTGTCTCCAAACATTCCCGGAGTGCTGTCTCCATACATTCCCGGAGTGCTGTCTCCAAACATTCCCGGAATGTTGTCTGCAGTCATTCCCGGAGTGCTGTCTCCAAACATTCCTTAATGCTGGCTCCAACCATTCCCAGAGTGCTGGCTCCAGTCATTTAAGGCATGCTGTCATCCCCGGAGTGCTGTCTCCAAACATTCCCAGAGTGCTGTCTCCAGTCATTCCCGGAGTGCTATCTCCAAACATTCCCGGAGTGCTGTCTCCAGTCATACCCGGAGTGCTGTCATACCCGGAGTGCTGTCTCCAAATATTCCTGGAGTGCAGTCTCCAGTCATTCCCGTAGTGCTGCCTCCAATCTTTCCCGGAGTGTTGTCTCCAAACATTCCCGGAGTGCTGTCTCCATACATTCCCGGAGTGCTGTCTCCAAACATTCCAGGAATGTTGTCTGCAGTCATTCCCGGAGTGCTGTCACCAGGCATTCCCGGAGTGCTGTCTACAAACATTCCCGTAGTGCTGACTCCAAACATTCCCAGAGTGCTGTCTCCAGTCAGTCCCGGAGAGCTGTCTCCAGTATTTCCCTGAGTGCTGTCTCCAAACATTCACGGAGTGCTGTCTCCAGTCATTCCCGGAGTGCTGTCTCCGAACATTCCCGGAGTGCTGTCTCCAAACATTCCTTAGTGCTGGCTCCAAACATTCCCAGAGTGCTGGCGCCAGTCATTGAAGGCGTGCTGTCATCCACGGAGTGCTGTCTCCAAACATTCCCGGAGTGCTGTCTCCAGTCATTCCCGGAGTGCTATCTCCAAACATTCCTGGAGTGCTGTCATACCCGGAGTGCTGTCTCCAAATATTCCTGGAGTGCAGTCTCCAGTCATTCCCATAGTGCTGCCTCCAATCTTTCCCAGAGTGTTGGCTCCCACCATTCCCGGAGTGCAGTCTCCAACTATTCCCGGAGAGCTGTCTCCAAACAATCCCAGAGTGCTTTCTCCAGACATTTGCGGAGTTCTGTCTCCAGTCATTCCCGGAGTGCTGTCTCCATACAATCCCGGAGTGCTTTCTCCAGTCAATCCCAGAGTGCTGTCTCCAAGCATTCACAGAGTGCTGTCTCCAGTCATTCCCGGAGTGATGTCTTCAAACAATCCCAGAGTGCTTTCTCCAGTGAATCCCAGTGTGCTGTCTCCAACCATTCACGGAGTGCTGTCTCCAGTCATTCTCGCAGTGCTGTCATTCCCGGAGGGCTGTCTCCACACATTCCGGGAGTGCTGACTCCAAACATTCCCAGAGTGTTGTCTCCAAACATTCCCGGAGTGCTGTCTGCAGTCATTGCCGGAGTGCTGTCTCCAAATATTCCTGGAGTGCAGTCTCCAGTCATTCCCGTCGTGCTGCCTCCAATCTTTCCCAGAGTGTTGGCTCCCAACATTCCCGGAGTGCATTCTCCAAATATTCCCAGAGAGCTGTCTCCAAACATTCCAAGAGTGCTGTCTCCAGTCATTTGCGGAGTGCTGTCTCCAGTCGTTCCCACAGTGCTGTCTCCAAACATTCCCGGAGTGCTGTCTCCAGTCATTCCCCGAGTGCGCTCTCCAAACATTACCGGAGTGTTGTCGCCAAACATTCCCGGAGTGCTGTCTCCAAACATTCCCGGAGTGTTGTCTCCAAACATTCCTGCAGTGCTGTGTCCAAATATTCCCGGAGTGCTGTGTCCACACGTTCCCGGAGTGCTCTCTCCAAACATTCCCAGAATGCTGTCTCCAGTCATTGCCGGAGTGCTGTCACCAGGCATTCCCGGAGTGCTGTCTACAAACATTCCCGTAGTGCTGACTCCAAACATTCCCCGAGTGCTGTCTCCAGTCATTCCCGGAGTGCTGTCTCCGAACATTCCCGGAGTGCTGTCTCCAAATATTCCCCGAGTGCTGTCTCCAAACATTCCCGGAGTGCTATCTCCAAACATTCCTTAATGCTGGCTCCAAACATTCCCGGAGTGCTGGCTGCAGTCATTTAATGCGTGCTGTCATCCCCGGAGTGCTGTCTCCAAACATTCCCTGAGTGCGGCCTCCAGTCATTCCCGGAGTGCTATCTCAAAACTTTCCCGGAGTGCTGTCTCCAGTCAATCCCGGAGTGCTGTCATACCCGGAATGCTGTCTCCAAATATTCCTGGAGTGCTGTCTCCAGTCATTCCCGGAGTGCTGTCTCCAGTCATTCCCACAGTGCTGTCTCCAAACATTCCCGGAGTTCTGTCTCCAGTCATTCCCGGAGTGCTGTGTCCAAACAATCCCGGGGTGCTTTCTCCAGTCAATCCCAGAGTGCTGTCTCCAAGCATTCACAGAGTGCAGTCTCCGGTCATTCCCAGAGTGCTTTCTCCAAACATTCCCAGAGTGCTGTCTCCAAACATTCCCAGAGTGCTGTCTCCAGTCATTCCCGGAGTGCTATCTCCAAACATTCCCGGAGTGCTGTCATACCCGGAGTTTCCCAGAGTGCTGTCTCCAAACATTCCCGGATTGCTGTCTCCAAACATTCCCGGAGTGCTGTCTCCAGTCATTCCCCGAGTGCTGTCTCCAAACATTCCCGGAGAGTTGTCTCCAAATATTCCCGGAGTGCTGTCTCCATACATTCCCGGAGTGTTGTCTCCAAACATTCCTGCACTGCTGTCTCCAGATATTCCCGGAGTGCTGTGTCCAAACGTTCCCGGAGTGCTGTCTCCAAACAATCCCGGAATGCTGTCTCCAGTCATTCCCGGAGTGCTGTCACCAGGCATTCCCGGAGTGCTGTCTACAAACATTCCCGTAGTGCTGACTCCAAAAATTCACGGAGTGCTGTCTCCAGTCATTCCCGGAGTGCTGTCTCCAAACATTCACGGAGTGCTGTCTCCAGTCATTTCCGGAGTGCTATCTCCGAACATTCCCGGAGTGCTGTCTCCAAACATTCACGGAGTGCTGTCTCCAAACATTCCTTAGTGCTGGCTCCAACCATTCCCAGAGTGCTGGCTCCAGTCATTTAAGGCATGCTGTCATCCCCGGAGTGCTGTCTCCAAACATTCCCAGAGTGCTGTCTCCAGTCATTGCCGGACTGCTGTCTTCAAATAATCCCAGAGAGCTTTCTCCAGTGAATCCCAGAGTGCTGTCTCCAGTCATTGCCGGAGTGCTGTCACCAGGCATTCCCGGAGTGCTGTCTACAAACATTCCCGTAGTGCTGACTCCAAACATTCCCAGAGTGCTGTCTCCAGTCATTCCCGGAGTGCTGTCTCCAAATATTCCCGGAGTGCTGTCTCCAAACATTCCCGGAGTGCTGTCTCCAAACATTCCTTAATGCTGGCTCCAAACATCCCCGGAGTGCTGGCTGCAGTCATTTAATGCGTGCTGTCATCCCGGAGTGCTGTCTCCAAACATTCCCTGAGTGCGGCCTCCAGTCATTCCCGGAGTGCTATCTCCAAACATTCCCGGAGTGCTGTCTCCAGTCAATCCCGGAGTGCTGTCATACCCGGAATGCTGTCTCCTAATATTCCTGGAGTGCTGTCTCCAGTCATTCCCGGAGTGCTGTCTCCAGTCATTCCCACAGTGCTGTCTCCAAACATTCCCGGAGTTCTGTCTCCAGTCATTCCCGGAGTGCTGTGTCCAAACAATCCCGGGGTGCTTTCTCCAGTCAATCCCAGAGTGCTGTCTCCAAGCATTCACAGAGTGCAGTCTCCGGTCATTCCCAGAGTGCTTTCTCCAAACATTCCCAGAGTGCTGTCTCCAAACATTCCCAGAGTGCTGTCTCCAGTCATTCCCGGAGTGCTATCTCCAAACATTCCCGGAGTGCTGTCATACCCGGAGTTTCCCAGAGTGCTGTCTCCAAACATTCCCGGATTGCTGTCTCCAAACATTCCCGGAGTGCTGTCTCCAGTCATTCCCCGAGTGCTGTCTCCAAACATTCCCGGAGAGTTGTCTCCAAATATTCCCGGAGTGCTGTATCCATACATTCCCGGAGTGTTGTCTCCAAACATTCCTGCACTGCTGTCTCCAGATATTCCCGGAGTGCTGTGTCCAAACGTTCCCGGAGTGCTGTCTCCAAACAATCCCGGAATGCTGTCTCCAGTCATTCCCGGAGTGCTGTCACCAGGCATTCCCGGAGTGCTGTCTACAAACATTCCCGTAGTGCTGACTCCAAAAATTCACGGAGTGCTGTCTCCAGTCATTCCCGGAGTGCTGTCTCCAAACATTCACGGAGTGCTGTCTCCAGTCATTCCCGGAGTGCTATCTCCGAACATTCCCGGAGTGCTGTCTCCAAACATTCACGGAGTGCTGTCTCCAAACATTCCTTAGTGCTGGCTCCAACCATTCCCAGAGTGCTGGCTCCAGTCATTTAAGGCGTGCTGTCATCCCCGGAGTGCTGTCTCCAAACATTCCCAGAGTGCTGTCTCCAGTCATTGCCGGAGGCTGTCTTCAAATAATCCCAGAGAGCTTTCTCCAGTGAATCCCAGAGTGCTGTCTCCAGTGAATCCCAGAGTGCTGTCTCCAGTCATTGCCGGAGTGCTGTCACCAGGCATTCCCGGAGTGCTGTCTACAAACATTCCCGTAGTGCTGACTCCAAACATTCCCAGAGTGCTGTCTCCAGTCATTCCCGGAGTGCTGTCTCCTAACATTCCCGGAGTGCTGTCTTCAAATATTCCCGGAGTGCTGTCTCCAAACATTCCCGGAGTGCTGTCTCCAAACATTCCTTAATGCTGGCTCCAAACATCCCCGGAGTGCTGGCTGCAGTCATTTAATGCGTGCTATCATCCCCGGAGTGCTGTCTCCAAACATTCCCTGAGTGCGGCCTCCAGTCATTCCCGGAGTGCTATCTCCAAACATTCCCGGAGTGCTGTCTCCAGTCAATCCCGGAGTGTTGTCATACCCGGAATGCTGTCTCCAAATATTCCTGGAGTGCTGTCTCCATTCATTCCCGGAGTGCTGTCTCCAGTCATTCCCACAGTGCTGTCTCCAAACATTCCCGGAGTTCTGTCTCCAGTCATTCACGGAGTGCTGTGTCCAAACAATCCCGGTGTGCTTTCTCCAGTCAATCCCAGAGTGCTGTCTCCAAGCATTCACAGAGTGCAGTCTCCAGTCATTCCCGGAGTGATGTCTTCAAATAATCCCAGAGAGCTTTCTCCAGTGAATCCCAGAGTGCTGTCTCCAACCATTCCCGGAGTGCTGTCTCCAGTCATTCCCGCAGTGCTGTCATTCCCGGAGGGCTGTCTCCACACATTCCGGGAGTGCTGACTCCAAACATTCCCAGAGTGCTGTCTCCAAACATTCCCGGCGTGCTGTCTCCAAATATTCCTTAGTGCTGGCTCCAAACATTCCCGGAGTGCTGGCTCCAGTCATTTAAGGAGTGCTGTCATCCCCGGACTGCTGTCTCCAATCATTCCCGGAGTGCTGTACCCAGTCATTCCCGGAGTGCTGTCTCCAAATATTCCCAGAGTGCTGTCTCCAGTCATTCCCGGAGTGCTGTCTCCAGACTATCCCGGGGTGCTTTCTCCAGTCAATCACAGAGTGCTGTCTCCAAACAATCCCGGAGTGCTTTCTCCAGTCAATCCGAGAGTGCTGTCTCCAAAGATTCATGGAGTGCATTCCCCAAATATTCCCGGAGTGCCGTCTCCAAACATTCCCGGAGTGCTTTCTCCAGTCAATCCCAGAGTGCTGTCTCCAAGCATTCACAGAGTGCAGTCTCCGGTCATTCCCAGAGTGCTTTCTCCAAACATTCCCAGAGTGCTGTCTCCAAACATTCCCAGAGTGCTGTCTCCAGTCATTCCCGGAGTGCTATCTCCAAACATTCCCGGAGTGCTGTCATACCCGGAGTTTCCCAGAGTGCTGTCTCCAAACATTCCCGGATTGCTGTCTCCAAACATTCCCGGAGTGCTGTCTCCAGTCATTCCCCGAGTGCTGTCTCCAAACATTCCCGGAGAGTTGTCTCCAAATATTCCCGGAGTGCTGTCTCCATACATTCCCGGAGTGTTGTCTCCAAACATTCCTGCACTGCTGTCTCCAGATATTCCCGGAGTGCTGTGTCCAAACGTTCCCGGAGTGCTGTCTCCAAACAATCCCGGAATGCTGTCTCCAGTCATTCCCGGAGTGCTGTCACCAGGCATTCCCGGAGTGCTGTCTACAAACATTCCCGTAGTGCTGACTCCAAAAATTCACGGAGTGCTGTCTCCAGTCATTCCCGGAGTGCTGTCTCCAAACATTCACGGAGTGCTGTCTCCAGTCATTCCCGGAGTGCTATCTCCGAACATTCCCGGAGTGCTGTCTCCAAACATTCACGGAGTGCTGTCTCCAAACATTCCTTAGTGCTGGCTCCAACCATTCCCAGAGTGCTGGCTCCAGTCATTTAAGGCATGCTGTCATCCCCGGAGTGCTGTCTCCAAACATTCCCAGAGTGCTGTCTCCAGTCATTGCCGGACTGCTGTCTTCAAATAATCCCAGAGAGCTTTCTCCAGTGAATCCCAGAGTGCTGTCTCCAGTCATTGCCGGAGTGCTGTCACCAGGCATTCCCGGAGTGCTGTCTACAAACATTCCCGTAGTGCTGACTCCAAACATTCCCAGAGTGCTGTCTCCAGTCATTCCCGGAGTGCTGTCTCCAAATATTCCCGGAGTGCTGTCTCCAAACATTCCCGGAGTGCTGTCTCCAAACATTCCTTAATGCTGGCTCCAAACATCCCCGGAGTGCTGGCTGCAGTCATTTAATGCGTGCTGTCATCCCGGAGTGCTGTCTCCAAACATTCCCTGAGTGCGGCCTCCAGTCATTCCCGGAGTGCTATCTCCAAACATTCCCGGAGTGCTGTCTCCAGTCAATCCCGGAGTGCTGTCATACCCGGAATGCTGTCTCCAAATATTCCTGGAGTGCTGTCTCCAGTCATTCCCGGAGTGCTGTCTCCAGTCATTCCCACAGTGCTGTCTCCAAACATTCCCGGAGTTCTGTCTCCAGTCATTCCCGGAGTGCTGTGTCCAAACAATCCCGGGGTGCTTTCTCCAGTCAATCCCAGAGTGCTGTCTCCAAGCATTCACAGAGTGCAGTCTCCGGTCATTCCCAGAGTGCTTTCTCCAAACATTCCCAGAGTGCTGTCTCCAAACATTCCCAGAGTGCTGTCTCCAGTCATTCCCGGAGTGCTATCTCCAAACATTCCCGGAGTGCTGTCATACCCGGAGTTTCCCAGAGTGCTGTCTCCAAACATTCCCGGATTGCTGTCTCCAAACATTCCCGGAGTGCTGTCTCCAGTCATTCCCCGAGTGCTGTCTCCAAACATTCCCGGAGAGTTGTCTCCAAATATTCCCGGAGTGCTGTATCCATACATTCCCGGAGTGTTGTCTCCAAACATTCCTGCACTGCTGTCTCCAGATATTCCCGGAGTGCTGTGTCCAAACGTTCCCGGAGTGCTGTCTCCAAACAATCCCGGAATGCTGTCTCCAGTCATTCCCGGAGTGCTGTCACCAGGCATTCCCGGAGTGCTGTCTACAAACATTCCCGTAGTGCTGACTCCAAAAATTCACGGAGTGCTGTCTCCAGTCATTCCCGGAGTGCTGTCTCCAAACATTCACGGAGTGCTGTCTCCAGTCATTCCCGGAGTGCTATCTCCGAACATTCCCGGAGTGCTGTCTCCAAACATTCACGGAGTGCTGTCTCCAAACATTCGTTAGTGCTGGCTCCAACCATTCCCAGAGTGCTGGCTCCAGTCATTTAAGGCGTGCTGTCATCCCCGGAGTGCTGTCTCCAAACATTCCCAGAGTGCTGTCTCCAGTCATTGCCGGAGGCTGTCTTCAAATAACCCCAGAGGGCTTTCTCCAGTGAATCCCAGAGTGCTGTCTCCAGTCATTGCCGGAGTGCTGTCACCAGGCATTCCCGGAGTGCTGTCTACAAACATTCCCGTAGTGCTGACTCCAAACATTCCCAGAGTGCTGTCTCCAGTCATTCCCGGAGTGCTGTCTCCTAACATTCCCGGAGTGCTGTCTTCAAATATTCCCGGAGTGCTGTCTCCAAACATTCCCGGAGTGCTGTCTCCAAACATTCCTTAATGCTGGCTCCAAACATCCCCGGAGTGCTGGCTGCAGTCATTTAATGCGTGCTATCATCCCCGGAGTGCTGTCTCCAAACATTCCCTGAGTGCGGCCTCCAGTCATTCCCGGAGTGCTATCTCCAAACATTCCCGGAGTGCTGTCTCCAGTCAATCCCGGAGTGTTGTCATACCCGGAATGCTGTCTCCAAATATTCCTGGAGTGCTGTCTCCATTCATTCCCGGAGTGCTGTCTCCAGTCATTCCCACAGTGCTGTCTCCAAACATTCCCGGAGTTCTGTCTCCAGTCATTCACGGAGTGCTGTGTCCAAACAATCCCGGTGTGCTTTCTCCAGTCAATCCCAGAGTGCTGTCTCCAAGCATTCACAGAGTGCAGTCTCCAGTCATTCCCGGAGTGATGTCTTCAAATAATCCCAGAGAGCTTTCTCCAGTGAATCCCAGAGTGCTGTCTCCAACCATTCCCGGAGTGCTGTCTCCAGTCATTCCCGCAGTGCTGTCATTCCCGGAGGGCTGTCTCCACACATTCCGGGAGTGCTGACTCCAAACATTCCCAGAGTGCTGTCTCCAAACATTCCCGGCGTGCTGTCTCCAAATATTCCTTAGTGCTGGCTCCAAACATTCCCGGAGTGCTGGCTCCAGTCATTTAAGGAGTGCTGTCATCCCCGGACTGCTGTCTCCAATCATTCCCGGAGTGCTGTGCCCAGTCATTCCCGGAGTGCTGTCTCCAAATATTCCCAGAGTGCTGTCTCCAGTCATTCCCGGAGTGCTGTCTCCAGACTATCCCGGGGTGCTTTCTCCAGTCAATCACAGAGTGCTGTCTCCAAACAATCCCGGAGTGCTTTCTCCAGTCAATCCGAGAGTGCTGTCTCCAAAGATTCATGGAGTGCATTCCCCAAATATTCCCGGAGTGCCGTCTCCAAACATTCCCGGAGTGCTGTCTCCAGTCATTCCCAGTGTGCTTTCTCCAAACATTCCCGGAGAGCTGTCTCCAAACATTCCCGGAGTGCTGTCTCCAAAGATTTCCGGAGTGCTGTCTCGAAACATTCCCGGAGTGCTGTCTCCAAACATTCCCGGAGTGCCGTCTCCAAACATTCCCGGAGTGCTGTCTCCAGTCATTCCCAGTGTGCTTTCTCCAAACATTCCCGGAGAGCTGTCTCCATAAATTCCCGGAGTGCTGTCTCTAAACATTCCCGGAGTGCTGTCTGCAAACACTTACGGAGTGCTGTCTCCAAACATTCCCGGAGTGCTGTCTCCAGTCCTTCCCGGAGTGCTGTCCATAAAACATTCCCATAGTGCTGCCTCCAAACATTCCTGGAGTGCTGTATCCAGACTTTCCCGGAGTGCTGTCTCCAGTCAATCCTGGAGTGCTGTCTCCAAACATTTCCGCAGTGCTGTCTCCAAACATTCCCGGAGTGCTGTCCCCAAACTTTCACAGAGTGCTGTCTCCAAACATTCCGGGAGTGCTGTCTGCAAATATTTCCGGAGTGCTGTCTCGAGTCCTTCCCGGAGTGCAGTCTCCAAACATTCCCGTAGTGCTGTCTCCAAACATTCCCGGAGAGCTGACAAAAACATTCCTGGAGTGCTGTCTCCGGTCATTCCCAAAGTGCTTTCTCCAAACATTCCCAGAGTGCTGTCTCCAAACATTCCCAGAGTGCTGTCTCCAGTCATTCCCGGAGTGCTATCTCCAAACATTCCCGGAGTGCTGTCATACCCGGAGTTTCCCAGAGTGCTGTCTCCAAACATTCCCGGATTGCTGTCTCCAAACATTCCCGGAGTGCTGTCTCCAGTCATTCCCCGAGTGCTGTCTCCAAACATTCCCGGAGAGTTGTCTCCAAATATTCCCGGAGTGCTGTATCCATACATTCCCGGAGTGTTGTCTCCAAACATTCCTGCACTGCTGTCTCCAGATATTCCCGGAGTGCTGTGTCCAAACGTTCCCGGAGTGCTGTCTCCAAACAATCCCGGAATGCTGTCTCCAGTCATTCCCGGAGTGCTGTCACCAGGCATTCCCGGAGTGCTGTCTACAAACATTCCCGTAGTGCTGACTCCAAAAATTCACGGAGTGCTGTCTCCAGTCATTCCCGGAGTGCTGTCTCCAAACATTCACGGAGTGCTGTCTCCAGTCATTCCCGGAGTGCTATCTCCGAACATTCCCGGAGTGCTGTCTCCAAACATTCACGGAGTGCTGTCTCCAAACATTCCTTAGTGCTGGCTCCAACCATTCCCAGAGTGCTGGCTCCAGTCATTTAAGGCGTGCTGTCATCCCCGGAGTGCTGTCTCCAAACATTCCCAGAGTGCTGTCTCCAGTCATTGCCGGAGGCTGTCTTCAAATAATCCCAGAGAGCTTTCTCCAGTGAATCCCAGAGTGCTGTCTCCAGTGAATCCCAGAGTGCTGTCTCCAGTCATTGCCGGAGTGCTGTCACCAGGCATTCCCGGAGTGCTGTCTACAAACATTCCCGTAGTGCTGACTCCAAACATTCCCAGAGTGCTGTCTCCAGTCATTCCCGGAGTGCTGTCTCCTAACATTCCCGGAGTGCTGTCTTCAAATATTCCCGGAGTGCTGTCTCCAAACATTCCCGGAGTGCTGTCTCCAAACATTCCTTAATGCTGGCTCCAAACATCCCCGGAGTGCTGGCTGCAGTCATTTAATGCGTGCTATCATCCCCGGAGTGCTGTCTCCAAACATTCCCTGAGTGCGGCCTCCAGTCATTCCCGGAGTGCTATCTCCAAACATTCCCGGAGTGCTGTCTCCAGTCAATCCCGGAGTGTTGTCATACCCGGAATGCTGTCTCCAAATATTCCTGGAGTGCTGTCTCCATTCATTCCCGGAGTGCTGTCTCCAGTCATTCCCACAGTGCTGTCTCCAAACATTCCCGGAGTTCTGTCTCCAGTCATTCACGGAGTGCTGTGTCCAAACAATCCCGGTGTGCTTTCTCCAGTCAATCCCAGAGTGCTGTCTCCAAGCATTCACAGAGTGCAGTCTCCAGTCATTCCCGGAGTGATGTCTTCAAATAATCCCAGAGAGCTTTCTCCAGTGAATCCCAGAGTGCTGTCTCCAACCATTCCCGGAGTGCTGTCTCCAGTCATTCCCGCAGTGCTGTCATTCCCGGAGGGCTGTCTCCACACATTCCGGGAGTGCTGACTCCAAACATTCCCAGAGTGCTGTCTCCAAACATTCCCGGCGTGCTGTCTCCAAATATTCCTTAGTGCTGGCTCCAAACATTCCCGGAGTGCTGGCTCCAGTCATTTAAGGAGTGCTGTCATCCCCGGACTGCTGTCTCCAATCATTCCCGGAGTGCTGTACCCAGTCATTCCCGGAGTGCTGTCTCCAAATATTCCCAGAGTGCTGTCTCCAGTCATTCCCGGAGTGCTGTCTCCAGACTATCCCGGGGTGCTTTCTCCAGTCAATCACAGAGTGCTGTCTCCAAACAATCCCGGAGTGCTTTCTCCAGTCAATCCGAGAGTGCTGTCTCCAAAGATTCATGGAGTGCATTCCCCAAATATTCCCGGAGTGCCGTCTCCAAACATTCCCGGAGTGCTTTCTCCAGTCAATCCCAGAGTGCTGTCTCCAAGCATTCACAGAGTGCAGTCTCCGGTCATTCCCAGAGTGCTTTCTCCAAACATTCCCAGAGTGCTGTCTCCAAACATTCCCAGAGTGCTGTCTCCAGTCATTCCCGGAGTGCTATCTCCAAACATTCCCGGAGTGCTGTCATACCCGGAGTTTCCCAGAGTGCTGTCTCCAAACATTCCCGGATTGCTGTCTCCAAACATTCCCGGAGTGCTGTCTCCAGTCATTCCCCGAGTGCTGTCTCCAAACATTCCCGGAGAGTTGTCTCCAAATATTCCCGGAGTGCTGTCTCCATACATTCCCGGAGTGTTGTCTCCAAACATTCCTGCACTGCTGTCTCCAGATATTCCCGGAGTGCTGTGTCCAAACGTTCCCGGAGTGCTGTCTCCAAACAATCCCGGAATGCTGTCTCCAGTCATTCCCGGAGTGCTGTCACCAGGCATTCCCGGAGTGCTGTCTACAAACATTCCCGTAGTGCTGACTCCAAAAATTCACGGAGTGCTGTCTCCAGTCATTCCCGGAGTGCTGTCTCCAAACATTCACGGAGTGCTGTCTCCAGTCATTCCCGGAGTGCTATCTCCGAACATTCCCGGAGTGCTGTCTCCAAACATTCACGGAGTGCTGTCTCCAAACATTCCTTAGTGCTGGCTCCAACCATTCCCAGAGTGCTGGCTCCAGTCATTTAAGGCATGCTGTCATCCCCGGAGTGCTGTCTCCAAACATTCCCAGAGTGCTGTCTCCAGTCATTGCCGGACTGCTGTCTTCAAATA
This sequence comes from Scyliorhinus torazame, assembly GCF_047496885.1. NCBI lineage: Eukaryota > Metazoa > Chordata > Chondrichthyes > Carcharhiniformes > Scyliorhinidae > Scyliorhinus > Scyliorhinus torazame. The sequence goes on from NC_092718.1 coordinate 8,876,814, forward strand.
ATCCCAGAGAGCTTTCTCCAGTGAATCCCAGAGTGCTGTCTCCAGTCATTGCCGGAGTGCTGTCACCAGGCATTCCCGGAGTGCTGTCTACAAACATTCCCGTAGTGCTGACTCCAAACATTCCCAGAGTGCTGTCTCCAGTCATTCCCGGAGTGCTGTCTCCAAATATTCCCGGAGTGCTGTCTCCAAACATTCCCGGAGTGCTGTCTCCAAACATTCCTTAATGCTGGCTCCAAACATCCCCGGAGTGCTGGCTGCAGTCATTTAATGCGTGCTGTCATCCCGGAGTGCTGTCTCCAAACATTCCCTGAGTGCGGCCTCCAGTCATTCCCGGAGTGCTATCTCCAAACATTCCCGGAGTGCTGTCTCCAGTCAATCCCGGAGTGCTGTCATACCCGGAATGCTGTCTCCAAATATTCCTGGAGTGCTGTCTCCAGTCATTCCCGGAGTGCTGTCTCCAGTCATTCCCACAGTGCTGTCTCCAAACATTCCCGGAGTTCTGTCTCCAGTCATTCCCGGAGTGCTGTGTCCAAACAATCCCGGGGTGCTTTCTCCAGTCAATCCCAGAGTGCTGTCTCCAAGCATTCACAGAGTGCAGTCTCCGGTCATTCCCAGAGTGCTTTCTCCAAACATTCCCAGAGTGCTGTCTCCAAACATTCCCAGAGTGCTGTCTCCAGTCATTCCCGGAGTGCTATCTCCAAACATTCCCGGAGTGCTGTCATACCCGGAGTTTCCCAGAGTGCTGTCTCCAAACATTCCCGGATTGCTGTCTCCAAACATTCCCGGAGTGCTGTCTCCAGTCATTCCCCGAGTGCTGTCTCCAAACATTCCCGGAGAGTTGTCTCCAAATATTCCCGGAGTGCTGTATCCATACATTCCCGGAGTGTTGTCTCCAAACATTCCTGCACTGCTGTCTCCAGATATTCCCGGAGTGCTGTGTCCAAACGTTCCCGGAGTGCTGTCTCCAAACAATCCCGGAATGCTGTCTCCAGTCATTCCCGGAGTGCTGTCACCAGGCATTCCCGGAGTGCTGTCTACAAACATTCCCGTAGTGCTGACTCCAAAAATTCACGGAGTGCTGTCTCCAGTCATTCCCGGAGTGCTGTCTCCAAACATTCACGGAGTGCTGTCTCCAGTCATTCCCGGAGTGCTATCTCCGAACATTCCCGGAGTGCTGTCTCCAAACATTCACGGAGTGCTGTCTCCAAACATTCGTTAGTGCTGGCTCCAACCATTCCCAGAGTGCTGGCTCCAGTCATTTAAGGCGTGCTGTCATCCCCGGAGTGCTGTCTCCAAACATTCCCAGAGTGCTGTCTCCAGTCATTGCCGGAGGCTGTCTTCAAATAACCCCAGAGGGCTTTCTCCAGTGAATCCCAGAGTGCTGTCTCCAGTCATTGCCGGAGTGCTGTCACCAGGCATTCACAGAGTGCAGTCTCCAGTCATTCCCGGAGTGATGTCTTCAAATAATCCCAGAGAGCTTTCTCCAGTGAATCCCAGAGTGCTGTCTCCAACCATTCCCGGAATGCTGTCTCCAGTCATTCCCGCAGTGCTGCCATTCCCGGAGGGCTGTCTCCACACATTCCGGGAGTGCTGACTCCAAACATTCCCAGAGTGCTGTCTCCAAACATTCCCAGCGTGCTGTCTCCAAATATTCCTTAGTGCTGGCTCCAAACATTCCCGGAGTGCTGGCTCCAGTCATTTAAGGAGTGCTGTCATCCCCGGACTGCTGTCTCCAATCATTCCCGGAGTGCTGTACCCAGTCATTCCCGGAGTGCTGTCTCCAAATATTCCCAGAGTGCTGTCTCCAGTCATTCCCGGAGTGCTGTCTCCAGACTATCCCGGGGTTGCTTTCTCCAGTCAATCACAGGTGCTGTCTGCAAACAATCCCGGAGTGCTTTCTCCAGTCAATCCGAGAGTGCTGTCTCCAAAGATTCACGGAGTGCATTCCCCAAATATTCCCGGAGTGCCGTCTCCAAACATTCCCGGAGTGCTGTCTCCAGTCATTCCCAGTGTGCTTTCTCCAAACATTCCCTGAGAGCTGTCTCCAAACATTCCCAGAGTGCTGTCTCCAAAGATTTCCGGAGTGCTGTCTCAAAACATTCCTGGAGTGCTGTCTCCATAAATTCCCGGAGTGCTGTCGCTAAACATTCCCGGAGTGCTGTCTGCAAACACTTACGGAGTGCTGTCTCCAAACATTCCCGGAGTGCTGTCTCCAGTCCTTCCCGGAGTGCTGTCCATAAAACATTCCCATAGTGCTGCCTTCAAACATTCCCGTAGTGCTGTCTCCAGTCATTCCTGGAGTGCTGTATCCAGACTTTCCCGGAGTGCTGTCTCCAGTCAATCCTGGAGTGCTGTCTCCAAACATTTCCGCAGTGCTGTCTCCAAACATTCCCGGAGTGCTGTCCCCAAACTTTCACAGAGTGCTGTCTCCAAACATCCCCGGAGTGCTGTCCCCAAACTTTCACAGAGTGCTGTCTCCAAACATTCCGGGAGTGCTGTCTGCAAATATTTCCGGAGTGCTGTCTCGAGTCCTTCCCGGAGTGCAGTCTCCAAACATTCCCGTAGTGCTGTCTCCAAACATTCCCGGAGAGCTGACAAAAACATTCCTGGAGTGCTGTCTCCGGTCATTCCCAGAGTGCTTTCTCCAAACATTCCCAGAGTGCTGTCTCCAAACATTCCCAGAGTGCTGTCTGCATTCATTCCCGGAGTGCTATCTCCAAACATTCCCGGAGTGCTGTCATACCCGGAGTTTCCCAGAGTGCTGTCTCCAAACATTCCCGGATTGCTGTCTCCAAACATTCCCGGAGTGCTGTCTCCAGTCATTCCACGAGTGCTGTCTCCAAACATTCCCGGAGAGTTGTCTCCAAATATTCCCGGAGTGCTGTCTCCATACATTCCCGGAGTTTTGTCTCCAAACATTCCTGCACTGCTGTCTCCAGATATTCCCGGAGTGCTGTGTCCAAACGTTCCCGGAGTGCTGTCTCCAAACAATCCCGGAGTGCTGTCACCAGGCATTCCCGGAGTGCTGTCTACAAACATTCCCGTAGTGCTGACTCCAAACATTCACGGAGTGCTGTCTCCAGTCATTCCCGGAGTGCTGTCTCCAAACATTCACGGAGTGCTGTCTCCAAACATTCCCGTAGTGCTGCCTCCAATCTTTCCCGGAGTGTTGTCTCCAAACATTCCCGGAGTGCTGTCTCCATACATTCCCGGAGTGCTGTCTCCAAACATTCCCGGAATGTTGTCTGCAGTCATTCCCGGAGTGCTGTCTCCAAACATTCCTTAATGCTGGCTCCAACCATTCCCAGAGTGCTGGCTCCAGTCATTTAAGGCATGCTGTCATCCCCGGAGTGCTGTCTCCAAACATTCCCAGAGTGCTGTCTCCAGTCATTCCCGGAGTGCTATCTCCAAACATTCCCGGAGTGCTGTCTCCAGTCATACCCGGAGTGCTGTCATACCCGGAGTGCTGTCTCCAAATATTCCTGGAGTGCAGTCTCCAGTCATTCCCGTAGTGCTGCCTCCAATCTTTCCCGGAGTGTTGTCTCCAAACATTCCCGGAGTGCTGTCTCCATACATTCCCGGAGTGCTGTCTCCAAACATTCCAGGAATGTTGTCTGCAGTCATTCCCGGAGTGCTGTCACCAGGCATTCCCGGAGTGCTGTCTACAAACATTCCCGTAGTGCTGACTCCAAACATTCCCAGAGTGCTGTCTCCAGTCAGTCCCGGAGAGCTGTCTCCAGTATTTCCCTGAGTGCTGTCTCCAAACATTCACGGAGTGCTGTCTCCAGTCATTCCCGGAGTGCTGTCTCCGAACATTCCCGGAGTGCTGTCTCCAAACATTCCTTAGTGCTGGCTCCAAACATTCCCAGAGTGCTGGCGCCAGTCATTGAAGGCGTGCTGTCATCCACGGAGTGCTGTCTCCAAACATTCCCGGAGTGCTGTCTCCAGTCATTCCCGGAGTGCTATCTCCAAACATTCCTGGAGTGCTGTCATACCCGGAGTGCTGTCTCCAAATATTCCTGGAGTGCAGTCTCCAGTCATTCCCATAGTGCTGCCTCCAATCTTTCCCAGAGTGTTGGCTCCCACCATTCCCGGAGTGCAGTCTCCAACTATTCCCGGAGAGCTGTCTCCAAACAATCCCAGAGTGCTTTCTCCAGACATTTGCGGAGTTCTGTCTCCAGTCATTCCCGGAGTGCTGTCTCCATACAATCCCGGAGTGCTTTCTCCAGTCAATCCCAGAGTGCTGTCTCCAAGCATTCACAGAGTGCTGTCTCCAGTCATTCCCGGAGTGATGTCTTCAAACAATCCCAGAGTGCTTTCTCCAGTGAATCCCAGTGTGCTGTCTCCAACCATTCACGGAGTGCTGTCTCCAGTCATTCTCGCAGTGCTGTCATTCCCGGAGGGCTGTCTCCACACATTCCGGGAGTGCTGACTCCAAACATTCCCAGAGTGTTGTCTCCAAACATTCCCGGAGTGCTGTCTGCAGTCATTGCCGGAGTGCTGTCTCCAAATATTCCTGGAGTGCAGTCTCCAGTCATTCCCGTCGTGCTGCCTCCAATCTTTCCCAGAGTGTTGGCTCCCAACATTCCCGGAGTGCATTCTCCAAATATTCCCAGAGAGCTGTCTCCAAACATTCCAAGAGTGCTGTCTCCAGTCATTTGCGGAGTGCTGTCTCCAGTCGTTCCCACAGTGCTGTCTCCAAACATTCCCGGAGTGCTGTCTCCAGTCATTCCCCGAGTGCGCTCTCCAAACATTACCGGAGTGTTGTCGCCAAACATTCCCGGAGTGCTGTCTCCAAACATTCCCGGAGTGTTGTCTCCAAACATTCCTGCAGTGCTGTGTCCAAATATTCCCGGAGTGCTGTGTCCACACGTTCCCGGAGTGCTCTCTCCAAACATTCCCAGAATGCTGTCTCCAGTCATTGCCGGAGTGCTGTCACCAGGCATTCCCGGAGTGCTGTCTACAAACATTCCCGTAGTGCTGACTCCAAACATTCCCCGAGTGCTGTCTCCAGTCATTCCCGGAGTGCTGTCTCCGAACATTCCCGGAGTGCTGTCTCCAAATATTCCCCGAGTGCTGTCTCCAAACATTCCCGGAGTGCTATCTCCAAACATTCCTTAATGCTGGCTCCAAACATTCCCGGAGTGCTGGCTGCAGTCATTTAATGCGTGCTGTCATCCCCGGAGTGCTGTCTCCAAACATTCCCTGAGTGCGGCCTCCAGTCATTCCCGGAGTGCTATCTCAAAACTTTCCCGGAGTGCTGTCTCCAGTCAATCCCGGAGTGCTGTCATACCCGGAATGCTGTCTCCAAATATTCCTGGAGTGCTGTCTCCAGTCATTCCCGGAGTGCTGTCTCCAGTCATTCCCACAGTGCTGTCTCCAAACATTCCCGGAGTTCTGTCTCCAGTCATTCCCGGAGTGCTGTGTCCAAACAATCCCGGGGTGCTTTCTCCAGTCAATCCCAGAGTGCTGTCTCCAAGCATTCACAGAGTGCAGTCTCCGGTCATTCCCAGAGTGCTTTCTCCAAACATTCCCAGAGTGCTGTCTCCAAACATTCCCAGAGTGCTGTCTCCAGTCATTCCCGGAGTGCTATCTCCAAACATTCCCGGAGTGCTGTCATACCCGGAGTTTCCCAGAGTGCTGTCTCCAAACATTCCCGGATTGCTGTCTCCAAACATTCCCGGAGTGCTGTCTCCAGTCATTCCCCGAGTGCTGTCTCCAAACATTCCCGGAGAGTTGTCTCCAAATATTCCCGGAGTGCTGTCTCCATACATTCCCGGAGTGTTGTCTCCAAACATTCCTGCACTGCTGTCTCCAGATATTCCCGGAGTGCTGTGTCCAAACGTTCCCGGAGTGCTGTCTCCAAACAATCCCGGAATGCTGTCTCCAGTCATTCCCGGAGTGCTGTCACCAGGCATTCCCGGAGTGCTGTCTACAAACATTCCCGTAGTGCTGACTCCAAAAATTCACGGAGTGCTGTCTCCAGTCATTCCCGGAGTGCTGTCTCCAAACATTCACGGAGTGCTGTCTCCAGTCATTTCCGGAGTGCTATCTCCGAACATTCCCGGAGTGCTGTCTCCAAACATTCACGGAGTGCTGTCTCCAAACATTCCTTAGTGCTGGCTCCAACCATTCCCAGAGTGCTGGCTCCAGTCATTTAAGGCATGCTGTCATCCCCGGAGTGCTGTCTCCAAACATTCCCAGAGTGCTGTCTCCAGTCATTGCCGGACTGCTGTCTTCAAATAATCCCAGAGAGCTTTCTCCAGTGAATCCCAGAGTGCTGTCTCCAGTCATTGCCGGAGTGCTGTCACCAGGCATTCCCGGAGTGCTGTCTACAAACATTCCCGTAGTGCTGACTCCAAACATTCCCAGAGTGCTGTCTCCAGTCATTCCCGGAGTGCTGTCTCCAAATATTCCCGGAGTGCTGTCTCCAAACATTCCCGGAGTGCTGTCTCCAAACATTCCTTAATGCTGGCTCCAAACATCCCCGGAGTGCTGGCTGCAGTCATTTAATGCGTGCTGTCATCCCGGAGTGCTGTCTCCAAACATTCCCTGAGTGCGGCCTCCAGTCATTCCCGGAGTGCTATCTCCAAACATTCCCGGAGTGCTGTCTCCAGTCAATCCCGGAGTGCTGTCATACCCGGAATGCTGTCTCCTAATATTCCTGGAGTGCTGTCTCCAGTCATTCCCGGAGTGCTGTCTCCAGTCATTCCCACAGTGCTGTCTCCAAACATTCCCGGAGTTCTGTCTCCAGTCATTCCCGGAGTGCTGTGTCCAAACAATCCCGGGGTGCTTTCTCCAGTCAATCCCAGAGTGCTGTCTCCAAGCATTCACAGAGTGCAGTCTCCGGTCATTCCCAGAGTGCTTTCTCCAAACATTCCCAGAGTGCTGTCTCCAAACATTCCCAGAGTGCTGTCTCCAGTCATTCCCGGAGTGCTATCTCCAAACATTCCCGGAGTGCTGTCATACCCGGAGTTTCCCAGAGTGCTGTCTCCAAACATTCCCGGATTGCTGTCTCCAAACATTCCCGGAGTGCTGTCTCCAGTCATTCCCCGAGTGCTGTCTCCAAACATTCCCGGAGAGTTGTCTCCAAATATTCCCGGAGTGCTGTATCCATACATTCCCGGAGTGTTGTCTCCAAACATTCCTGCACTGCTGTCTCCAGATATTCCCGGAGTGCTGTGTCCAAACGTTCCCGGAGTGCTGTCTCCAAACAATCCCGGAATGCTGTCTCCAGTCATTCCCGGAGTGCTGTCACCAGGCATTCCCGGAGTGCTGTCTACAAACATTCCCGTAGTGCTGACTCCAAAAATTCACGGAGTGCTGTCTCCAGTCATTCCCGGAGTGCTGTCTCCAAACATTCACGGAGTGCTGTCTCCAGTCATTCCCGGAGTGCTATCTCCGAACATTCCCGGAGTGCTGTCTCCAAACATTCACGGAGTGCTGTCTCCAAACATTCCTTAGTGCTGGCTCCAACCATTCCCAGAGTGCTGGCTCCAGTCATTTAAGGCGTGCTGTCATCCCCGGAGTGCTGTCTCCAAACATTCCCAGAGTGCTGTCTCCAGTCATTGCCGGAGGCTGTCTTCAAATAATCCCAGAGAGCTTTCTCCAGTGAATCCCAGAGTGCTGTCTCCAGTGAATCCCAGAGTGCTGTCTCCAGTCATTGCCGGAGTGCTGTCACCAGGCATTCCCGGAGTGCTGTCTACAAACATTCCCGTAGTGCTGACTCCAAACATTCCCAGAGTGCTGTCTCCAGTCATTCCCGGAGTGCTGTCTCCTAACATTCCCGGAGTGCTGTCTTCAAATATTCCCGGAGTGCTGTCTCCAAACATTCCCGGAGTGCTGTCTCCAAACATTCCTTAATGCTGGCTCCAAACATCCCCGGAGTGCTGGCTGCAGTCATTTAATGCGTGCTATCATCCCCGGAGTGCTGTCTCCAAACATTCCCTGAGTGCGGCCTCCAGTCATTCCCGGAGTGCTATCTCCAAACATTCCCGGAGTGCTGTCTCCAGTCAATCCCGGAGTGTTGTCATACCCGGAATGCTGTCTCCAAATATTCCTGGAGTGCTGTCTCCATTCATTCCCGGAGTGCTGTCTCCAGTCATTCCCACAGTGCTGTCTCCAAACATTCCCGGAGTTCTGTCTCCAGTCATTCACGGAGTGCTGTGTCCAAACAATCCCGGTGTGCTTTCTCCAGTCAATCCCAGAGTGCTGTCTCCAAGCATTCACAGAGTGCAGTCTCCAGTCATTCCCGGAGTGATGTCTTCAAATAATCCCAGAGAGCTTTCTCCAGTGAATCCCAGAGTGCTGTCTCCAACCATTCCCGGAGTGCTGTCTCCAGTCATTCCCGCAGTGCTGTCATTCCCGGAGGGCTGTCTCCACACATTCCGGGAGTGCTGACTCCAAACATTCCCAGAGTGCTGTCTCCAAACATTCCCGGCGTGCTGTCTCCAAATATTCCTTAGTGCTGGCTCCAAACATTCCCGGAGTGCTGGCTCCAGTCATTTAAGGAGTGCTGTCATCCCCGGACTGCTGTCTCCAATCATTCCCGGAGTGCTGTACCCAGTCATTCCCGGAGTGCTGTCTCCAAATATTCCCAGAGTGCTGTCTCCAGTCATTCCCGGAGTGCTGTCTCCAGACTATCCCGGGGTGCTTTCTCCAGTCAATCACAGAGTGCTGTCTCCAAACAATCCCGGAGTGCTTTCTCCAGTCAATCCGAGAGTGCTGTCTCCAAAGATTCATGGAGTGCATTCCCCAAATATTCCCGGAGTGCCGTCTCCAAACATTCCCGGAGTGCTTTCTCCAGTCAATCCCAGAGTGCTGTCTCCAAGCATTCACAGAGTGCAGTCTCCGGTCATTCCCAGAGTGCTTTCTCCAAACATTCCCAGAGTGCTGTCTCCAAACATTCCCAGAGTGCTGTCTCCAGTCATTCCCGGAGTGCTATCTCCAAACATTCCCGGAGTGCTGTCATACCCGGAGTTTCCCAGAGTGCTGTCTCCAAACATTCCCGGATTGCTGTCTCCAAACATTCCCGGAGTGCTGTCTCCAGTCATTCCCCGAGTGCTGTCTCCAAACATTCCCGGAGAGTTGTCTCCAAATATTCCCGGAGTGCTGTCTCCATACATTCCCGGAGTGTTGTCTCCAAACATTCCTGCACTGCTGTCTCCAGATATTCCCGGAGTGCTGTGTCCAAACGTTCCCGGAGTGCTGTCTCCAAACAATCCCGGAATGCTGTCTCCAGTCATTCCCGGAGTGCTGTCACCAGGCATTCCCGGAGTGCTGTCTACAAACATTCCCGTAGTGCTGACTCCAAAAATTCACGGAGTGCTGTCTCCAGTCATTCCCGGAGTGCTGTCTCCAAACATTCACGGAGTGCTGTCTCCAGTCATTCCCGGAGTGCTATCTCCGAACATTCCCGGAGTGCTGTCTCCAAACATTCACGGAGTGCTGTCTCCAAACATTCCTTAGTGCTGGCTCCAACCATTCCCAGAGTGCTGGCTCCAGTCATTTAAGGCATGCTGTCATCCCCGGAGTGCTGTCTCCAAACATTCCAAGAGTGCTGTCTCCAGTCATTGCCGGACTGCTGTCTTCAAATAATCCCAGAGAGCTTTCTCCAGTGAATCCCAGAGTGCTGTCTCCAGTCATTGCCGGAGTGCTGTCACCAGGCATTCCCGGAGTGCTGTCTACAAACATTCCCGTAGTGCTGACTCCAAACATTCCCAGAGTGCTGTCTCCAGTCATTCCCGGAGTGCTGTCTCCAAATATTCCCGGAGTGCTGTCTCCAAACATTCCCGGAGTGCTGTCTCCAAACATTCCTTAATGCTGGCTCCAAACATCCCCGGAGTGCTGGCTGCAGTCATTTAATGCGTGCTGTCATCCCGGAGTGCTGTCTCCAAACATTCCCTGAGTGCGGCCTCCAGTCATTCCCGGAGTGCTATCTCCAAACATTCCCGGAGTGCTGTCTCCAGTCAATCCCGGAGTGCTGTCATACCCGGAATGCTGTCTCCAAATATTCCTGGAGTGCTGTCTCCAGTCATTCCCGGAGTGCTGTCTCCAGTCATTCCCACAGTGCTGTCTCCAAACATTCCCGGAGTTCTGTCTCCAGTCATTCCCGGAGTGCTGTGTCCAAACAATCCCGGGGTGCTTTCTCCAGTCAATCCCAGAGTGCTGTCTCCAAGCATTCACAGAGTGCAGTCTCCGGTCATTCCCAGAGTGCTTTCTCCAAACATTCCCAGAGTGCTGTCTCCAAACATTCCCAGAGTGCTGTCTCCAGTCATTCCCGGAGTGCTATCTCCAAACATTCCCGGAGTGCTGTCATACCCGGAGTTTCCCAGAGTGCTGTCTCCAAACATTCCCGGATTGCTGTCTCCAAACATTCCCGGAGTGCTGTCTCCAGTCATTCCCCGAGTGCTGTCTCCAAACATTCCCGGAGAGTTGTCTCCAAATATTCCCGGAGTGCTGTATCCATACATTCCCGGAGTGTTGTCTCCAAACATTCCTGCACTGCTGTCTCCAGATATTCCCGGAGTGCTGTGTCCAAACGTTCCCGGAGTGCTGTCTCCAAACAATCCCGGAATGCTGTCTCCAGTCATTCCCGGAGTGCTGTCACCAGGCATTCCCGGAGTGCTGTCTACAAACATTCCCGTAGTGCTGACTCCAAAAATTCACGGAGTGCTGTCTCCAGTCATTCCCGGAGTGCTGTCTCCAAACATTCACGGAGTGCTGTCTCCAGTCATTCCCGGAGTGCTATCTCCGAACATTCCCGGAGTGCTGTCTCCAAACATTCACGGAGTGCTGTCTCCAAACATTCGTTAGTGCTGGCTCCAACCATTCCCAGAGTGCTGGCTCCAGTCATTTAAGGCGTGCTGTCATCCCCGGAGTGCTGTCTCCAAACATTCCCAGAGTGCTGTCTCCAGTCATTGCCGGAGGCTGTCTTCAAATAACCCCAGAGGGCTTTCTCCAGTGAATCCCAGAGTGCTGTCTCCAGTCATTGCCGGAGTGCTGTCACCAGGCATTCCCGGAGTGCTGTCTACAAACATTCCCGTAGTGCTGACTCCAAACATTCCCAGAGTGCTGTCTCCAGTCATTCCCGGAGTGCTGTCTCCTAACATTCCCGGAGTGCTGTCTTCAAATATTCCCGGAGTGCTGTCTCCAAACATTCCCGGAGTGCTGTCTCCAAACATTCCTTAATGCTGGCTCCAAACATCCCCGGAGTGCTGGCTGCAGTCATTTAATGCGTGCTATCATCCCCGGAGTGCTGTCTCCAAACATTCCCTGAGTGCGGCCTCCAGTCATTCCCGGAGTGCTATCTCCAAACATTCCCGGAGTGCTGTCTCCAGTCAATCCCGGAGTGTTGTCATACCCGGAATGCTGTCTCCAAATATTCCTGGAGTGCTGTCTCCATTCATTCCCGGAGTGCTGTCTCCAGTCATTCCCACAGTGCTGTCTCCAAACATTCCCGGAGTTCTGTCTCCAGTCATTCACGGAGTGCTGTGTCCAAACAATCCCGGTGTGCTTTCTCCAGTCAATCCCAGAGTGCTGTCTCCAAGCATTCACAGAGTGCAGTCTCCAGTCATTCCCGGAGTGATGTCTTCAAATAATCCCAGAGAGCTTTCTCCAGTGAATCCCAGAGTGCTGTCTCCAACCATTCCCGGAGTGCTGTCTCCAGTCATTCCCGCAGTGCTGTCATTCCCGGAGGGCTGTCTCCACACATTCCGGGAGTGCTGACTCCAAACATTCCCAGAGTGCTGTCTCCAAACATTCCCGGCGTGCTGTCTCCAAATATTCCTTAGTGCTGGCTCCAAACATTCCCGGAGTGCTGGCTCCAGTCATTTAAGGAGTGCTGTCATCCCCGGACTGCTGTCTCCAATCATTCCCGGAGTGCTGTGCCCAGTCATTCCCGGAGTGCTGTCTCCAAATATTCCCAGAGTGCTGTCTCCAGTCATTCCCGGAGTGCTGTCTCCAGACTATCCCGGGGTGCTTTCTCCAGTCAATCACAGAGTGCTGTCTCCAAACAATCCCGGAGTGCTTTCTCCAGTCAATCCGAGAGTGCTGTCTCCAAAGATTCATGGAGTGCATTCCCCAAATATTCCCGGAGTGCCGTCTCCAAACATTCCCGGAGTGCTGTCTCCAGTCATTCCCAGTGTGCTTTCTCCAAACATTCCCGGAGAGCTGTCTCCAAACATTCCCGGAGTGCTGTCTCCAAAGATTTCCGGAGTGCTGTCTCGAAACATTCCCGGAGTGCTGTCTCCAAACATTCCCGGAGTGCCGTCTCCAAACATTCCCGGAGTGCTGTCTCCAGTCATTCCCAGTGTGCTTTCTCCAAACATTCCCGGAGAGCTGTCTCCATAAATTCCCGGAGTGCTGTCTCTAAACATTCCCGGAGTGCTGTCTGCAAACACTTACGGAGTGCTGTCTCCAAACATTCCCGGAGTGCTGTCTCCAGTCCTTCCCGGAGTGCTGTCCATAAAACATTCCCATAGTGCTGCCTCCAAACATTCCTGGAGTGCTGTATCCAGACTTTCCCGGAGTGCTGTCTCCAGTCAATCCTGGAGTGCTGTCTCCAAACATTTCCGCAGTGCTGTCTCCAAACATTCCCGGAGTGCTGTCCCCAAACTTTCACAGAGTGCTGTCTCCAAACATTCCGGGAGTGCTGTCTGCAAATATTTCCGGAGTGCTGTCTCGAGTCCTTCCCGGAGTGCAGTCTCCAAACATTCCCGTAGTGCTGTCTCCAAACATTCCCGGAGAGCTGACAAAAACATTCCTGGAGTGCTGTCTCCGGTCATTCCCAAAGTGCTTTCTCCAAACATTCCCAGAGTGCTGTCTCCAAACATTCCCAGAGTGCTGTCTCCAGTCATTCCCGGAGTGCTATCTCCAAACATTCCCGGAGTGCTGTCATACCCGGAGTTTCCCAGAGTGCTGTCTCCAAACATTCCCGGATTGCTGTCTCCAAACATTCCCGGAGTGCTGTCTCCAGTCATTCCCCGAGTGCTGTCTCCAAACATTCCCGGAGAGTTGTCTCCAAATATTCCCGGAGTGCTGTATCCATACATTCCCGGAGTGTTGTCTCCAAACATTCCTGCACTGCTGTCTCCAGATATTCCCGGAGTGCTGTGTCCAAACGTTCCCGGAGTGCTGTCTCCAAACAATCCCGGAATGCTGTCTCCAGTCATTCCCGGAGTGCTGTCACCAGGCATTCCCGGAGTGCTGTCTACAAACATTCCCGTAGTGCTGACTCCAAAAATTCACGGAGTGCTGTCTCCAGTCATTCCCGGAGTGCTGTCTCCAAACATTCACGGAGTGCTGTCTCCAGTCATTCCCGGAGTGCTATCTCCGAACATTCCCGGAGTGCTGTCTCCAAACATTCACGGAGTGCTGTCTCCAAACATTCCTTAGTGCTGGCTCCAACCATTCCCAGAGTGCTGGCTCCAGTCATTTAAGGCGTGCTGTCATCCCCGGAGTGCTGTCTCCAAACATTCCCAGAGTGCTGTCTCCAGTCATTGCCGGAGGCTGTCTTCAAATAATCCCAGAGAGCTTTCTCCAGTGAATCCCAGAGTGCTGTCTCCAGTGAATCCCAGAGTGCTGTCTCCAGTCATTGCCGGAGTGCTGTCACCAGGCATTCCCGGAGTGCTGTCTACAAACATTCCCGTAGTGCTGACTCCAAACATTCCCAGAGTGCTGTCTCCAGTCATTCCCGGAGTGCTGTCTCCTAACATTCCCGGAGTGCTGTCTTCAAATATTCCCGGAGTGCTGTCTCCAAACATTCCCGGAGTGCTGTCTCCAAACATTCCTTAATGCTGGCTCCAAACATCCCCGGAGTGCTGGCTGCAGTCATTTAATGCGTGCTATCATCCCCGGAGTGCTGTCTCCAAACATTCCCTGAGTGCGGCCTCCAGTCATTCCCGGAGTGCTATCTCCAAACATTCCCGGAGTGCTGTCTCCAGTCAATCCCGGAGTGTTGTCATACCCGGAATGCTGTCTCCAAATATTCCTGGAGTGCTGTCTCCATTCATTCCCGGAGTGCTGTCTCCAGTCATTCCCACAGTGCTGTCTCCAAACATTCCCGGAGTTCTGTCTCCAGTCATTCACGGAGTGCTGTGTCCAAACAATCCCGGTGTGCTTTCTCCAGTCAATCCCAGAGTGCTGTCTCCAAGCATTCACAGAGTGCAGTCTCCAGTCATTCCCGGAGTGATGTCTTCAAATAATCCCAGAGAGCTTTCTCCAGTGAATCCCAGAGTGCTGTCTCCAACCATTCCCGGAGTGCTGTCTCCAGTCATTCCCGCAGTGCTGTCATTCCCGGAGGGCTGTCTCCACACATTCCGGGAGTGCTGACTCCAAACATTCCCAGAGTGCTGTCTCCAAACATTCCCGGCGTGCTGTCTCCAAATATTCCTTAGTGCTGGCTCCAAACATTCCCGGAGTGCTGGCTCCAGTCATTTAAGGAGTGCTGTCATCCCCGGACTGCTGTCTCCAATCATTCCCGGAGTGCTGTACCCAGTCATTCCCGGAGTGCTGTCTCCAAATATTCCCAGAGTGCTGTCTCCAGTCATTCCCGGAGTGCTGTCTCCAGACTATCCCGGGGTGCTTTCTCCAGTCAATCACAGAGTGCTGTCTCCAAACAATCCCGGAGTGCTTTCTCCAGTCAATCCGAGAGTGCTGTCTCCAAAGATTCATGGAGTGCATTCCCCAAATATTCCCGGAGTGCCGTCTCCAAACATTCCCGGAGTGCTTTCTCCAGTCAATCCCAGAGTGCTGTCTCCAAGCATTCACAGAGTGCAGTCTCCGGTCATTCCCAGAGTGCTTTCTCCAAACATTCCCAGAGTGCTGTCTCCAAACATTCCCAGAGTGCTGTCTCCAGTCATTCCCGGAGTGCTATCTCCAAACATTCCCGGAGTGCTGTCATACCCGGAGTTTCCCAGAGTGCTGTCTCCAAACATTCCCGGATTGCTGTCTCCAAACATTCCCGGAGTGCTGTCTCCAGTCATTCCCCGAGTGCTGTCTCCAAACATTCCCGGAGAGTTGTCTCCAAATATTCCCGGAGTGCTGTCTCCATACATTCCCGGAGTGTTGTCTCCAAACATTCCTGCACTGCTGTCTCCAGATATTCCCGGAGTGCTGTGTCCAAACGTTCCCGGAGTGCTGTCTCCAAACAATCCCGGAATGCTGTCTCCAGTCATTCCCGGAGTGCTGTCACCAGGCATTCCCGGAGTGCTGTCTACAAACATTCCCGTAGTGCTGACTCCAAAAATTCACGGAGTGCTGTCTCCAGTCATTCCCGGAGTGCTGTCTCCAAACATTCACGGAGTGCTGTCTCCAGTCATTCCCGGAGTGCTATCTCCGAACATTCCCGGAGTGCTGTCTCCAAACATTCACGGAGTGCTGTCTCCAAACATTCCTTAGTGCTGGCTCCAACCATTCCCAGAGTGCTGGCTCCAGTCATTTAAGGCATGCTGTCATCCCCGGAGTGCTGTCTCCAAACATTCCCAGAGTGCTGTCTCCAGTCATTGCCGGACTGCTGTCTTCAAATAATCCCAGAGAGCTTTCTCCAGTGAATCCCAGAGTGCTGTCTCCAGTCATTGCCGGAGTGCTGTCACCAGGCATTCCCGGAGTGCTGTCTACAAACATTCCCGTAGTGCTGACTCCAAACATTCCCAGAGTGCTGTCTCCAGTCATTCCCGGAGTGCTGTCTCCAAATATTCCCGGAGTGCTGTCTCCAAACATTCCCGGAGTGCTGTCTCCAAACATTCCTTAATGCTGGCTCCAAACATCCCCGGAGTGCTGGCTGCAGTCATTTAATGCGTGCTGTCATCCCGGAGTGCTGTCTCCAAACATTCCCTGAGTGCGGCCTCCAGTCATTCCCGGAGTGCTATCTCCAAACATTCCCGGAGTGCTGTCTCCAGTCAATCCCGGAGTGCTGTCATACCCGGAATGCTGTCTCCAAATATTCCTGGAGTGCTGTCTCCAGTCATTCCCGGAGTGCTGTCTCCAGTCATTCCCACAGTGCTGTCTCCAAACATTCCCGGAGTTCTGTCTCCAGTCATTCCCGGAGTGCTGTGTCCAAACAATCCCGGGGTGCTTTCTCCAGTCAATCCCAGAGTGCTGTCTCCAAGCATTCACAGAGTGCAGTCTCCGGTCATTCCCAGAGTGCTTTCTCCAAACATTCCCAGAGTGCTGTCTCCAAACATTCCCAGAGTGCTGTCTCCAGTCATTCCCGGAGTGCTATCTCCAAACATTCCCGGAGTGCTGTCATACCCGGAGTTTCCCAGAGTGCTGTCTCCAAACATTCCCGGATTGCTGTCTCCAAACATTCCCGGAGTGCTGTCTCCAGTCATTCCCCGAGTGCTGTCTCCAAACATTCCCGGAGAGTTGTCTCCAAATATTCCCGGAGTGCTGTATCCATACATTCCCGGAGTGTTGTCTCCAAACATTCCTGCACTGCTGTCTCCAGATATTCCCGGAGTGCTGTGTCCAAACGTTCCCGGAGTGCTGTCTCCAAACAATCCCGGAATGCTGTCTCCAGTCATTCCCGGAGTGCTGTCACCAGGCATTCCCGGAGTGCTGTCTACAAACATTCCCGTAGTGCTGACTCCAAAAATTCACGGAGTGCTGTCTCCAGTCATTCCCGGAGTGCTGTCTCCAAACATTCACGGAGTGCTGTCTCCAGTCATTCCCGGAGTGCTATCTCCGAACATTCCCGGAGTGCTGTCTCCAAACATTCACGGAGTGCTGTCTCCAAACATTCGTTAGTGCTGGCTCCAACCATTCCCAGAGTGCTGGCTCCAGTCATTTAAGGCGTGCTGTCATCCCCGGAGTGCTGTCTCCAAACATTCCCAGAGTGCTGTCTCCAGTCATTGCCGGAGGCTGTCTTCAAATAACCCCAGAGGGCTTTCTCCAGTGAATCCCAGAGTGCTGTCTCCAGTCATTGCCGGAGTGCTGTCACCAGGCATTCCCGGAGTGCTGTCTACAAACATTCCCGTAGTGCTGACTCCAAACATTCCCAGAGTGCTGTCTCCAGTCATTCCCGGAGTGCTGTCTCCTAACATTCCCGGAGTGCTGTCTTCAAATATTCCCGGAGTGCTGTCTCCAAACATTCCCGGAGTGCTGTCTCCAAACATTCCTTAATGCTGGCTCCAAACATCCCCGGAGTGCTGGCTGCAGTCATTTAATGCGTGCTATCATCCCCGGAGTGCTGTCTCCAAACATTCCCTGAGTGCGGCCTCCAGTCATTCCCGGAGTGCTATCTCCAAACATTCCCGGAGTGCTGTCTCCAGTCAATCCCGGAGTGTTGTCATACCCGGAATGCTGTCTCCAAATATTCCTGGAGTGCTGTCTCCATTCATTCCCGGAGTGCTGTCTCCAGTCATTCCCACAGTGCTGTCTCCAAACATTCCCGGAGTTCTGTCTCCAGTCATTCACGGAGTGCTGTGTCCAAACAATCCCGGTGTGCTTTCTCCAGTCAATCCCAGAGTGCTGTCTCCAAGCATTCACAGAGTGCAGTCTCCAGTCATTCCCGGAGTGATGTCTTCAAATAATCCCAGAGAGCTTTCTCCAGTGAATCCCAGAGTGCTGTCTCCAACCATTCCCGGAGTGCTGTCTCCAGTCATTCCCGCAGTGCTGTCATTCCCGGAGGGCTGTCTCCACACATTCCGGGAGTGCTGACTCCAAACATTCCCAGAGTGCTGTCTCCAAACATTCCCGGCGTGCTGTCTCCAAATATTCCTTAGTGCTGGCTCCAAACATTCCCGGAGTGCTGGCTCCAGTCATTTAAGGAGTGCTGTCATCCCCGGACTGCTGTCTCCAATCATTCCCGGAGTGCTGTGCCCAGTCATTCCCGGAGTGCTGTCTCCAAATATTCCCAGAGTGCTGTCTCCAGTCATTCCCGGAGTGCTGTCTCCAGACTATCCCGGGGTGCTTTCTCCAGTCAATCACAGAGTGCTGTCTCCAAACAATCCCGGAGTGCTTTCTCCAGTCAATCCGAGAGTGCTGTCTCCAAAGATTCATGGAGTGCATTCCCCAAATATTCCCGGAGTGCCGTCTCCAAACATTCCCGGAGTGCTGTCTCCAGTCATTCCCAGTGTGCTTTCTCCAAACATTCCCGGAGAGCTGTCTCCAAACATTCCCGGAGTGCTGTCTCCAAAGATTTCCGGAGTGCTGTCTCGAAACATTCCCGGAGTGCTGTCTCCAAACATTCCCGGAGTGCCGTCTCCAAACATTCCCGGAGTGCTGTCTCCAGTCATTCCCAGTGTGCTTTCTCCAAACATTCCCGGAGAGCTGTCTCCATAAATTCCCGGAGTGCTGTCTCTAAACATTCCCGGAGTGCTGTCTGCAAACACTTACGGAGTGCTGTCTCCAAACATTCCCGGAGTGCTGTCTCCAGTCCTTCCCGGAGTGCTGTCCATAAAACATTCCCATAGTGCTGCCTCCAAACATTCCTGGAGTGCTGTATCCAGACTTTCCCGGAGTGCTGTCTCCAGTCAATCCTGGAGTGCTGTCTCCAAACATTTCCGCAGTGCTGTCTCCAAACATTCCCGGAGTGCTGTCCCCAAACTTTCACAGAGTGCTGTCTCCAAACATTCCGGGAGTGCTGTCTGCAAATATTTCCGGAGTGCTGTCTCGAGTCCTTCCCGGAGTGCAGTCTCCAAACATTCCCGTAGTGCTGTCTCCAAACATTCCCGGAGAGCTGACAAAAACATTCCTGGAGTGCTGTCTCCGGTCATTCCCAAAGTGCTTTCTCCAAACATTCCCAGAGTGCTGTCTCCAAACATTCCCAGAGTGCTGTCTCCAGTCATTCCCGGAGTGCTATCTCCAAACATTCCCAGAGTGCTGTCATACCCGGAGTTTCCCAGAATGCTGTCTCCAAACATTCCCGGATTGCTGTCTCCAAACATTCCCGGAGTGCTGTCTCCAGTCATTCCCCGAGTGCTGTCTCCAAACATTCCCGGAGAGTTGTCTCCAAATATTCCCGGAGTGCTGTCTCCATACATTCCCGGAGTGTTGTCTCCAAACATTCCTGCACTGCTGTCTCCAGATATTCCCGGAGTGCTGTGTCCAAACGTTCCCGGAGTGCTGTCTCCAAACAATCCCGGAATGCTGTCTCCAGTCATTCCCGGAGTGCTGTCACCAGGCATTCCCGGAGTGCTGTCTACAAACATTCCCGTAGTGCTGACTCCAAACATTCACGGAGTGCTGTCTCCAGTCATTCCCGGAGTGCTGTCTCCAAACATTCACGGAGTGCTGTCTCCAGTCATTCCCGGAGTGCTATCTCCGAACATTCCCGGAGTGCTGTCTCCAAACATTCCCGGAGTGCTGTCTCCAAACATTCCTTAGTGCTGGCTCCAACCATTCCCAGAGTGCTGGCTCCAGTCATTTAAGGCGTGCTGTCATCCCCGGAGTGCGGTCTCCAAACATTCCCAGAGTGCTGTCTCCAGTCATTCCCGGAGTGCTATCTCCAAACATTCCCGGAGTGCTGTCTCCAGTCATACCCGGAGTGCTGTCATACCCAGAGTGCTGTCTCCAAATATTCCTGGAGTGCAGTCTCCAGTCATTCCCGTAGTGCTGCCTCTAATCTTTCCCGGAGTGTTGTCTCCAAACATTCCCGGAGTGCTGTCTCCATACATTCCCGGAGTGCTGTCTCCAAACATTCCCGGAATGTTGTCTGCAGTCATTCCCGGAGTGCTGTCACCAGGCATTCCCGGAGTGCTGTCTACAAACATTCCCGTAGTGCTGACTCCAAACATTCCCAGAGTGCTGTCTCCAGTCATTCCCGGAGAGCTGTCTCCAGTATTTCCCGGAGTGCTGTCTCCAAACATTCACGGAGTGCTGTCTCCAGTCATTCCCGGAGTGCTGTCTCCGAACATTCCCGGAGTGCTGTCTCCAAACATTCCCGGAGTGCTGTCTCCAAACATTCATTAGTGCTGGCTCCAAACATTCCCAGAGTGCTGGCGCCAGTCATTGAAGGCGTGCTGTCATCCACGGAGTGCTGTCTCCAAACATTCCCGGAGTACTGTCTCCAGTCATTCCCGGAGTGCTATCTCCAAACATTCCTGGAGTGCTGTCATACCCGGAGTGCTGTCTCCA